>NC_090932.1:1231645050-1231948080 GCF_040938575.1 Ambystoma mexicanum | reverse complement strand
GCACCTCAAGACCTTCCTCTTTGCTTCTGCTTACTCTCTGCCTCTCCCTTGCAGAATTGTTCACTGGAACTGCACAGGAGCTGCAACTGGGCCACTCTCACCAACCTCGGTCCCTGGCCCAGCCACTGTCCACTTGCACTGCCACCCTGGCAACCCCTGCACTGCAGTACTGTCTCTCTATCCCTACAGCCCTCCCTTCCCAGCACTCGTCTGCACTTACCTTAGCAGTTGCCACCAGGCGACCTATGTATAATTGTTTGGCCTACTTCCCCTGTACTGGACTCCCCCCCACCCTTGCACTTTTCCCTTCCCCCTACCCCTGCACTTGCACAATCACAATGACACCTGGCCTAGTAGTACCATTCTCTGTGTTCCCTTGTCCCCCCCCCTGCCTCATTGTGCCTTGTAATACTTGTGTATGGCTCATGTCATGTCACATGTCATATGTGTGCATTTTGGTTGCACAGGATAGCTTGTGTTTAAGTAGCTAGGGATGCAGACGATGTGGCACTTCCATGGCAACTATCTCAGGGTGGTAGGGTTGTGACAGTTGACTGTCACTTTGTCATCATCGATTGTCACCTGGTATGTGCCAGGCCTGTGTGCACTCCGCAGGGGTGGGAGTTTAGGTGAAAAATGTGGCCACAAGCTGGGTCCGGGCTACCTCGCCACGTGCCCTGTCCCCTCCCATGGGCAGCGCCTGTGCCTGTGGTTGGGGATGTGGGGGCACCACCATTTCCACCGGGACGCCCTGCCGTGTTGCAACATTGTGCAGGACACATGCTGCCACAATGATCCTGCACACAACTGCTGGTGCATAGAGTAGTTGCCCACCAGAGCGGTCAAGGGAGCGGAAACGTGACTTGAGCACTTCGAATGTGCGCTCCACTATGCCCCTGGTTGCAATATGGGCGGCGTTGTATCTTACCTGGGGTGGTGTGGTGGGGTTCCGGATTGGCGTCATCATGTGGTTGCTCAGAGGGTAGGCACTGTCCCCTGGGGAGGTGATAATTGTTCAGATTATTAGGGTTGGTATATTTGTCTGTGTGTGACTTGCATGCATGTGCAAGGGCATTTGTACTCACCTAGGAGCCATGTGTCGCCATGCTGCCCAGCTTCCAGGGCCCGGCTCAGGGCGGACATTCTGTATATGAAACTGTCATGGGTGGAGCCAGGGTAGTTTGCATACACAGAGGTGATGATTCCCTTTGCATCGCATACCACCTGTACATTGATGGAATGCCAGTGCTTGCGGTTTCGGTAGATGTGCTCAGTGGCCCTAGGTGGACGTAGGGCCACATGGGTGCAATCTATGGCACCGAGCACTTTGGGGAAGTGTGCCACCCTGAAAAAATCCAGGACAACGGCCTGCCTTTCTGCGGGTGTTCTGGGCATGTATATGTGCCTGCGGACTGAGGGGCGCGCTGTCATGATTGCCAGTACCTGGTGTAGGCAGCGTGACTGCGTGGCCTGTGAGACCCCCCCACTATGGCAGTGGTCCGCTGAAACGACCCAGTGGCCAAGAAATGCAAGACATTGAGCAGCTTCTCCAAGGGGCTCAATGCTTGGGAGCAAAGGGTGGGGGATGTGAGGTCATCTTCCCACTCCCTGACCAGGTCTAGGATGATATGGGGTGGAAACCTATACCTGCCGTAGACCTGGTCGTCAGGCATCCCAAAAAGGCCTGTCCGTGGTGCAAAAATGCGTGCCCTGGCTATTCTCCTCCTCCTGCGGTGTCCCACAATCACTGCAGCAACAAATGGGGCATTCATCGTCGCTGTATATACGCGTTTGTTGTTTGCGCGCACTTTTATGCTGTGCGCGGGCGCGGGACGCCTCCGTGTGGGCGGACTCGTTGGTTTCCCGTATTCGGGTGTCATCGCGTGTGATCGGAGGGGAGCGAGCGTACACGCGATTGGCCTGGGTATGTGTGTTTCGGGGTGCGCGGGAAGTTCCACACGCGATTGGCCTGGGTACGTGTGTTTCGGGGTGCGCGGGAAGTTCCACACGCGATTGGCCTGGGTACGTGTGTTTCGGGGTGCGCGGGAAGTTCCACACGCGATTGGCCTGGGTACGTGTGTTTCGGGGTGCGCGGGAAGTTCCACACGCGATTGGCCTGGGTACGTGTGTTTCGGGGTGCGCGGGTAGTTCCACACGCGATTGGCCGGGGTACGTGTGTTTCGGGGTGCGCGGGTAGTTCCACACGCGATTGGCCGGGGTACGTGTGTTTCGGGGTCCCGTGAACTTTCACACGCGATTGGTTGGGATCCACGTGTGTACTGTCATCACGTGCAATGAGGGATACTCCCTCGCACGTCACGTCACAGACGCGCTCACGCGCTGAGGGCCTTTGGTCCAATGAAAATGCGTATGCGTGCAGACGCGCTTACGCGCTAAGGGCCTTTCCTCGAATTACACGCTGACGTGCAGAATTTTCACGTGCCTAATCACTCCGTATCAAGCTGGCCACGCGTAAGCACACGGAAGACCACGCTCCTGCCCAGAAGGCCGAACTACTGCCCCCCAGAGCCCCGAGCACGCTCCCACCTGCCATCTGCTGCTGCCTGACTGCCTGCTGCCCACGTGCCCTGCCATTTGCTGCCTGCACATCAGCCAGGGGTGCTGTTGGTGTGACCACCCCTGCTGGAACCAAAGACTCCCGACTGGGATTCCATCGCTCCACAGCCCAGCCCCAGGACCCAGTTGCCCACCCACTCCTGCCTCTGGGGTTGTCATGTCGGGTCAAACTCCATCTGTGACCACTGACAACCCCCGGCCAGAGAGGCAGAGGGGCACCAGCTTCAGTGCCACCGAAGTTGGTGTCCTGGTGGAGCAAGTCCTGGGGCAGTATGATGCCCTCTTCGGAAGTTGCCGCGCCGACAAGGAAGGACGGACTCGGATCTGGACTGACATCGTGACTGCCATCAACGCGGAGGGGGTGGCAGTCCGCGACTTCCAACATGTCAAGAAGCGCTGGGAGGACTTCAGGTCCAGGACCCTGACCAAGGCCCGGCGCCTCTTGAAGGCAGCGGATGCCAAGGGGCGCCGGGGCCACTTGTCGGAAGAACAGATGAGGGTCCTGGAACACATATCCCCAGCGCTCCACGTCCAGGTCCTTGAGAGGCAGACCCGTCTGGAGTCGAGCGGTGAGTGTACATGCATCCTGATTGTGAGCAGTGCGTGTGGTGATTGTTCAGTAGTGTGCAGGTTGCACATCTGTTTGTATGGGATCGAGTATGGGTGCGGGTGTACAGGGCCGTGGGGCTGACACATGCGAGGGCTGTAATGTGTGAGACATGGATGGTGCCTGTGTGTGTGGGCTTGCATGCCAAATGCAGTTGTGTGGGCACACAAGTCTGTATGAATGTGTATGTGAGTAGACATGTCCGTGATGTCACGCATGTATGTTGTTTTCAGCTGATTGTATCAGCGCTGTGTACATGTGCATGTGTGTGTATTTGACAAGGGTGCAACAGTGATGCAACATGGATGCATGTGATAGCTTTAAGTGGATGCCTGATGGGCATATGTGACATGGATGCCCGTCTGAACACTGCGACACTTAGCAGAGGTGTACACATGCATGCAAGTGTGGTGGTGTGTGTACATGTGTGGTGCACTTCCTGTGTTGCATGTGATGTCTGGCTCACCTTTGGCTGCTGATGCTGTTGTATGTGTATGGATGGTGTTGGCAGTTGCAACATGGCTGTGGTATGGCTCGTGTGTGCAAGTTGTAATGACATGTGTGTTGGGGATTGTGATGACATGTCAGAGGTTTGCCAATGCCACTCATGTACAACTGTCATGTGTGTATGTGTACATTGTACAGTGCCCTGATGCCTGTGTTTTGTTTCTCCCTGTCTGCAGCGTCAACTGATGAAGAGGGCGGAGAAGGTGCTATGGAGCACAGCGGCAGGGATCCCACCGCCAGCCGGAGACGCAAGGCCCGGCTCCCCTCCCAGGTTGTCATCTCGTCGGGGAGTGAGGAGTCCGGTGCCGCGTCCCAGGCCGCAGCTGCCGGGGGGAGGTCCAAGAGGCGGAGGTTGCAGTTGGACTCCTCGGCAGCAGAAGGGGCAGCTGGGACCCCACAGGGCCCAACGGGGGAAGATGGCACAGAGTCATCCAGGTTGGTGGGGGGTTTGGTGGAGGAGGAGGCCGTGCAAGCACCGGAGACGGGGTCTGGGGGTGGGGATCCCACTGGTGCTAGTGGTGCAGTGCAGGACCAGAGACAGGAGGCAGCACAGGCCGCCGCGGAGGTGCCTGTGTGCAATCCTGTCCCTGATCCTGTCCCTGCATCATCTTGCACCAGCAGGGATGCCCATGTCCAGACCAGTTTTCAGGCAGGGGATGAGCTGACGTCAACTGGCCTTCCTCTGCCTGCGGACGTGGCTATCCAGGCCCGGGTTGAGCCTGTCCTGGCTGGAGTGGCGTTGCGTCAACGGGCCATGCGAGGCGACCTGCAGTCTTTTCATGAAGAGACTGCAGGTCATCTCGAATGGCTCGTTGACCACGTCAGCCTGCTGGGACAGGTCACCCAGGCCGGATTCCTCCGTCTGATGGGGCTTGCCACGACCCCCTCCTCAGCTGGACCCCCTACGCGCCAGTCGTCCTCTGTGCCATCTTCCCACCCATCAGTCACCTGGGTGCCCTGTGGAGCTGCCTCTGACGGTGCGGCCAGGCTGGTGGAGGAGGCATCCCTGCCACAGTCGGGAGTCGGACGTCCAGCAGGGGTGGCCACGTCAACGACTGCACCCCAGCCGGCGGAGGATGTGCAGGCAGCAGGAGGCAGTGCAGGGGCAGAGGCACAGCAGCAGCAGCACCATGGTGGGAGCCATGAAGGCTCGGGGCCTTCGACATCGGAGGGGCAGGCATCGGCCGGAGGGCAGGAGGACCCAGGACAAAAAGTGTCTTCCGTGTGGCAGCGGTTGGGCCACGCCATAGATGCGGAGCGGCAGCGGGCGGAAGAGGCACGGCTCTCAATGGTCAGGGCGGAGAACTCCATGCAGAGGGCCCTGAGGCGGGTCGAGTGCCTCGAGGCAATCCGCAGGGCTTTGGAGGTGGACACGTCGACGGCCCTGCGGACCCTCGGGGCCATGGAGGAGGACCGCCTCCGGGACATAGAGGAGGAGTTCGATGATGCCCTGGCCCGGCAATTCCAGAAGTGAGCCGTGGAACTAGCCCGCTGCCCTTGTACATAGTTATGTAGGTAGTGTTAAGTTTCATTTTTGTTTTTATTTCATTTGGACCTTTTGGACATTGGCCACATTTTTGTATATAGTTTTTTTTATTAGTTAGTGTAGTTAGTTAGGTTTCCTTTATTTTCTTGGGATGATGGACCCTGGCTTCTTGCTTTGTACATAGTTGTTGACTTGTACATACTTTATTTTTTTAAATTATCCATGGATCAATGGCTTATAATTTTTTTTTCACATTGGATTTTGTTTGGTGGACATTGACTTTGTACTACATTACTTTGGATTTCTATATTCTTTGATTTTTTCTTTTTTTTGGACGGACATGCTTCTTTTCATTTTTTTCCATTCACATTTCTGTTTCTTCATTTTTGTTTCTATTCATCTTTCCTTTAATACATTATTTATTTGTTGCACTTCAATGTGTGGTGTCTCATTGTTTTCATGCATTTCATGTTATGTGTTTTGAGATTCACTGACACCCATTGGGTGTATGTGAGGGACATGTGTTTGTTTTGGAACTTGCAATTGGTGTTCTGTGATGTAATTGCAGAATATGAGTGGGTGGATGCAATACTCGGGTGGGTGTTTTGCATTTGGGGGCTGTCCATAGAGACCAGGGATCTGGACTGTGATGACATGTTGGGTGGGGAACATGAGTTGGACATGGGTGGGGGCCTGCTGGCAGGTGCCCCACAGTGCTGGGGGGTGGGAGACATGAGTGGGGGCCTGGTGGAGGGTGCCCTGCACTGCTGGGGAGTGGGGGTGATGGGAGACATGAGTGGGTGCCAGGTGGAGGGTGCCCCTGGATGCTGGGGGGGTGGGGGTGGTGGGAGACATGGGTGGGGGCCTGCTGGCAGGTGCCCCACAGTGCTGGGGGGTGGGAGACATGAGTGGGGGCCTGGTGGAGGGTGCCCCTGGATGCTGGGGGGGTGGGGGTGGTGGGAGACATGAGTGGGGGCCTGGTGGAGGGTGCCCTGCACTGCTGGGGAGTGGGGGTGATGGGAGACATGAGTGGGTGCCAGGTGGAGGGTGCCCCTGGATGCTGGGGGGGTGGGGGTGGTGGGAGACATGGGTGGGGGCCTGCTGGCAGGTGCCCCACAGTGCTGGGGGGTGGGAGACATGAGTGGGGGCCTGGTGGAGGGTGCCCCTGGATGCTGGGGGGGTGGGGGTGGTGGGAGACATGAGTGGGGGCCTGGTGGAGGGTGCCCTGCACTGCTGGGGAGTGGGGGTGATGGGAGACATGAGTGGGTGCCAGGTGGAGGGTGCCCCTGGATGCTGGGGGGGTGGGGGTGGTGGGAGACATGGGTGGGGGCCTGCTGGCAGGTGCCCCACAGTGCTGGGGGGTGGGAGACATGAGTGGGGGCCTGGTGGAGGGTGCCCCTGGATGCTGGGGGGGTGGGGGTGGTGGGAGACATGAGTGGGGGCCTGGTGGAGGGTGCCCTGCACTGCTGGGGAGTGGGGGTGATGGGAGACATGAGTGGGTGCCAGGTGGAGGGTGCCCCTGGATGCTGGGGGGTGGGGGTGGTGGGAGACATGGGTGGGGGCCTGCTGACAGGTGCCCCACAGTGCTGGGGGGTGGGAGACATGAGTGGGGGCCTGGTGGAGGGTGCCCCTGGATGCTGGGGGGGGTGGGGGTGGTGGGAGACATGAGTGGGGGCCTGGTGGAGGGTGCCCTGCACTGCTGGGGAGTGGGGGTGATGGGAGACATGAGTGGGTGCCAGGTGGAGGGTGCCCCTGGATGCTGGGGGGGTGGGGGTGGTGGGAGACATGGGTGGGGGCCTGCTGGCAGGTGCCCCACAGTGCTGGGGGGTGGGAGACATGAGTGGGGGCCTGGTGGAGGGTGCCCCTGGATGCTGGGGGGGTGGGGGTGGTGGGAGACATGAGTGGGGGCCTGGTGGAGGGTGCCCTGCACTGCTGGGGAGTGGGGGTGATGGGAGACATGAGTGGGTGCCAGGTGGAGGGTGCCCCTGGATGCTGGGGGGGTGGGGGTGGTGGGAGACATGGGTGGGGGCCTGCTGGCAGGTGCCCCACAGTGCTGGGGGGTGGGAGACATGAGTGGGAGCCTGGTGGAGGGTGCCCCTGGATGCTGGGGGGTGAGGGTGCAGGGGGACATGAGTGGGGGCCTGGTGGAGGGTGCCCCTGGATGCTGGGGGGTGGGGGTGCAGGGGGACATGTGTGGGGGCCTTGTGGAGTGTGCCCCTGCACTGCTGGGGGGTGGGGGTGATGGGAGACATGTGTGGGTGCCAGGTGGAAGGTGCCCCTGGATGCTGGGGGGGTGGGGGTGGTGGGAGACATGGGTGGGGGCCTGCTGGCAGGTGCCCCACAGTGCTGGGGGGTGGGAGACATGAGTGGGGGCCTGGTGGAGGGTGCCCCTGGTGGCTGGGGGGTGGGGGTGGTGGGAGACCTGAGTCGGACATGGGTGGGGGCCTGGTGGAGGCTGCCCCTGGTGGCTGGGGGGGTGGGGGTGGTGGGAGACATGAGTCGGACATGGGTGGGGGCCTGGTGGAGGCTGCCCCTGGTGGCTGGGGGGTGGGGGTGGTGGGAGACATGGGTGGGGGCCTGGTGGAGGCTGCCCCTGGTGGCTGGGGGGTGGGGGTGGTGGGAGACATGAGTGGGGGCCTGGTGGAGGGTGCCCCTGGATGCTGGGGGGTGAGGGTGCAGGGGGACATGAGTGGGGGCCTTGTGGAGGGTGCCCCTGGATGCTGGGGGGTGGGGGTGGTGGGAGACATGAGTGGGGGCCTGCTGGAGGCTGCCCCTGGTGGCTGGGGGGTGGGGGTGGTGGGAGACATGAGTGGGGGCCTGGTGGAGGGTGCCCCTGGATGCTGGGGGGTGAGGGTGCAGGGGGACATGAGTGGGGGCCTGGTGGAGGGTGCCCCTGGATGCTGGGGGGTGGGGGTGGGGGGAGACATGGGTGGGGGCCTGCTGGAGGCTGCCCCTGGTGGCTGGGGGTGCAGGGGGACATGCGTTGGTGGGCAGTAGTGCTAGTTGATATGTGGGTTGGCTGGTGGGCATGGCCATGGTGGATGGGGTGCCTGCAGGACATGTGCTGGGTAGGCCCCTGTGGTGTGAGCCACCTGCAGGGGCCGTGGAGGGTGTAGAGGGTACACCTGGGAGGACCCACACGTGCAATTCACGTGTGCTGCTCCCCGCGCACCCCCGGAATACACGTACCCGCTCAATCGCGTGTGGAACTTCCCGCGCACCCCTGAAATCCACCTACCCGGCCAAATCGCGTGTGGAACTTCCCGCGCACCCCTGGAATCGTCGTACCCGGCCAAATCGCGTGTGGAACTTCCCGCGCACCCCTGAAATCCACGTACCCGGCCAAATCGCGTGTGGAACTTCCCGCGCACCCCTGGTATCATCGTACCCGGCCAAATCGCGTGTGGAACTTCCCGCGCACCCCTGAAATCCACGTGCCCCGCCAAATCGCGTGTGGAACTTCCCGCGCACCCCCGAAATACACGTACCCCGCTCAATCGCGTGTGGAACTTCCCGCGCACCCCTGGAATCCACGTACCCGGCCAAATCGCGTGTGGAACTTCCCGCGCACCCCCGAAATACACGTACCCCGCTCAATCGCGTGTGGAACTTCCCGCGCACCCCTGGAATCCACGTACCCGGCCAAATCGCGTGTGGAACTTCCCGCGCACCCCCGGAATACACGTACCCCGCTCATTCGCGTGTGTAACTTCCCGCGCACCCCCGGAATACACGTACCCCGCTCAATCGCGTGTGTCACTTCCCGCGCACCCCCGGAATGCACGTACCCCGCTCAATCGCGTGTGTCACTTCCCGCGCACCCCCGGAATACACGTACCCCGCTCATTCACGTGTGTAACTTCCCGCGCACCCCCGGAATGCACGTACCCCGCTCAATCGCGTGTGTCACTTCCCGCGCACCCCCGGAATACACGTACCCCGCTCATTCGCGTGTATAACTTCCCGCACACCCCCGGAATACACGTACCCCGCTCATTCGCGTGTGTAACTTCCCGCGCACCCCCGGAATACACGTACCCCGCTCAATCGCGTGCGTCACTTCCCGCGCACACCCGGAATACACGTACCCCGCTCAATCGCGTATTTTACTTCCCGCGGCGCTACTTTTTTGATGCACTGGGACTCTACCGCCTGCCTTCGTGTGGCGGACGTGTTTCAGCTTGTGCGCGGCTTTGGCTGTGCGTGGGTTTGCCCTATTCCATTCCATGAATACGTGTGGTTCGTGTGCGTGTGGGCGTTACCTCTGCTTCCGTGCAGTGCATCCCCAGTTACGCCCTTATTTTCGCGATGTTGCAGTGACTTGTGCGCCATGCACGGGTTTGGCGCACATCCCGCGGTGAACACGCGCAGGGACTTCCATGAATCGCACGCGTGCGCGTGCGCCTGTTTTTTTCCGCTTGCGCCTGCTTGCGCCTGCTTGCGCCTACTTGCGCGTAGATTTTCGGCGCACGTTTGTTCCATGAATCGGCCCCCAAATCTATAGAGAGGTCTGCAAACCTTAGTGTACCCCAAACCCTTAGACAGACGCATCAACCCCTCCAGGAAACACCCAATATTTCAGGGATTGTAGAGACGATCGGGCCAGTGAGGGAAACATTTCAGTGACAAGCTGTTATGCGGATAGGGCCTACTAATTCCAACAGGAGAGCCAAGGTATTTATGCAATCAGCCTACTGAGTCATGAACAAATCAATTACAATTAACTCATACTTGGTAACATCGGCAGCAGAGGAAATACCAACTGACGTAGACCAAGTCCCAGGGCTCCTGTCAAGTAGGACACCTGGGATCAAGAAAGATGACAAAACCAAGTGTTTTTATTTTTGGAACTATGTACAAGTTATGGCCAAATGAAATGCAAAAACTAGGATTTTTGAATAAGAAATATTAACAATATAGCATTAATCCCCACATTCCAGTGGCTGTAACGGGATAACGAGGGCTATGTGCCGTTATCCCCCCGTTCCAGCCACTGGAATGGGGGATTAAGGCTATTAGCACCCCAGGTTACCAAAGCGGTTACCTGGGGTGCAATAACATAGGGTGCTAAAAGAAGAAAATGATTCTGCGTCCAGTTGTATGAAGGAAAATGTTTTTCCAAGATGGCCACTGCGGAAAGGGAATCGGGGCTCCGCACGGAGCCCTTGTCCCTTTCAATGGCAGCCTGCAGGAACAAGGGGAAGGAGCGAATGTGGCGGCAGCAATCGCTGCACCGAAATAAGGTAAGTAGGGATGGAGGGGGGCGTAGCTTGTTTGCCATGCAGTAGGATGTCGATTCCAAGTGCTTCACAGAGATCCTGTATGAGACACGGCGAAAGAGGCTACAAAAGGTGCTCAACGCGGGAGTAACAACAGGGGGTGACGCTGGAAGTTCTCACGATTACTCAGAAAAACTTCAGAGAGGAACCGCAGTGTGTAACAGGACCTATCCCCAAGATACGAGGCAACGAACTATGTCGCAAAATGGGAGATGCATCCAGCTGGGCCAGCTGAAGGAGGACGTGCTGGAGGAGCACGGCACCAGCCCACCTGGAAGGGAAAGTTAACCCAGAACACAGAAGGTGCTGAGAATCCTCACGGACGCGAGCCAGAGAAGACAAGCGGAGGAAAAGGCGCCTGGAACCTTGGAACAACGAGGCGGCCCTGGGCCCCGGGTGAGAGGACCCTACTGGAGCTGGAGGACCGGTACCATAATCCTGGGCTGCGTCACGGCAGGGACTCATAGGCTTGAGCGACATCCAGGGGGTCTGCCCGGAGGCCAACAACATAGCAGAGCATGCATTAGCACAGACAACCCGACTGCCCGTGGAGACCAGAGGGGAACCGGCCACAAACATTCAGCAGTATTATTGGAAACTGAGGCGGAAAGTGAGGCCGGCAGCTGAGGGCAAGGGAAGACAGAATATGGCCCGGAAGCTCCAGAGGAGAATACAGAGTGCACCACTGGAACGGTGAAGCAGTCCAGCACCGATCAGCCATAGCAACGTGATCCGAAAACCAGACGCCCGGAACTCAGCATAGCAGGAGTTTGGTGGCCTGGAGGCATGGTCCAAAGAAATGAGGTGAGCGGCGAGAAAGCCCTGGGCTGCGCCTTACAGACACGAGACTGACAGGCCCAGACACGGAGAGAGCTAGAAAACTGCATTGAAGGGTCACTGGGGCGACACCGTCTTTCCCTGCATAGAAGTGGGATTAATAACAACGCATCCACAATAGAGACAACAAAGGCCCACAGCAGCAGAACGCAGCCCTAGCTTGAAAAAATAACATTGTGCCGCAGAAAAGAGGTAACACGGACCACGGTCTGTGCGAAGTAGGAGAGAGCCAAACGAACACTGATGGGGCACACAAGCAAATGTCGTAGGATGGGACAATAGATTGAGCGCAGCTACGGGACCAAGATGGACCAAGTAATTACAAAGAGGCTCCGGGCTCACAGATAGTGGCTGTGGACTAGCCGGACAAGCGGGGCAGAGGAAAATCCCCCCATACGACAGGTCTATAGGGCACGGCAGGTGGAACAGAAACAGTCAAATGCACCCTGCCTAGGAGCGCACACCTCACAGCGGGGGGGCACACTCCATTCATCCGGGGAACCAGCTGGCTGCCTAGGGGCATTGGAAACCTTCTGATGGTATGGGTGGGGTGGGTGAGGGCTACTCTATGTTGGACATAACTGAGGGTCCACAGAATTAATCCCCAACGACAGCAGCTGATTGCTCTGAGGAAAATACCCTTAACAGCCCATGTATCAAAAATAGACCACCGAAGAGGAGAGAGAGAAGGGGTTCCCGGGCCACAGCACAAGAAACTTGGGAGATGGAGGACAGGGTGATCTGGGCATAGCATTGCCATGAACATTAAAAGGAGGGTCCTGAGAGGAACCAGCCTGTGCAACTACAGTAACACGACACCCACTACAAACATAAAGCAGCCCAGAGAGACATACAGCAGCCTGGAAAAGAGTGAGGAGCCTGGCAGCCCACATATCCGAGCAAGCAGCCCATCTAGTGGCTGCTGGAGACCATCGCCTCCCAGCAGTAAGACAAACAGTTCTACGAAGAAGACCACAGTCCGCAGGTCTAAGGAGTAGTTGGGGCAGAAGAAGCTAGGCTGAGATCGAATCATATACGGAGAATGCTATACATCC
This sequence comes from Ambystoma mexicanum, assembly GCF_040938575.1. Lineage (NCBI taxonomy): Eukaryota > Metazoa > Chordata > Amphibia > Caudata > Ambystomatidae > Ambystoma > Ambystoma mexicanum. The sequence goes on along the minus strand of NC_090932.1, from coordinate 1,231,935,732 downwards.
TGAATAAAATGGACACTAGAAGCCTAGCCCTGCAGTACTAGCGTGCCAGGACACCCCTACAAGGCCAGGAAGATTGGCGGCACAATGGATCACAGGAGACTGGAGGGCCCTCACAGAGGATAATGCCAAACAGAACAGACAAAGCAAAGGGTAAACAGACTAGCATAGACGCCTTCACCAGGAAATCAGACAACAAGCAACAGACCTGGTCAAGCTCAGAGATGGCTACAAAGAGCGCGTACAACCAACGGAAAGCTCTGGAGAGATGTCACGATGCCTACCCCCGGGGACTCAGACCAACTCCAGCAATCCCGGAAGCAGGCATCAAGTTATCCTAAGCAAGCCCAACAACCCCTGCTAGGGGCTATTTGGGTCCAGTCCTGGCGCCTATGGCGCCAGGCTCATATGGAGAGTCAGTCCTGGCACCACAGGCACCAGGCTCATAGATTAAAACTTACCTGATGCAGACCATGCTGCAAACTTACCTGATGCAGACCATGCTGCAAGAGCTCCAAGCCAAAAGAGGCTTGGAAGGGACTACTTTACTTAGGGACTATTTTTTACTCGGGCGGGGCTGGGGAGGAATACTTACCTGGGACTACTTTGGAGGCTATTTAAACCACGCCCGTAGAGCAGCACACGCTTCGTGTTATTCTGCATCCAGCAGCGTAAAGCTCACTGTGCCTGCAAGTCTGCATCCAGCCTTCTGCCACGCCCGCCTCGAGTTTGGAGCTACTAGAAAAAGGGAGAAAGAAAGAGAAAAGTTTAGAACAAGAGCAATACCTTTGATCCTTACCTGAATTCCCGATCCATCATGCCTTCGAGCTGGAAGAAAGAGGTTATTTTATGCGCGTCGCCTCGCCTGCTGCAGCGCCGCGCTGAACTCACCGGCCTTCGCAGCATCTTCACATTCCACTGCATCCTCCTGCATGTTCCCGCCGCACTCCGGCACCTAAGGAGAAGACAAGAACAGCAAGGTGAGCCAAGGGAATACACAGAGGAATATTAGTTACCCCCCCATAAACTTACCTGATTTTACCACCGGGGGTACTATTCCTCTTCACGGGTCGGCGCAGCTTCCACTGCATCTTCGCCGAACCCCGGCCCCTAAGGGGAAACAAAAGGACAGCAAGGTGAAACAAAGGGACTAACAAGGGGAACCCTCCTTACCACAATAGACTTACCTGATTTTACCGCCAGTGGTATTATTCCCCGAGACTTCATACTTTCTCTCAGCACCTGAATAAGGGAGAAAGCAACAGGTTACATATTGACATTATTCTATCGAACTGTGTTAGAAAATACAAATCCTTACCAAAATACTACCGGTTGCCACGAGGAACTCTTCATTAGGGTCAAGCTGCAACCTGCAAGGAATCGGACAAGAGTGAAAGTCAGGCATTTGAACTCTTACAAACTTTATACTTACGGCGTCTTGCCGGGAATCTCGGAGTCAATATTGTTCTGGAACTCACCAATTCCTTCGAGCCAGTAAAGCAACTGGTTATCAACGCGCCCCTGCGCTCAATGCAGGATGGAGAGCTCATCTTTTCAAACCATCAGGTGAGACTATAGGAGGGGACATCAAAGGTGATCTGTGGGGAGAATAGCGGGGGTGGGGGGAATTTACGCTCAACTCCACGGGTGGTTAATTCCCTTTCTCCATTTGCAGAAGAATATTCCTACGGGCCAAGCAAACGAGGCTAGGTGGGCCAGTCCAGTCCGTCATCTCGGCCCTAAGTGTCATGCTGGTGGAGACCACAGCTGTCCAGTTCCGATCGACGCCTCTGTGGGAGCCAGGTGAGCGTAACAGAACGCGAAGCCTATCCACAAATTCCCACCCGGGCATTATGGATACCTCAGAGACTGACCAATTGGCCCAATTACTAGGGGAACTGAGGGCTGAAGTGCATTCCGCCCTTCAAGAAACCAATGCTCTTAGGAGAGAACTGATTTTGTCAAAGGAGCGAACTGATGACCTGGCTAGGCAACTATTGCAAAGCCAGGCTGGACAAGCATCCCTATCTGGTTCCAGGGGAAATTCAACTCCTGTGTTATCGAGTAACCCTGTGCAAATAAACCTACCAGGAAATATTCCATTAGCTCCACCCGAATGCTTTGCCGGAGATCCCAAAAGGTTCGCCGTGTTTATGAACCAATGCCGCTTGCACTTTTTATGCCGACTTGGAGCCTTCCCAAACGATCAAGCCAATATAGCCTTTCTATTGTCATATCTCAGCGGCACTGCAGCTGATTGGTCAATTCCACTAGTTACTCAGGATGACCCAATTCTTCGGGACTTTCAGGGCTTTCAAACGAGCATGGAAAGACTCTTTGCCCGGCACTCCCAAGGACAGGCCCTGGATAACGAACTTTTGTCCCTACGACAGGATAACCAGGACCTTCTATCCTACATCGCAACCTTTAATAGGTTGATAGTGGAAACTGGATGGCCTGAGGTAAAACGAATCACGTTACTTCATCGAGGGCTTCGAGGAGAACTCAAGGATGTCTTGGCTCAAGTCGTGAACCCACCGCAAGACTGCGCTGAATATATAGATTTAGTGGTCCAGTTAGATCACAGACTTCAGAACAGAAAGGCTGATCGAGCCAAGTTTGAGAATCGGGTGTTGGTCAAAACCCACGCTAACCCCAAAGGAGCAGATGCTTCAGAACCCATGCAAATCGGAGGGGTTAAAGGATCCTTAACCCAGAAGGAAAAAGAAAGGAGACGGCAAATGCAATTGTGTCTATATTGTGGAACTTCTGGGCATTTTCTACGGGATTGCCCTGTAAAACCACCCAAGAAGGTAGTAGGAGCTGGTGATAAAAGCCATATGGAGTCATACTCGGGAAATGACCACGCCCGACAAGCGTAGAGGTCTGCTTGCCGAGCTTGAAGAAGGATACTCAGACCTTGCATTTCATCATACCAATGGTCCTCGTAGATCCAGGGCAGCCATTGCGTATGCACGCAGTAAGGGCATACATTGATAGCGGGGCCATAGGAAACTATGTGGACTATGAATTGGCTTCCAGGATGAATCTACCTCTCTGCCGACAAACCACCTCAGATGTCATCACCACAGTCGATGGAACTGAAATTGGCTCTGGGACTGTAACTCATTCCACCACAAAGATGATACTATTGGGTCAGGATGGGCATCGAGAGACTATTGTATTTGATCTAATCAAAGCCCCACAGTTCCAAATAATACTGGGGATACCTTGGTTGGAAACACATAATCCTTGTATTGATTGGCGAGAGAAGAGAATAACCTTCCCGGATTGTGCACAAACCTGTTACCCAAAGAAAAGTAAGAACGCAGGACTGGCCACAGTAACCACAGCAGTCATGCAACTACCTCCAGAATACCAAGAATTCCAGGATGTCTTCCAAAAAGAACAGGCAAACACCTTACCTCCTCACAGATCATACAATTGTCAAATCGATCTCATACCCGGTGCACAACCCCCTTGTAGCAGGATCTATTCCCTTACGGAACCTGAGAACCATCACCTACGACAATACTTAGACCAGTACCTTGCCAATGGCTTTATTCGCCCATCCAAGTCCCCTGCATCTTCAGCTTTGTTCTTCATGCCCAAAAAGGAAGGTGACCTCAGAACGTGCATAGACTACCGCGCATTGAACCAGATAACTGTTAAGAACCGATACCCATTGCCTCTGATCCCTAAACTACTAGACCAAGTGAAGGACGCTTGTATATACACTAAATTAGATCTCCAGGGGGCATACCATCTGGTACTTGTAAAAGAAGGCGACGAATGGAAGACTGCTTTCCACACTAAGTATGGGTTATTCGAATACCAGGTGATGCCTTTCGGGTTGTGCAATGCACCAGCAGCCTTCCAATACTTCATGAACGATGTCCTTTGTGAACTCATTGACGTTTGTGTTGTCGTATATATCGATGATATTCTAGTATACCCCTCTTCAGAATCTGACCATGCGAAGCACGTCCGAGCAGTCCTTGAGAAATTGCGCCAGCACAAACTATATGCAAAACTGGAAAAATGCGTTTTTCATGCCACAGAAGTTGAATTCCTTGGGTTTATCCTGACCCCAAAGGGAGTCCGCATGGACTCATGAAAGGTGGACGCAATCCTTAAGTGGCCATCACCAAGTTCAGTTAAAGGAGTACAAAGCATGCTCGGCTTTGCCAATTTCTACCGCAGATGCATCCCGGATTTTTCACATGTTGTACATCCCATCACAGCACTCTTGCGAAAAAATAAATGCTTTATGTGGACTGAAGAAGCTGAAAATGCGAAATTCACGTCTGCATATGTATTAAAGCACCCGCGCCCTGAACTTCCATACATAGTGGAAACTGATGCATCCAGTCTAGCCATGGGAGCTGTCCTGTCTCAAAAGAACCCTGAAACTGGCAAGCTTCATCCAGTAGCAATTTGGTCCAGAACGTTCTCAGCACCCGAGTTAAACTATGCGGTTACTGACAAGGAGTTATTAGCCATTAAATCCGCCTTCAAGGCTTGGCGGCACTATCTTCTCTTTGCCAGGCATACCATTACTGTGATCACCGATCACCGGAACTTACAGTATTTAAAGACAGCCAAGGCCCAATCGTCACGTCAACTCCGATGGGCATTGTTCTTTGCCGAGTTCAATTTCGTAATAACCTATCGACCAGGTTGTAAGAATGGTAAAGCAGACGCCTTATCCCGAATAGGGATGGGAGAGGCAGAAGTGAACCCAGAACTAGTACCTATAATTTCCGAACAAAGAATTCTTGGCATGACTACTCTACAGACACTAGAGGACATTCAGGTAAAGATCCAGCAACTCTTTGATCCTACAGCCCTGCACGACTGGGTAAAAAAAGGCCCGGACTACTCCGTCACCAATGATCTGCCTTATTACCAAGGGCGGCTATTTCTGCCACACAAGGAACTACAAGAGTTAGTCATTTCCCGTTATCATGATACCCTAATGGAGGGGCACCCAGGTATTGCAAAAACTGAAGCTAAAATTAAAAGACAATTCTGGTGGCCCACCTGGCGAAAGGATATTAAATCATTTGTGGCATTTGCGCCCAAAACAAAAGTCAAAAGAAAAAACCAGCTGGACTCTTACAAACTTTAGACATTCCGCCTACACCATGGCACACCTTATCGTTAGACTTTATTACTGGTCTACCCCCATGCAATGGATTTAACACCATTCTAGTTATTGTAGATCTTTTTTCCAAGATGGCCCACTTTATTCCTTTAAAGGGATTATCTTCAGCTTCAATCCTGGCCAAGGAGTTCCAAGAAACATTGTTCGCATACACGGATTTCCGTCCATATTGGTCTCTGACCGGGGCAGTCAATTCATTTCACATTTTTGGAAAAAATGCTGTCAATTGGCGCAAATCGATGTGAGGTTATCGACAAGTCACCACCCCCAGACCGATGGTCAAATGGAGAGGACCAACCAGACTCTCGAACAATACCTGCGTTGTATGTTACATCAGACTGAGAGTAATTGGAAAGACATTCTTTGGATCGCCGAATATTCATACAATAATTCAATACACTCTGGAACTGGACAAAGCCCCTTTTATACCTTATATGGGCACCATCCTCGAACCTCAGACCTTGACTCACTCCAACACTTAGAAATGCCCGCAGTGGACCATCTGCACGCTACTATTACACAAGCCTTTATGGAAGCAACTACACATTTAAAACATGCGAAAGAAAAATACAAGAAAGATGCTGATCGGCATAGAAGTGATACTCCGCAATACCAGATAGGGGACCAAGTATGGTTAGCCACAAAACATATACCTCTAAAGGGAACACGGACCTTTAACCCCAGATATTTGGGACCTTACTCTATTAAGGCCATTATCAACCCGGTGGCTGTCAAGTTGGACTTACCTGCTAATGTGCGAATTCACCCCGTCTTTCATGTGTCACTTTTGAAGCCAGTGCAACCAGGGACAAGACTAACCAAGCCACCAGACCCTATCCTTGTAGACGGAGAACCCGAATTTGAAGTTAAGAACATCCTGGACTTCAAGCTGATAAAGTCAAAACTCTTTTATTTAATCGACTGGAAAGGTTACGGACCACAGGAAAGGTCATGGGAACCTAGTGACCATGTTCATGCACCCCGTTTGGTGAAAAAATTCCACCGAAATTTCCCAGACAAACCGAAACCACAGGGAAGAACGACTTTAGGAGGGGCCTTGGGGGGGGGAGTGCTGTCATGATGCCTAACCCCAGGGACCCAGACCAAGTCCAGCAACCCCGGAAGCAGGCATCAAGTTATCCTAAGCAAGCCCAACAACCCCTGCTAGGGGCTATTTGGGTCCAGTCCTGGCGCCTATGGCGCCAGGCTCATATGGAGAGTCAGTCCTGGCGCCATAGGCGCCAGGCTCATAAATTAAAACATACCTGATGCAGACCATGCTGCAAACTTACCTGATGCAGACCATGCTGCAAGAGCTCCAAGTCAAAAGAGGCTTGGAAGGGACTACTTTACTTAGGGACTATTTTTTACTCGGGCGGGGCTGGGGAGGAATACTTACCTGGGACTACTTTGGTGGCTATTTAAACCACGCCCGAAGAGCAGCACACCCTTTGCGTTATTCTGCATCCAGCAGCGTAACGCTCACCGTGCCTGAAAGTCTGCATCCAGCCTTCTGCCACGCCCGCCTCGAGTTTGGAGCTCCTATAAAAAGGCAGAAAGAAGGAGAAAAGGTTGGAACAAGAGCAATACCTTTGATCCTTACCTGAATTCTCGATCCATCTCGCCTTCGAGCTGGAAGAAAGAGGTTATTTTATGCGCGTCGCCTCGCCTGCTGCAGCGCCGCGCTGAACTCACCGGCCTTCGCAGCATCGTCACATTCCACCGCATCCTCCTGCATGTTCCCGCCGCACTCTGGCACCTAAGGAGAAGGCAAGAACAGCAAGGTGAGCCAAGGGAATACACAGAGGAATATTAGTTACCCCCCCATAAACTTACCTGATTTTACCACCGGGGGTACTAGTCCTCTTCACGGGTCGGCGCAGCTTCCACTGCATCTTCGCCGAACCCTGGCCCCTAAGGGGAAACAAAAGGACAGCAATGTGAAACAAAGGGACTAACAAGGGGAACCCTCCTCACCATAATAGACTTACCTGATTTTACCACCGGAGGTACTATTCCCCGAGACTTCATACTTTCTCTCAGCGCCTGAATAAGGGAGAAAGCAACAGGTTACATATTGACAGAATTTTATCGAACTGTGTTGGAAAATACAAATCCTTACCAGAATACTACCGGTTGCCACGAGGAACTCTTCATGAGGGTCAAGCTGCAACCTGCAAGGAATCGGACAAGAGTGAAAGTCCGGCATTTGAACTCTTACGAACTTTATACTTACAGCGTCTTGCCAGGAATCTCAGAGTCAATATTGTTCTGGAACTCACCAATTCCTTCGAGACAGTGAAGCAACTGGTTATCAACGCGCCCCTACGCTCAATGCAGGATGGAGAGCTCATCTTTTCAAACCATCAGGTGAGACTATAAGAGGGGACATCAGAGGTGATCTGTGGGGAGAACAGCGGGGGTGGGGGGATTTACGCTCAACTCCACGTGTGGTTAATTCCCTTTCTCCTTTTGCAGAAGAATATTCCTATGTGCCAAGCAAACGAGGCTAGGCGGGCCAGTCCAGTCCGTCATCTCGGTCCTATGTGTCACGTTGGTGGAGACCGCAGCTGTCCAGTTCCGATTGACGCCTCTGTGGGAGCCAGGTGAGCATAACAAGAGGGTCTAATACTGAATACAATTGCCACTCTGAAGACATCCATCGAACTTAAGATGAACACAGCGATAGGTGCCATGAAGGCGTTCTCGGAAAATAAGCTTGACACAGTTATGGTAGATGTGGGCCTCCTAAAACAGGATGCAGGGAACCTGTCAGATTGAGTTACGACAGCAGAACAGCAGGGCAGCAGAACACCACAGACATCGCAGTCACACAGACGCAAATGTCAAAAGTGATGCAGAGAGTCAAGATCCTGGAATGCAGGGCAGAAGACGCGTAAGGAAGGGTGCGAAGGAATAATATCTGCATAGTTGGACTGTCTGAGGGCGAAGAGGGCAGAGACCCCACAGGGTATGTGGAGAACTTGTTGCTCCAGGAGATTGGGGCGGGAGCGCTGCCACAAGGTTTTGTCGTGGAGCGAGCCCACAGAGCCCAGACTAGGAAGCCCCAACCTGGAGCCACCCCAAGATCAATGATCCCCCGGATCATGAACTTCAAAGATAGGGAGAAAATATTGACATTCTCGAGAGAAGGGGTGGTGATCACCAGGAACGCCTCCAGCATTACCATATACCCATATTACACGTTCATGGTTCAGAAGCAGAGAGCGTGGTTTGGCCCCACCAAGGCACACCTCAGGGCGGCAGAAGAGTGCCATATGCTGGTCTATCCAGCTAAACATGAAGTGATACATCAGGGAAGGATGTGCTTCTTCGAGATGATGGAGGAAGCACACACATGGATGGACCAACAAGGCATCCCTCAGCAGGGACCTAGGAATGCTAACGAGGAAGAAAACCCAACCGCCAATGAAGAGTGAGACTCAGCAAAAGCGGAGATAGTTTAGAAAATGGAACTAAGCAAGCCAAAGGAATTTAAGAGGAGCAATGAGCCTGCCGCTGCAGAGGTCGACAAGACACACAACCCCAAAGAGTTATCACAAGTTTGAGATGTCAGTTTCAAGGCATCACGCTGCTGCGGGCCAGTCCCGCTTCAGCGGGAGGAGCAAGAGAAGCAGCGGAGCCCAAGCAGGGGGAGGGAGGCTGGGTGTTGGGTTAATAGTTGTAATTATAGTTATTCGAGTGGTTGATTGCTTGATAGATGGCACTGACAGTAGGAGAAGCAGCATGAAAACGAAGTATGTAAGAAGAGCAGAAAGAGGCAGAAAAAACGAGGAACGATGGAAAAGTCCAAAAACACACCCCAGGTTGCGGACACAAGAAATCTAAGAAACAGGAGTTTGTTGAAATAAGGGTGATGAAGACGGGTTGGCATGGTAGCAGAGTACCCCAAGTTGGGGTAACGAGATCGGGAATAGGAGCAGTGGGAGTACAGAAGGCCGGAAGAAGCACAACAGCTATGAGTTTGGATGAGATAACCATTGCAACCTGGAATGTTCGGGGGCTTAACGCCTATGTTAAAAGGCTCAGAGTATGTGCTTGGCTAAATGGAATGAAGGTCAAAATAGCAATGTTGCAGGAATCTCATTTAACAAAGGAAAAGCAGACTAAAGTGGGCACAAAATGGGGAGGCCAGACCTATAGCTCCGTATTTCGAACTATGCAAGGGGGTACTGATATGTGTGGCCCCAGGGGTACCATTCCAGCTCATAAAATAAAAATGCGATACAGAAGGAAGATTGGTAATGGTGCATGGAATGCTGGAGAATAAGGAAGTATGCTTGGTAAACACATATGCACCGAACCATGATGCAACGGAATTCTTCAAGAAACTTGTGCCTAGATTCGCCCAGTATAGAGATGCAACGTTTATCTGGGGGGGTGATTTCAATTGCACGCTGGACCCACTCCTGGATAGGTCAGACAACAAACACAGGAGGCCGGCACCCCCAGTGTAGGTGCTACAATCGATCCTGACTCGATTACAACTGTCGGACGTCTGGAGGAAGGTACATGGTGAGGAGAGGGGGTACACACATTACAGTGCACCCCACGGGGTATTCACGTGCATAGACTATATTTTTACAGGCACGGAATCTCTAAAAGAGTTTACGGGGATACATATTAAGGCACGTACACTCTCTAACCATACCCCAATATTAGCATTGTGGGCGCACACCCACAGAAAGGCTCCAATACCAACGTGGCAGCTGAGGGCAGAGGCATTGAAGGAGGGTGAATTTGAGGAATACTTGTATGAGGTGATTGAGGAGTATTTTGACCACAATAAGGGAAGTGTAGAGGGTTATGTCACACTGTGCGACTTTTTCAATGTAGTAGTAAGGGGGGAAGCAATAGGGAAGACATGGGAACTGAGGGGCATAGCCCTGGCAAAGCTTAGCAGACTCGAAAAAGAGATAGAACAAGGGGACACCGGGCAGGGATTAAGGGGAAGGAACCCAGAGAACTAATAGCATTGAGATTGAGATGTGTGGAAGTTTGGGAGAAACTGGGAAGACTGGACTACGGGAAATGTACACAGAGGCTGCATGCGGAAGGTGATAAACCGGGCAGACTGTTAGCCGGGCTTATTTAGCAGGAAAGTAAAAAGGACCCAATTAATGTAATACATGACGGCACCGGGAGAGAGGTTAGAAGCCAGCAGGGTATTAACGAAATATTCTCGAGTTTTTATGAGAGTCTGTATGACCCTAACCCTGAGGTAGAACCAGGGGAAATAGCAGAAGCTTTGGCAGAGATAAGATTGCCGGTACTAACAAAAGAGCAAGCCCAATCACTTGACAAACCCCTTACAGTGGAGGAAATAGAGTTAACAATCACCAAACTCCCATTGGGAAAATCCCAGGGACCCGACAGGCTCCCCAGGGAATTCTATAAGACATATAAGGGCATTATTGCATCGAGATTGCTTGATACATACCGGGATGCATATGAGGAGGGGCGACTGTCAGGCAGTATGTCGGAATCAGTGATTATACCGATCCTTAAACCTGGGAAGTCACAGCTGGAGTGCGCCTCCTATAGGCTGATCTCCCACATCAATCAAGATGTTAAAATCTTCACGGCAGTCCTTACTAACTGCCTGAAATGGATGATACCCACGCAGATCCACTCAGATCAGACGGGCTACGTCCCGGGGAGAAACACATCATGGAACCTCTGAAGGCTCCACCATGTAGTGGACCAGACAAATCCTAGACAGGACGAATGCGCTATAGCGTTGCAAGACGCCGTTAAAGCCTTTGACTCTGTGAACTGGGGATCGATGCTGAGTGTCCTCGCCCACTTTGGGATGGGGAAGGGGTTTCTTAGATGGCTCAAGCTGTTATATAAGGATCCTAGGGCCAGAGTCTGGAGGATATTCAGGGGTACCAAGCAAGGCTGCCCACTCTCACCCATGCTGTATATACAGGCTTTAGAACCACTGGCAGTGTTCCTAAGAGCTGAATATGGGGACACTGGAATAAATATAGATGGGGTGGTGCATCAAATTTCGTTGTATGCAGACGACATGCTCCTGTTTGTCGGCAATCCACGGGAGAACCTGCCCTGCCTACTAGAAACGATTAGCCCATACACGAGGCTCTCAGGAATAGCTATAAATAAAGAAAAGTCCTCATTGATCCCTCTGGCAGGCCTTAGACAGGTCCCAGCAGACCAACTTTCGGACCTGGGCATTCAGTGGGCACTGTGCTCCTTCCGGTATCTGGGGGTAGACATTCACCATGAGAAAGCAGACACACACAAATTCAACACGCAGGCAGCCCTGAACAAGACACGGAAGGCTATGGAGTTTTGGGGGACACTTCCGCTGGGGATGATGGGAAGAGCGGCCCTCTTGAAGATGGTGGTATTGTCACGCATGTTATATTATTTAACAAAATTCCCTTACGACATACCTAGGCCCTTCTTCACGAAATTGAACACACTGGCACAAAAGTTCCTATGGGAAGGGGGGAGATGCCAGATAGCCATAACGACTCTGCAAAGAGACTACGATGCGGGAGGCATCCGACTGCTGGACTTTGAAAAGTACTACCTGGCAGGCCAGCTACAATTTGTGATCAAATGGCTGGGGGATGAAACAACGATAGATACAATACTCTTCCAGCCGGCGTTGAAACAGTACTACCTGAGGGTACTGCCGTGGATTGAAAAATCATTGGTTAAGACGCTACCAAACATGGTGAGACTTGCAATTACCCTGTGGGGCAGAGCATGGAAACTTCAAGGGACAGAAGATCCTAGCTCAACACAGATCTCCCTGGCGGGATTTGCAGGTCCGGACACAGGAAACCTAGCAATTTATCGTTCTCAGTGGGAGGCCAAGGGAATAGCACCGGTAGGCGACCTGAGGAATGAGGGAAGATGGGCGGCATTGAGAACATTGTGGAAGACCATGACATCCAAGGAGGACAATTCCCCCTACATAACACTATGTTAACGAAGATCAAGAAGAGATGGGTGGAATGGCCAGAGGAAGAGGATAACTAGGGAGGGTTGGACACATGGTACGAGATCTCAGAAGGAGACCTCCAGGATATACGAATAGTTGCTAGAATCCAGCAATGTGCAAGCATTACAGGTGAAAGAACATTGGGAAAGGGAACTTGGAAGGCTCTTTAGTGAGCAGGAGTGGGCCTGCTGACTATCCGAAGAGAGTGTCCAGAAATGGAAGGTTCAAACAAGCGCAACTGTACCTTACACATAGGGCATACCTTACGCCCAGAAGGATGATGATGATGAATCTGGGGAAGCCTCGTAATTGCCCCCGCTGTTCCAACGAAGAGGCCAACATGTTGCATATGTTCTGGTCCTGTCCAGTGATACAGATCTTCTGGGAAGGAATTAAGGAGAGAGTGGCTGCGAGCTGCATCCAAATACAAACAGAGAATCACAAATGGTACCTACTGGGCCTCTTCCCAAGAGGGGGCAGGCATAGAACGCATCTGTCAAAAATGAAGGACCTAGTGTGCATACAGGTCAAACGGCGGATAGCGATGATGTGGAGCTCCAGGGAGGGCCCAACTATAGACTCATGGTGGTCAGATCTTCAGAGGTGGGCACTAGCGGAAACAACGGTGTGGACAAGGGCGGTGCAAAGGTGAGTTGGGGAAAATGGCCAAAAGATATTGGCATGGCACTCCATGATGCAAGATCTATTTGGACGAGGGGCAGAGAGCAACAGGGAATACCCCACGAGTGGGGACGAACACTAATGGAGGAATAGATGCCGGTTCTGAGACCCGAACGAAGGAGGGAAGTGGACCAGGACAATATAACCGCAAACTGCTTTGTGAAGATAAGGAGGAAGTGGACTTATACTGAAAGTGCCAGAGTGAAGTTTATGTTTGTTTGTATATTAGTTATTGTTGTTGGTTGTTGTTTCTTAAAAATAATAAAAAGTAAAAAAAAAAAAAGTAAGGGTCTAGGAGGCTGAAAGAAAAAAAAGGGATGAAGGGTAGGGTGAAGATGGCAGTGGGGGGATCCAGCTAATCAGATGTCATGGAATGCAGGCCTGAGGTTCAAACCCAGGTTCCTAGCCATCTGATTGGCTGGCTCCCCCGCCAAGGTGCTAATAATCAAGATGTCCTCTCCGAAGAAATGTATCTCCCACTGCATACAGGTAGTCAAGCCTTTGGGCATCTGGAGCTAATGTCCAAGTATCTATATTTAATTGGGCATTTCTGACCTCTCTGGCATTTCAGGCTTATTTGGGTCCCAAATCCTATTCTTTTGTCTATTCTAAACCAAGGCTTTCTGGGGTTCTGTTCACCTTGAGTAACTCTAGCACTATGGGCCTCATTACGAGGCTGCCGCTGGGTTTTTTTCTTTCAGCGCCCAGGAATGGGCAATTACTGGGTCATTACGGCCTTGCCAAACCCGGTAATTGCCCATTCCTGGACGCCGAAAAATATTCTTCCCCATTCGAGCCCGATAGGGCTCAATGGGAATGTGGGAGCCGGATGCACCGGCACTGTTATCAATGGTGCCGATGCATCCGACATGCTCTGTTCGCGGTGCCGGTACAGCCACCAGGTCAGACCTGGTGGCCGCAATGGCACCTGCGAGCAGAACTCTTAGTTTGCTGGTCCGGGAACTACCGTACCAGCATGCTTACCTGTACCGTAGTTACCGGACCGACAAACTTATAATGAGGCCCTATGTCTTGCGGTTGGATGTTTCATTGGTCCTAGTGTTAGAGGTGCTAGATAGGGATCCTTGAGGCAGGCAGAGCATACCCTGTCCTCGTTATCCTTCACCTCTCTGAAAAGACCTCAACTTGCTTGGCCCTGACTCGTTTTTCCTTCCAGCATCCAGTCTTACCCAGGGAAGACTGCGCCTGATGATCCCTTCCAATTCTGGAACACCAGGCCTAGGTATTTCTGGCTCTCTCCTTAATCCTCTAAACCGTCCTCCTACCTACTCCATGCTTCAGCTGTGACTGCTTCTGTGTCACTCTTGTGCCCTGTCAGCACATCTTCCTGGCCCTATGGTTCTCCCTCCGCCATCTGAACCCTCTTTTTCAGCACCTCCCATCTTTGACTTGGTCCAGATGGTGCTTCCTCCTCCTCCTTGACCTGTCCAACTTTTGATCTTACCACTTCTCTGAACTTGTCTTGGGTTTCATCTACCTCCTCCTTCAGCATCTTTCTTCCGGTCACCTCTTACCTCCAATTCTGGACTTAAATTGTTGCCACCTCCTTCTGTCTGCTCTCATCTCCTGGTGCTGCCATCTACTTTGCTAACGTGAACACCTTCTGTCCACTCTCCATTCATGACATGGCTATGGCCTTCTTCCTGTCAGCTTTAACCACCTCTTCTTGCTCCCTTGTGCCACCAACAATTCAGCCTCCTCTTTTTATACTGCTCTTCAGTCTCCAGCCTTCTTCTCACACAGCCAGGCTCCAGCCTGGCTTATATAGGGAGAACCCCTTCCTCAGGCGGCGGGTCAGCACCTGTGAGTTTCAATTGTTGGAGGGATGGGATTTTCTGTTGTGTCTAGGCTCACCTGGGTCCAGTCGAACCTGGGGGGGGGTTCAGACTAAACCTATACCAAGAGTGGTGGCTATCTTGGCTTTCATGTTTGTACATGGAGGGGCTGGGAGAGCTGCCTGTAGAAGAAGCATCTCTGTTGGTGTGCCAAAAAGTACACTAGGGGGTACATTGGTGTTCCTAATCCTGCTCTTGTGCCTGCCAGAGTGTTTACAGTTATTTGGCAAGTTGTGGTTTCACAAACATTGCAAACCGGTCAATGGACTGTGACAATTCACGAGGTATGGTCACTTCTCCCCAAAGGGTAGCCCTTTCCCATGAAACTAGAGAGGTGCAGCTAATAACCAAAAGTCCATTGCAAGAGGACCTAATGGGGAGGGACTCTACCTCTGGAGAAAAGGACAACCATCTTGGGTACAACCCGTTGTATAACATCACCTCCCCCACCCATGCCTTAGCCCCCCTCCTCTTCAGGCCACTATATTGAAAGTAAACCAATGTATTTCTGTAGTGCCAGGGGCACAACCAATACAGAAAATACTAGGACGAAGAAGAGCGCAGGAAACATGAGAAATACTGACTGTGCTAGTACTGAGACGAGGTGGCTCAAGGAGCCATTGACAACTGGTGTTGATGTTACGCTGGGGTGGAGTAAGCCCTATAAAGTGGAAAGAGAAGAAATACTTGAGGTCTTCGTCTTTCCTCCTCGTCTGAGAACCCGGAAGTTTCAAAGTCCTCAATCGACCCAAAGAGAGGCAGTCACAACATGCTAAGCCGCCTCAGAAGCAGTAATGAAGCAGGCGGCTGCAGGAAGGAGATCAGAACCGTGCAATCACGCTACCAGAATGTAATGGGAAGCACAGGCAGACAGTTAGTGGTGTGAGGGAAGGGGGAGGGGTCTCTTCTTCATCCCTGAGCAAGAGTAAGGTCTATCAGAGGCACATCAATGGTCTGGGACCCCAGAAGAAGGGAAGAGTGCATCTGAGGACAGCATCCGTGTACGAGTGGCAGGGATAAGTCCACTAACCACAAGAGAAGGGTCTGGGACCTCAACAGAAAAGAAGAGTGCATCAGAGGAAATCTTCCTCGTACCAGTGGCAGGGATAAGTGCACTGACCACCATAGAATGGTCTGGCGCCCCAACAGAAGAGAAGCGTGCATCCAAGGAAATCTTCCTCGTACCAGTGGCCGGGATACGTCCACTGGCCACCAGAGAAGCGTCAAGGACCCCTCAAAGAAGAGAAGACTGCATCCAAAGAATTCCTCCTCATGCCAGTGGAAGACATAAACCCCCTGACCATCAGAGAAGGGTCTGGACCCCCGATATAAGAAGGACATTTGACTTTCCTGATACAGTGAAAGAGTGCCAAGATAAAACACAAGTTGAAAAATAACTCTCAAACACCAGGAGAAGAGAATCATTCTCCTGGTGAGAAAACGGAATCCTTTCAAGTACTCTAAAGAGACACCACAGGAATGGAGTCATTCTCCCTGGCCTTGGAGAGTGCAGACCAGTCCAGAAAGTTGACTGTACAAAGTTCTGGAACTACCAGCCAGGGGAAGGGAGTCATTCCTCCTGGCATTTGTTTACAAGAGGACATTTTGGGAACACCACCCGTATACCAGAAGAAGGGAATCATTCTCCTTCAAAAGGTCATTTCTGTTGGATTATAATATTCTTTAGTTGTAATGTAAGAAATAGAAGTAGGTTGTGACACAGGACGGTTGACTTTTGATTTCAACAGACATTCAGAACCATGCTTTAGTATTAGTTTGAGGCAAGGCGATAGGGATAGTGAGTTTTTTCCAACTACAATGAAATTCAATAGCAACAAACATGCCATCCTTGTGTCAGCTTCCTTCTTCAACACCCTTACAGGACTCAGACAAGAGCATGAGCTGTGCAGGATTTTCTAAAAGTGAGTTTGTTGAATCAAGAGGCCATCAGAGCTCTGCCATTTATCTATTTGGAGACTTTAATAGTGTGGCAGGGTGTCTCGGGGTTCATGTTGGGAAGGTATGTCTGGTGGCTTTAAGGGTGACTGGCTCTTTTCAAGTGATCAGGACAATGGGACAATGACCCACGGGTCCCCCTATTATATCCCCCTGGCCCATGAACTACTGGCTTTGAGTAGTAATTATACCCTTGAGTCCCTCACCTGGCGGTCTGCAGAGCCAGGCAGGGGACATCATCACAGTTGTATAAATGAATGCCTGTAGGTTCACACCGTTGGATGTTCAATAGGCTCAATTAACCACAGGCCCGGATATAAAAGGCGGCAGGGTGCTGAAGTTTTGTGGGAGTTTGTAGTCAATTGGGGAGTGTGAGGCAGAGTAAAGATAGGAAAAAGCAGCAGTGAAAGAAATGAGTATGTGGAAGGTGAGGACAAGAGTTAGAGGGAGAACATAAATTGGGAGGAGGAGGGGAAATAGCTGCAAGGCACATGGTTTAACAATATGGTGCAGGTAATGACAAACCCGTGCAATCATTGCACACAGGCAGCAAGTGCAAACACCCCCCCTCCCCCACACCCTGCACTGGTTTACAGTCTTTTCCAAAAAAGGTCTAAAGAAAATATACAACCATTAGCACCTTCGTCACCAGCACCAATACAGCATCCAATGCATAGTACACTGAGCAGGTCCCTTGGGAAAGGAAACGTTGGGACACCTCAGCTGTAAAATATATAGGTGTGTGAAGTTATTTCACATCAGGAAAATAACAAGCACATCTTGCAACCATAAGCAAAAATAGAAGCATAGAAACCATGTTGGCACCCCTTCCCTGTGGACCCACACTAATCATAATTATTCACTTGATTAGTAAAAGTGAAATGCACTTGGTTAGCCCCCCAACACTCACCTGCAGGCAATGGACACATTTGACCCACCATCACTCACTGTTGCACCAGAAAGTCTTTCAGATTCATAGATTTGAACCAGACATGTTAGGACACCATTGTCACCTGCATATATTGTAACAAGCAAACAACATATTCCCCCTAAATATAGCAGCCAGCCATTGCTGTGTTTTTTATTGCGTTGTAAAATATCACCAAGACACACAAAGTGTCTTCCCCTCAAACACAATATTAGTGTGATGTTGTCCAGAGATTTACTGCCCTAGCCCATTGCAGAAAAAACATGATTTCAGATGGAGGATTACTGCAGAGTTTGGGTCTGTTACAGTGATCTGCATTCGCTGCACACATCCTTGTTCCACGTTTAATAGTGATTGCGCATAACTGTGATGCTCAATGTGCTCTTTTTTGCACTACTCTGCTTAGCTGTTTTTTAGGAGGTTAAATATTAGCATGCATTCCTTCTCCCTGACAGCCTTTCCCTCCGGCAAGCTGAAGTAGTCCCAGACATGATCAGATGGGCGGTGTCATGTGTGGTGATGACTTCTTGCCTGACTTAAACTCCTTAAGGAGAGTTTGAGCCTACTCTGCCCTCTCATTATGGGCAGTAAATGGAAAAGGGACCTGAGTATACTCCTCCTGAACCATCTGCTGGGGAAACCATCTCTGCCTGCTGCCATTTAAACTCCTGATGAACACCTACCACCCCCTGACACTGTGTGGCTGCCTCTTTCTGCTGCTAGGGTACCACCATCTCCCCAACAACTCCAAGGTCCATATACCTAGTCATATTATCTCAGAGAACCTTTTCTGCCAGCATAACCTTTTCCTGGTTGGTAGCACTATCCGCCAAGGCACCTCACCAGCTCCTGTTACTGCCCCTCACTCAAGGTCATTACAAGTTTGGCACCTACCACCAAATGGAATTACCATTATGGCCATTTGGTCTGGCAAATTCACCATCTGATTCTAAATGGTGGTAAGATGTGTAATTCCCGATTTCTCGTAGTGCATAGGTCTCCATTGGGATTTTGGCAGAATTACTGCCTTTTGCTGGAGCAAAATCCTCCACTTTACCGCCAAACCTGTAGTATGGTGGTGCAATAATGTAGTGGTAACGGAATTGCCATCCGGTTACTGTCAGTTTTTACTGCACCACCGTAATGACTCCCAGTGTCCTAACATGGCCCCTCCAAAGGACCAGCCCCTTCCACTTTTATTTCATCAAGTACCATTTGCCCCTCCTCACGGCCCGTCTCGCCCTCCACAACCTACAGAAAGACCTAGCTGGCTACCTCGATTGGTGTCATGCAGGTTGAGACATAAATCATCTCTTCATCCCCACCCCCTGCCTCCAGCTCACACTTCAGGTAAAACATTTTGCCTAAATTGCCAATTACAAAACAATACTAGTGACAAAGACAAGCAAATGGATTCGGACAAGACTCACACAATGGGAAAGTGTTCTTGGAAAACAGTACAGAAGGTGAAAGACTAATACACATGGGGAATTCTCGAATTAATGTGTTATTTGGGTGACAGTTACAGAAAAGAGCATGGGAAGTACATGAAAATGTTATGTTGTGTTTTTGGATGAAACAGGGGAAAATATGCATGGCAAAGCACAAAAATAACCTTTTCTTCTTTTCATTTTTTAAGTGAGGGGAGATAAACGGGGGGGTCTTCAAACACAGCCTATAGGGGTGCCAACCCCTCGCCACTCTACTGAATATAGATAACATAATAGACAGATCAAATGGTTCCATCATTGAAGAAATCAGGATTAGATTGCCTTTATTAAAACATGGCACTGCACATATTTCGGTTAGGATGACCCAGGAAGTGTATAAAGATATATTATGAATAACGCATACAAAGTGAGAGATGCTTAATTAAATAAATAATAGCTCCCTGAAGAATAAATACAGTGTCAGACAAAAATATATTTCCAAATGGGTAACTCAAGTGAGACTATGACTCATGCAAAAGTTTTCAGATAAGCAATAGAGGTTGATAGAGTGTAGATAGTCTTTGTCAGCATCTCACAGAAAGGTAATTAGGTTTGTTAGGTTAAAATTGGTTAATTGGTTACATTTGGAAGTTAGCAGGAAAGGCAGACAAGATCATGATGAAGCCAGATAAGTAAGGGAAGTTTTATATACATTTATCTAAATTCTTATTGAAAAGGGCACAACGTGTGTCATACAGACCATTCTGAAAGACCAGCTGTATTATTTGGCACCATATAATCTATTTCTCCAACATTATAAGGCACTAACTAACTTGGAAGGACCTCGACAATCAGATAAGGAGTAGACATTGATGCGATGAAGGTGTTCTTGGCATAAATTGAGCACTGTCATAGTTGTGTCCAGCCAAGTCTAAAATAAGCTTCTCAGTTTCATGCCTAGGGAGAATTGTGGATGCGAACTATGCTAATGTGGGCTTGGTGTACACCAGATAAGCCATCTAATGATATTGAAGGGATGTTTTTTCTCTGACTAAGGGGACCTATCAGAAACACACCATGTTGGAGGTATTCATTTGGACAAGGATGGTGCATCATCCAAATAGCCTATAAAGCAGAAGAAAGGAAAACATGTCTTTGAGTGTGTCGTGAGTGTGTTCTGTTATTCCAGCAAATAAAGACTATGATGGAAATGCTTACAGGTATCTCATTTTCTCTTGTCTCTCTCTCTCTGAGGAGTGTTCATAGATGTCTGGTGCTTGATGGAAGATTTGGACCAGGGCCCTCAGTTCAACAGACAGACAGAAGAGGATAAAGCACAGATCAAAAAACACCATAACAGCACAAACTAATAATTGCCAAAAGTGGTTCAAACATGCATCAACAAACCAAACCAACACCACAACTAGCAAACTCCTCCAAACGTCTCCAAAATACCCCAAAACCCCTCCAAAAGCACCAGGTTGTGAGTATGACCTGTCCAATCTCCGCTGCAGCCAAAAAACAAACAATAGAAGCAGGAAGTGAGATGGGCTTTTAACAACTTTAAACTTTCTGTCGATTGGTCAAAACCTCTTACTGGCTGGTCTTATTTCCTTTCTGAGTCTCTAGCCTCTTCATTGAATGATTGGACTAAAACCCCGACTGGAATCAGAGGCACCATGTGACCCGTTGGAAATACCACTGGAATACCACAGGTTGGGCTTTAATAGCTCTGAAATGTTCAAACCTCCTGGAGTATTTGTTATGAGTTTCAAGCAGCCCTACTCCTAAAGCATTCAACAGAACCTACCTTCAATCATGCCTGAGCAGCTAGAGCGGAAGGTTCTATCCTGAAGTTCCTTGCTGTGAGCCTGTGCTGCATCCTCCAAATCTCCCAAAGGTGAAGTTCTACTCCTCTGCATCAAAGGCAATCCTGCCTCAAGCTCTGCATCCCTATGCTCCAGTGGCAACATCTGCATCCTCCTTCACTGCAGCCCTGTGTGTGTATCCTGTTGAGCTCCTGCATCCTTTGACTGTGCCTAGGAAGGATGGCAGTGCCCCTGGTTCTGTGTTGAAACAAAGTGATGATGCTGTTGCTCTGAAATGCCTGCCTGCTCCTTCATGAGACACTCTGACCTAGACCACTGTAGCTGTTCCTCCGCAAGAAGCTAGCCCTGCATTGCATTCTGCAGTCCTTTGTCCCCACCAAAGCATCACTTCACTGAACCAAAGGGTCAGCATGGTTTAGCTGTTTCTGCCGCTGTTCTTTCTCCCATCACTGAAAGGGTAATCTCCCCTGAGTCTGCTGACCTGGTCTGGATTGCTATAACCATTCTTCTGTGCTCAGGGTCTCTTTGTACAGTCCTTGATTAATGGTTCAGAACGGTGACGTGAAAAACCAGATGTTTCTCTTCACTACCGGACCCTCGAGCCATGGCACATTTCTACATGATTCTTCCACATCCTTGGGGTTTTTGGGCCTCACATTTGCTGTTGGTGGTGAGCCCCCTAATCCTTAGAGGTTCTGTATACAAACCATCAAAGTTGCTCCTTCTGATCCTCTGGGCCAGCTCTTAAAACTTCCTCTTATAAGTCTTGGGTCATCAAATCTGGGTCAGTAAATCAACAGATGTGGTCCTCCATGCTTGCAAGTGTGAAGGTTGCCTGTTCTTCAGCTTCCCTGGATCAGTAGTAATAAGTAACTTGCTTCTTCCTATAGAAGGGAAATGAGCTATTGACTTTGTCTCATTAATTTCTAGGGACAAAAATTTCTTGAAGAATGTGCTTACCTGTAAATCTATGATGACTACTTATATACATTGTGGTTTAGGTGCATTATGAACAATTAGTTCATTAGTAACCTACCTTCTATTTTATATGCATTTCTGTGTGGTTAATAATCAACTTTGCACACTTTTTAAATCCTTTTAGACGATTCAAAATTATACTCGCCTATATAATCATTTGTATATTGGTTGCTCAGGTGTTTTGGTGCCTTTATAGAGTCTCTACTATTTTCATAATATGTTTTGCCTATATTATTGTTCCTACCAGTACATTTGTTTGCTCTACTTCTACTAAAAGAGTATATTCTTCAGTAAGTATATGGTGCAGACAATCATTGTTTGCTTGTGGGTTGATGAACTGTACTTTATGACCATCCACTCCCCTTGTAAGTGTGAAAACTGGTTGCTTTCCATGTTATCAATATGAGAGACAGATGTATTTTGGTGTAAACCTCTGTTTAACCCTACAGCTTGACACTTGAAAGTCTCCCAAACTGTATCCCAGTTTGGGTTCTGGTCCTTCATGGCCTTTGTTGCTCCTCACTGTCTGTGTCTTGGATGTGTTACCTCTTGGAACAATAATGACCTCAGGTGGCCATTGGGCCCTCATGTCCTTAGGAGTCTGAATAGGGATAGACCCCTCCTGACATAGGGGTCACTTACAGGCCTGGCTAACCTGCCTGGGAAAACTCAAGTAGGAATCACCAGATGCCTAGGTTTGTCTAGGTAGGGTTTTCTCTCCCTCTCTATGGGTAGTATTTCTAGGGTATCATAGGTTTAGCTGATGCCTGTGCTTGCTCTCCCTAACGTAGGTCATTATATGCCAAAACTCAATTTAGCAACCAAAAGGTATCTAGCTCTGCTGGCTTACACAGCAATGTTAATGGAATGTAGCACTTCTGTCTCATTCAACAACCATAATGGTGTAAAATTGCACTACTCACTTCAGCACTGTTTCTGGCAGTTGCTTTCCCCAGTATCTTCACAGGCTTCCTGACTTCTCCTGGGGTTTTCCCTCTAGTTACCAAACAACTGTGGTCCCTTGGCACTAATTCCATCTTAGTCCCTGACTCTGATGTCAAGTAGACCTCCTCGGTTTCACACTGCATTTCTTGCCTTCTTGATCCGAATCCAGATCTGCCATCTGCTTTCACTCTTGTGCCTCCTCTTCATATCTCTCTCCAGATATTCTCTCTCTGTAAGACCCAGTGTCAGGAAAGCTGCAGTCTATCCCCCACAGCTAGTATACACTTGTCGCCTTGGATACTGTGTGTAATAGGGTGATTAGGACAATAATGGATCTGATTTGATGGCCTTTACCTTCAGATTTGACCCCAGTGCAAATTGGCAAGGGCCCCTTGTGCCCACTTTCTCTCTGTGTATGTAAACACTCATGCTCCTTAACGTAAATTTTAGGGGAGCTTTCAGCATGGTTTAGTTTCTGTTCCCACCATGTAAGGATCAGGCTGTCATGTCTGCTTTCTGAACCAGTGATCTTCCTGGAAACTTCATGGGGAAAATGAACTCCCGAGCCAGCACTCTACCAGGCACATTTGCAGACAACTGATTATTTTCATTCACTAGGATTGAATGCTGTGTTAAACTGTCCTGCGTCTAGTGTAAAGAGTAAATCCCTCTATCATAGGTTTTGCTTCTGAGCCCTGTCCACAATCCATTGTGGGCGTTGTCCCTTAGACGCCTGCTGTGCTTGGACTCCCAGTCTATGCATGCACCTGTGGGCCTCAGGTAGGCTAAAGAGTGTACATTAGCCTCCCTCTCTGCTGAAAACAACATTGGTAGTAGCACCAGTGCTCTTGGTCTCCTTTGCAAGTATTTCAAATTCTAGTGAAGGTCTAGGAGATCCTTCCTCCACTTACCACCTCCAGTTGTTCCATCACAGAGAAGGAGGCTCAACCTTATCCTCAGAGTTCCACTGCTTACTTTTACTAGTGTGGAGACAGTGGCCCTCATTACGGCCAAGGTGGTAAGTGAATAACGATGCCGGTAAAGGATTACCGGCATCGCTTACCGCACTGGCCGGTTAAGGATTACCGGCATCGCTTACCGCGCCGGCCGAATAGGACACGGCAACCTGCTATTAGCAGCACCGTAATTAAGGTTGCCGCTAATAGCGCCAGGAGCACGGGCACGCTACCATCCATGCCGCCAATACCGGCACATGGCACAAACAGGGGAACATCACAAGTCAGGCAGACATGCAAATAACGCCCTACTGAAGCCCGAAAAGTACCTTACCGGCATGGAGCTAATTCCAGCATCGCGGAACACCCGTAAACGGCCATGTGCAGTGTTCCCAACTGCCACAGGTGCACACAATCAGCACAGGTGGAGTCAATACAGACTGGGCCAGCACAAAAGGAGCACACCCCACCCCTTCCCGCACCCAGTCACACACCACAATGATTCCAATACTACAAGCAATGCTGGGGCTGGAGGACATGATTGCAGTGGAACTGCTGCAACAACAACAACAACAACCAGCACAGAGGAGACGCAGGAGGAGAAGGAGGGCGAGGCAGGGCCAGCATGCCCCACCAGTGCAGCCAGTGGCACCACGCAGGCAGCCCCCAGACCCTCGCATCAGAGCCAGTCCATTCAACCTAACCCCTGAGCAGATCCACACCCTGTACCGTCTGGACCGGGACACCATCACCACCATTGTGGATATGATACATGACGACACTGTCAGCCTGATTGAATCACGCACTGCCATCCCACCCCTACTGAAGGTAGTGTCTGTGCTCCACTTCCTGGCCACAAGCACCTACCAGCACACAGTGGGGCATATGCATGGCCTATCACAACCATTATTCTCACGTACGCTGAACCAAGTGCTTGATGCCCTCCTAAAGCACACAGGCGACCACATTCCCTTACCACGGTCTGCCCAGGAGATCTCAAACACCAAAGTTGGTTTCCATTCACTGGCCGGCATCCCAGGTTGCATTGGCGCCATCGACTGCACCCATGTGCAATTGGTGGTCCCACATGCCATGGAGGTAGCGTACTGCAACCGTAAGCTATACCACTCAATCAACGTGCAAATGGTATGTGACTCAAACAAGATCATCACACATTGCTGTGCCCGATACCCCGGATCAAGCCATGATTCAATGGTCCTGCGGAACTCTACGATACCACGCTACATGGAGCAACATGCAGGGCAGAGATCCTGGCTTCTCGGTGAGTTGCATGTTAGGCTCATGGAAATGCGATGTCGGTAGGTGATTGGGGTAGAGATGCATACTTTACCTGGCTGAGATGGGGGGGAAGAGATGCATACTTCACCTGGCTGAGATGGGGGGAGAGATGCATACTTCACCTGGCTGAGATGAGGGAGAGATGCATACTTCACCTGGCTGAGATGGGGGGCGGGGAGAGATGCATACTTCACCTGGCTGAGATGGGGGGGGTGAAATGCATACTTCACCTGGCTGAGATGGGGGGGAGAGATGAATACTTCACCTGGCTGAGATGGGGGGGAGAGATGAATACTTCACCTGGCTGAGATGGGGGGGGGAGATGCATACTTCACCTGGCTGAGATGGGGGTGGGCGGAGAGATGCATACTTCACCTGGCTGAGATCGGGGGGGGAGATGCATACTTCACCTGGCTGAGATGGGGGGAGATGCATACTTCACCTGGCTGCGAGTGCCTGTGAGAATGGACCATGCTCATACCCCAAAGCAGGCCAGACTGGACCTGACACCTGACCACATAATGCAAGATGAAAGCTGCCCTACCATGTAAATGATGCAGTGTCACAACCATTCCATAGCCATCTGCATGTGCACTGTACTCAATCAGATTGTATCCCCCTCAACACAATGCAGCTACAAGCAATTACTATGGCCAATACACAGCACCAAATACCATCAACTGAAAGGACAGTCCCCCATTACTGCCTACAAAGGAGTCACATGAGGGCCAAATACATTAACACACCACTACACTGACACAGAGGTCAAACAAAAGTGCATGTCACCATTTGTTGTGCATTGTGAGATCATCATGAGGCTGACATCAACGGTGCCAGGATGAAAGCATACAAATTACTGGACATCAGCCAGATCATGGAAACAACCGGCGTGGACTAACTCAGTGCATGAGCACTCACAAGGAACTGGACCCCCCTGCGTCCACTAGTTGATGGCACGCAGACCAGTCCATAAGAGGAATACACACATAGCGGCCACATCGTGTGTCTCCATTCATGCATTGGAATGTGGTTGCAATCAGGAAATTAATGCATGCTATGGTGTCATTGATAGAGGTCCCATATGATGTGATGACTTACACATATACATTGTTGCCCACATGCAGGTGATGCAGGCTATCCCTTGAAGAGGTGGCTCCTTACCCCAGTCCGGAACCCACAGAACAGGCACGAGGAGGACTACAATCGTGCACATACACGTACCCGTGTGGGGATTGAGCAGACATTTGGCCTCTTGAAGGCACGGTTTCGCTGCCTCAGCAGGTCTGGTGGGGCACTCCTGTACCGCCATGAGAAGGTGCCCAAGATCGTCATGGCATGTGTCATGCTACACAATATGTGCATCAGACGGAATGTGCCCCTGCCCCTGAACTGCAACCACCTGACGATGAGGATGAGGAGGGTGGGGATGGGGCAGCACCTCAGGGAGGCAGCGATGCAGAGGAAGGACGTGCCATGCGTCAGACTCTGATCAACCAATGTTTCTAGCACACATGGACGGGGAGTGTGACATGGAGGTGGCACTCGGGGCACTGGGTGTGTCAGGGACATGGACACTGTAGACTGTTCACCAATAAAGCACATTTACGCAATAAGCAACGTCCACACATGTGACTCATGAGTTACCAAAATGTGTATTAAAGAATTATAACAAAGTGAACAAGCCCTCCACCCCACACACCCTCTCACCCCTCCTCCCTCCTCCCTCCTCCCTCAACTCCCCCACACACCCTCTCCCCCACCCCCTCAACTCCCCCACACACCCTCTCCCCCCTCACCCCTCAACTCCCCCACACACCCTCTCCCTCCTCCCCCCTTAGCTCCCCCACACCCTCTCCCCCCTCATCTCCCCCACACACCCTCTCCCCCTCCCCCTCAACTCCCCCACACACCCTCTCTCCCTCCCCACTTGACTTCCCCACACATGGTGTCCAGTAGCGTGCACCAGTAGTCCACATGGCACCAGTATGCATGGCTGTACCTACTGCCCTCCCACTCTTCCAGAACCAGATGCCCCCTGTCTGATCTGCACAGGTTCCTGCCAGACCTACGCAGGGGACTGGTCCTGGTTAAACTAGCATTCGGAGATGTTCCAGGTTGTTCTGGCAACTGTGGTGGACGCATGGCCTGCATTGCTGCCACCATTTCAGAGAGGATGTGCCGCACTGCTGCCAATTCGGCACAAATGTTCTTCGTGGATGACTCGATAGCTGTTTTCAAGGATGCAGCACATTCCCGAATGTCATCCCTTGCCCTCCCACATTCCGTTATATGCTGCGTCAACAGACCTGTGAGCTCCTCCTGGTGCCTCTGAATATCCCGGATCCCCTCTTGGCTGGTTGGGGCTGCGGTGGATGTGGGAGGGGTTTCCGAGATGCTATGTTCCTCGGGCACAGCTGGCGTGGTGCTGGGAGTTGCAGGCCATGAATGAACCGGGGACAGCCCGTGCTGCTGTCGTGCATGCTGCATGGGGATAGTTGTGGCGAATGCAGGGGGCCTGTGGCGGGAGTTGCACCATGCAGCTGATCATCTTCCTCAATGTCAGAAACAGCTGCTGTGGCAGCTGTCTCACCCACTGTGCTGCTGGAAGCCGATGCAGTGCCTTCTGCCACTGCCTCTTGCGTGCTGGTGGCTGTTGTGGGTGCTGTAGTGGGGGCCGTAGTGCACATTGGTACTGTGGCCTGTGGTGTTTTCTTGGCCTTCCGCTGTGGTGCCGGTTGGACTATACCCCTTGAAGTGGAGGGGTGGTGTTCTCCCTCCTCGCCCCTGGCCTTCTTACGTGGTGTGGCATCTTCCTCCCTGGTGTCCGCGTCACTGCTGTCTGATTGCGTGCCTGTGGGGGACCAATAGAGGGAGAGGGTTAGTGATGGGTCTACAGGCATCAGGCATGCATTGGGGTGGCTGCATGCATATGGAATGGCAGATGATTGACATTGGGGGAGTGACATACGGGTTGCTTGGCTTTTTGGGTGGGTGATGCATGGAGGCGTCTGGGCTGACACATATGGGGTGCATTCTGCATGTGGACAAGGTGATGCTCTGCACTGCCTGTAGGCAGTCTTGTACTCATGTGTCTGGTGGACCCTGCTCTACATCATTGCACTGTCAGTTCAGGTGGACACCATCGTGGTGGTATTAGCATTGTATCATTTGGGATACCCACCTGCATCGGCTGATGACGGGGCTCCTCGCTCCATGTCCCCGACTCCCTGAATTGCCTTTGTCCCTCCCATGGTTGCAATTTGATGGGGGACTCCACACCTCCGCCTGTCACCATCCACAGGTTGCGGTTGGCGGAGAGGATGCTCCGCACGCGTAAACGCAGATCATCCCAACGCTTACGGCAGTCTTTGGTAGTGTGGGGTGTGGTGCCAACGGCACTGACTTTCTGGGCGACCTCCACCCATATTTGTTTTTTGAGCTGCACTGCAGCACGGGTCATGTATGTGGAAAACACAACATCTGCATGTTCCTGCAGCATCTCTGCCAGCATGTTTAACTCCTCTCGGGAGAAGCGCTCCTTGCGTAGGCGATCAGTGTTTTTTTTCGGCATGGTGAGATGAATCAGCAGGTGGTGTTGGAGGTGTGGAAGAGTTCTGGGGGTCAGATGGCTCCTGGTTGTGGTGGATGGCAATGGATTGTGTTTTTAAAGATGGCCGCCGTGCTCTTTCCCGTTCCTGTGCGATGCCGCTACTTCCTGCTTATTTGCAGTCACCGCTAATAGCGGTTACCTCTACTACAGGTGACCGCTATTAGCAGTCGCCGCTAATGCCGATGGTTTGGATGCTGGAGGAGATATTTGCACTACAGACGATGCCGGAAAGGGGGATTTTTCGCCCTTTTACGGCATGGAGGTGGGGTCAATACCGGCATGGCACAAAGCTTGTGCCCGCGTACTCGTAAAAGGGCGCTTTTAGCGGTCTATTGCCAGCACGGACACAGTACTTCCGCCATGCCGGTAATGACCGGTACTTACCGCCTGGGTCATAATGAGGCCCAGTGTCTTCGTCACTAGAGGAATTGGAGTGTGTACTGTCACAGATGCCACAGAAACACACCAAGTATTGTAGCCAGTACACAGTTTTTATTTATCAGGATTGGAGAAGATATGGAATATTTTCTTTGTTTCAAGGTTCCGGCTGGTAAAACGAGTTCTGAAAATTGATGCTAGGGCCATCCCAATCTTTACCTCTCATCTCCTTTGGGGTTTCCACCCTAACCCAGGTGTCCCTAACCCTGATTAGTGGTATAGGGCAGTAACTCATACTTTTCTATGTTCTTAACCTTAGGCTTCAGATGATTTACCGAAGTGAAGGCTCATTAACCCATCTGGGGCTTCCAAATTCTCCATACTGTGAACTTGGGTTAGTGTTTGAATAGGAAATGGGATCTAGCAATCACGTTACGATTTTCCTCTAGTCTGAATCGTGCCCACTTTCACCTTACCCTTCACTGTCTGCTCCCTCCAACCTTCTGTCCATCCAATGCACACGGCCCACCTCCTCACTTCCAGGCTTTGATCTTACCACTACTCCACTGGCTCCCCTTTCACCACTCCCCCTCCCACTCTATCACTCCCTCACTCCCACTTTACTACTCCTTTTCCTCCCACTCTACCACTCCTCCTCACACTCTACCAATCCTCCTCCCACTCCCATTCTTCTACTTCTCCTACTTTACAAATCCCCCTGCCAATCTACTATTCCTTTAAATTGCCCATTCACTACAGAGACACTCCCTACACTAACTTGTACTTCATTCAATATTCAGACATGCTCACCTCCCTGCTTCTCTTCCACTACCACTCCTGTTCCAACCAACTGTACCACATACAATCTCCTTCTTGTTCTCTTAGTCCTATCCTCTGCTTCCACTGCCGACCTCACAAAAAATAGGTCCCACTCCCCTCTTATAAATGTCCACCCCTCCTTGTGATTGATCCGCTCTACCTAACCAATCCAGCATACCTTCAGAGCCCCATGGCTGGATTACCTGGGGAAAGGTTTGATCTAGGGACTCAAGCCATGCCACTTTCTTTGGTCCAGCTGAGCTACCTAAAGTTCTCTGCTGCCCCGTGTACGCACATTGGCTTTCTCCATCCATTCCGGCCTCCATACATTCCACAGCCTGGGACAGGTGACTGTGGCCCTCCTCGCCTTCCCCCGAGTCAGGGCCTTCCCACGCAGTTAAGGAAGTCGCCAGTCCCACCCTCAACGCAGGCAGGTGAGTTACTGGAGTGGAGTCAACCAGAGTTGACATGTCGCGCTGCTGCCTCATCTGCTTGTCATATTTGCCCAGCTTGGGGACTTCCTGCATTGTCCAGCAAAGCCCCATCTCCAGCAACATCTCCAGGCGGATGCAGAGCCAGACCTTCAGATAAGGAGAAGGAGGTTAGGTGTCTACTTCCATGCATGCCAGCACAGTGGATGAATGGGGTTAGGGGTAGCTCCTCCCCCCTTTTGACCAGGCCAAAACGGTGGCCTTATCACGTATTGGTTATGGGAGAGTGAGGGTGTGTGCGTTGGTTATGTGGGATATGTGTGAAGGTGTATATGAATCATCATATTGCGCAGGGTCATTCCTCCCTTATTGATATGTGTTGTCATGAATACTGTTGATATATTATCTTAATAGTCTTTTTATACTGCACCAAATCACCACAATAGTAGATTCAGAGCATTAAGGCCTGTCCGTGGATTGGTGTAATGTGTCCCCACTAGGAGTATACAGTCCTTAGTCTGGTGAAGGAAAGGAAATAACCAAGGAGAAGATATGAAGAAGAAAAAGCGAGAAATCGATGTTAAAAAGAAAGAGAGGAAGAGGTGCAGCAGGAAAAAATGTTTTATGATAACATATATTCATATCAGTCCTGTTAGGTGGACCATAATTCAAATGAGAGGAGGATGATATGTCCTTAAATGTTGTGATA
Source organism: Ambystoma mexicanum (assembly GCF_040938575.1). Classification (NCBI taxonomy): domain Eukaryota; kingdom Metazoa; phylum Chordata; class Amphibia; order Caudata; family Ambystomatidae; genus Ambystoma; species Ambystoma mexicanum. The sequence goes on along the minus strand of NC_090932.1, from coordinate 1,231,904,766 downwards.
ACTGTGTTGTTTTTCCAAGGCAGTTTTCTGGTTTATACGCCTGTGCACTTTGATGCATTATACCCGAGGTCCAACTCTCTGGGACTGCAAAGCATGTTCCAAGAGTGGCCTATCCAAGAATAGGCTGTGTATAAATGTGAATGTTTTTGGCAAATTTAAGGAAATGGAGTAATGAAACTAATGCGGTAAAATTGAAAAGGCCTGGAACCTTGATGTCAGAGAGGTGTTAATTAAGAGTTTGCCCTGTAACATGTCATACAAGACTTTTTTGGGCTCCCGGTGAGACAGAGTGGTACCATGCATGGGAGCAGGCCATCAAATATAGTAATATGTACAAAGCTATAGTAAGAAAATATACTTCTAGCTCCCTATGAAAGCTTTGTTCATTAGACTGCGTGAAAAAGGGATGTGGTTGTATGACAAACAGGGTGGTAGGCAAGGAGAGAAGGACCAGATGTGTGTCTTCCTGTATGTAGTGATAGCCTGTAGGAGGGGTATTATGTAGGGGGCACCCTGTGTGTGGAGAGGTTGAGGTGGTGCACTAAAGGAAGATTGTTTTGGCTTCCAGTGGCGGGAGTTTGATCAAATACTGCTTGCCTCAGACTTCACCATAAAGGTCAAAGAGATACTGGTGTAGGTATGTGTAATGTTTTGCAAATGCAGTGTTGCACCAAATGATGAGCACAGGCTGATCCTGGTTAGCTTTCTGATGGGACTCCTATTTTGTGAATATGATTAATGATCTAGGATGATTGGATAATCAAACCAGACTAGCATGTCTAGTCAGGTGAATTACCAAGATTAATTTTAGCAACATGATTACTACTGCTGATGTGGAGAGCTAGCCTTGGAGGCAGAAATGGTATGCCATGGCCTGGCGAGGGGGAACTTGTACCTCTGGCAGGTCTGCCAATGTGGGACATGATTTGGGTCATTACTCTATCTGCAGCAGAGTGTAAAGAGGGCCAGGCTATCTCTTCTTGCTATGCCATACCAAACTGGATCTCTGATGAATCTAAGGAACTAGTTCATAATGATAAATCCCCAAATCATTCTCCATAAATTGACCAGATCATTTCCGTTACTAACATTGTACCAATTCTTGTCCTTGGTGAGTTGTGGTGGCCTAAGCCATCCCATATTACTGCTATGTTCTCATACTGTGCCAAAATATGTGTGTTTTACAGAGTATGCACACTTTCTTGAGAGGACTATTATTATGTTATGTTATGTTATGTTAATGGAATTTCTAAAGCTTGAACATTCGCCCGGGGGCATCTTGGCGCTGGAAAGGGAGCAAACTCCATGACAGAAGAACAAAAAGGGGAGCCAGCTCGTTCCAGAAAATAAATGTCTTTATCGCTTTCCTAAAGGCAAGATGATTGGATAGTTTCTTTAATGAAGGTGGCAGCTTATTCCATGCAATGGCAGCGGCCACGGAGAAAGCCCTACCTCCTATCCATGTTCGACGTTAAGGCAGCACAATGAGAAGGTCTGCAGTTGCAGAACGCAGCTGGCGGGTGGGGGAGTAGTATGCAAACTTGACTTGGAGAAATTCTGCTCCCAGGTGGTGTACAGCCCAGTGAACAATACACAGAGCCTTGGACCTGATGCATTCTTTCACAGGCAGCCAGTGGAGGGAACAGAAAACAGGAGAGATTTGGGCTCCATAAGGGGAGCCAGTAGCCACTCTCGCTGCCAAGCTTTGTAGGCGCTGCAGTCTCTGAACAAGCCCCTTCGGTGGAGCAAGGTATAAGGAATTACAATAGTCCAACCGGATAGTATAAGGACTGCTACCACCGGTGGACGAAGAGGCTTAGCGATCAGAGGCAGCACTTTCTTCAGGACTCTAAGCTGGAAGTTGCCTGTTTGACAGACGGCAGCGATCTGACTCTCCATAGAAAGAGAAGCCGATAGTGTTACACCCAGATTTTTCACCTTCCCAGTAGGGGTGGGGAGGTTACCAAAAGATACAGGCCAGAAAGAAGATACCCAGAGTGAAGGATCAGGGGGACACCCCGCTACCAAGACCTCCATCTTGTCTCCGTTCAGTATTGTTCAGTATTGTTCAGTATTGTGTGGTACAATAACACCACAGACAGGTAACAAACGTAGATAGGACTCCTCACAATACATATAGAACTGTAATTACGTACAAGGTACCTTTTCCAGAAGCAGTCAACCGGTTGACTACTCCAGGACATTGCCCTATGGATATAATTTGCTTTCTAGTTACTCACTGCAGTGATTAAGACTACCACTCAAAGGGTGTGTTCAGACAGACATATCTTTGGTGTACACATGAATATAAACCAGATGATGCATCTTCAGGTATTGCACACTATTCGCTCATGTTATGGGGGTACAGGAATTTTTTAATATTGTGTAGTGCTAGTCATCTAAACACAAAGGCCAATCAATGTTAAAATGAAGAAGTGTCTTAATATATATTAATATCATCATAAACAACAAAGATAAAAAGGAACACATGAGATAGTACAAAAGAAAAAAGGAAGCAAGTGAACAAAATGCAAAAGAAAGCTAATTATTGAAAAATAATACCCATTGGTTAATGTTTAAACATAAATGTAGGTACAACTTAAAGATTTGTGTAGATAGCCCGTTACACACAGAATATTACTATGTATCTCTCCCTTGTGATTGTATTGAACTAGTGTGCCTAGATAAATGAGATGCATACCTCAAATCTTATCTGAAGCTCTCCTGAGTATTGAATATGTATCTCCATCTCAGATTCTTTTCCTTTCCAAATATAATCTAATATTAGAAAGGAAGTGCTCCTTTAGACAACAAAAACAAGTCTTTAAATTAAAAAAGGGTTTGTTTCCTAATGTGTATTTCTGACAAATTTGATCTTGTGAACTTGTCATTAAAAGCTGTTTGTTTACTTATTGTGATGGAGGATTTTACAAATATCAGTAGATGGTCTATCTAGTCACAAAATTATGAGTGATATTTCACAAAAGATGTAATATTTTGTCTAATCTAGTTTGGTTTAACTGAAAACAAAGGAAAAAACTTAACAAAGTGATGGTAGGATCCTTTCAGTCTGCAGAGCTGGAATTTTCGGTGTGAAACGTTTGCATCATTCCATCTTCTTAGTACATATGTTGGTCCTGTGTTGCGTTATGATGTAATGTTGATGATCAGGACTTGTAAGACTGGGCACCATGCAATAAAATATTACTTTGATCAAAAAAGCAGGCACATTCTTCAAACAGTTCAATATGTACCTAGAAATGCTAAACTTTCCAATGAAAAACCAATGGCCGGCTATATAGCCAATCTAGACAAACTTAAGGAGTAGCCATGGGTGCCAAATATGCACCTTTTAGCAAACATCTTCTTGGGCCACTATGAAATGACACATGCACTCAAAAGAATCTAGGTAAAATACATTGTTATATGGCTGAGGTGCATAGATGTTGTCATGCCAATCTGACGGAGGGGAAAAGCATTCATGTCCATGAGAATAAGAGCGATCGAGGCTCTGGCAAGGAATGTAGAAAATACTGCTCTCGAAGAATGGAATGCTTACAGAGGCCAATCAATTAGCTATTGTTTAGAGTGCATAGAAAGTCTACAGTGATTATAAATGGGGCACAGATATCAAACACGGATGCCAAACACACAGCACTGAAGATAGTTTCTGCCTTAGCACAATCACTAAACAATTCCTGATAAAACTGATTTGGAATGTCACAGAGCCAGGAGAAGCTGTGTAGTGGGACATCACCTGTGGAGAAGTTTAAAACTTCCTGAATGAGTAGCTGCAGAAGACTTGTGAAGATATGCAATATCAGGCCTGGTCTCAGGAACTGTCCCGCGATTCTGGAGTTCCTGCTACAGTAGGTCCATGGAGAATACTCTGAAAGAATAGCAGTGGGAGCTGTCAAAGACTGCACTCCATTCAAGCTTCTGGTCAAAATGAAACAAACCACACCCCCCAGCAGTCAGATTCTGCTCGGTCTTTGGGCATGATGTATATGGGGCTGAGTTGTGTGCCATGATGTTTAGCCAGTGAAGATTACACTGCAACCACCAACATTCCTGCTCTTTGCCTAGAGATAAGCCCCAATTTCTGACTAGGTTTGAGATTGGATTGGTTACTGTGGCCTGCTGAGCCTCCATAGCTGCAATGCACTAGGAACATAGAACCAGGTTCAGTTAGTCATGGTAGGCAGTCATGCACGCTGGGAGGGATGAGCCCAAGTTCATTCAGGAGTTCAGTTATTTGCTATGAAGGTTAGCTGCACATGGGTCACAGTACTTCTCTTGTCACAAACATTGTATTATTAGTACTTATAATACATTACATAACATGTTTTGTCCAGCAGATAGAAGAATGTTGGTAAATTAAAATGTCAAACCACTTTATTTGGCAATAAGCCTCAAAAGGTCACCCCATAAACAATCCAACAAAGTGCCAAAGTAGTGCAAATATTAGAATACATCATAAAACCATGCAACAGAAAACAAATCTAGATCATAGACTAGCACATGGGATATACATTTCATAAATTACACTTCCCCCATCCAGCCGTTTTACAAAAATATATTCAATTTATAAAGCAATCACATCAACAACCGTGCAAATTAAAATTCAAGTACAAGACAAATAAAAATCCCAGTGTCCAACTAAGCAAGTCTATAATATCCATTCATTGTAAATTGTTATAATAAATATATTTAATAAACAATTAATATATTGTGGCACCAGAAATAATCCATGGCTAAAATGTATTTTAAAAAGGCATAAGAACTAAGAATCTAAAAAGTGGAAAAAAGGAGGGATAGCAAGTTTGCAGCCCCTAATGTACTTAACAACCTTCCTCGTATCAAACTTGTACCGAAGATAAAACATAATGAATTAAAATTAAACAAGCTGGGATAAAACAGGCTGACTAGGTGTAATCTTGTATCTAGCCCTGCACAAGTGGAGACAGGGGGGTAGACAGTAATAGCCCATGGTTCAACCTTCATGGATTTCTATCACGTTAGTCCTGCACAGTCATGCTCAGTGAATATACCTGGCCACACAGTGAACTAAATTCAGATGCAAAGAGCCTCTGCAATAAACTAAAGCTTCCAGAATTCATAGAATCCCACTGCAATAAGGATTGATTTCAAATAGTCCATTCTTAGTGTGTGTAACTCGTCACAAATAAACATGAAATGGGCTACTGCTTCCTCATCCCAATGCTTCTCTGTACTTCTCTAAATGCACAGTATAACATTACTGGTCTTGAAGAGGCCTATTCCCTAATAGAGCACACATCTGTCCCCATGAGAACAAATGCATTTGATTATCCCTGCAAGAGCATAAGTAGGTTCTCCAGCGTAGTCATATTTGAGACATTAGCATAACCACAAAGATCTGCGCCAAATATAGCTGATGTTATTGCATGTCTTTTATATCTTTCTAGTGCCTGAGAGACAGCTGTGAGAAACCTAAAGATGTCTCACTTACTAGTTCCCGGGGATCTGTCATCCAGGTGGCGAGGACACAGCGATCACTATTGGATCCAGTTTCTGGGGGTGGACCAGTGGGGGAGGATCACCTGGGTGAGGTCTCTTCGGGGAGTGGAAGTGGGAGACTGAGGGTTGAGATGTGGTATCCTCTTCCTCATAAAACCTTTTCCCCATCCTACCCTGTAGGATATTCAGAAGCTCTACCTCCCCCTTTTCCAACACAAACTCGTTCTTACACTGTAACAGACAACAGACTAACACCAGAGCTGTTTTCCTGACATTTCCCAACACATGGGTCAGGCAGAGTCAGGCAATTGACACTAACCATGCACAGCTGCTGGCCTTTTACCTTCCCACAGGGATAAAAGACAGAACAGGAAAGCACACTTCGAGCAAGGGGGAACACACGAGGAAACAGCTACACCAAACCGGCAGTTCAAACAGAGGAGAAAGGTGGCGAGACATGGAAGGACAATGAAGGGGAGCTTGACCTTTTCAACTCAGACCCGCAAAGCCTCAGAGAGGGAAATTATAAGACCGGGAGTTACAGCTGGCATGTGGAGGAACAGATGCCAATGTTGCATGGGGGCCTCCTGCATTGATAGTACTGACGGCGAAGCATGCTAGTTACCGTGGTACCGTCCTTGTCTCCAGAGGAAAGATCAGCTATTGGGTTCGATACAGCCGGTGAGTCAAGGGGAGCTGTTAGCAAACCAACCTGTGTTGAGCCCAAAGTTGGAAGTGGCAACCTTAGAAATGATGAAACCTGAAACAAAGAACATGTGTGTATTTGAATGCTATGTGAAAGCCCAGAGAAGGGCCAGCTGCAGAGTGATCAGGCGCCAAAACAGTGCTAAGTCGAAGAGCTTGTGCTGGCCCTTTCTGTATCAAAGAATACAAGTACGAGAAGGCTCTAGAAAAGGGTAATGTGAGATGTCACAGTGTTCCTACAAAGGTCACATCAAACCCTTTGTACAATCGAAAGTCTCTGACCCATGGTGGAGAGAGAAAGCTAGGGGAAGGGAACCCCGCTTTATGATAAGATTGTAAACGGTGAAATAAGGCAAGCGTGAACCCGACAGAGGGATGCCGAAAGAAAGCTAGGGGAAGGGAACCTACGCTTTCTAATTAAAGTAAGCAAATCATGAACTATATTGAAAAGGTACATAACTGTGTTAAAGAAGCCCAGAGTGAAACTGACAGAGAGAGGCCCAAGTTGAGAAGTTGAGATAAAGCAGAGTAAACTGTCAACAGTGTATTAGAGCGGCTATATGAACCCGACAGAGGGATGCCAAGGGGAGAGCTAACGAGGGTGAATCCCATACTGTGTATCTGACAAAGAGAAGCAGGCTGAACAGTGTATCTGACAAGATTGAACCCGGCCAAGGGTTGTCCACAAGGAGAACTTGTTCAAAAGGACATTAAGACTCTGGAAAATTGTAAATTGCAGCTGAAAGGCTGTGGTGAACCTGACGAAGAGAGGCCCAAATTTCAAGGAGGATTCGAGCCCGGTGGAGAGAGATCCTAGGACGAAGAGCAATCGGCCAGATGCAAACCACCGAAGGAACTTTTGTTTGTTTGTTTGTCATTGGAATCAGCAGGCCTTCTAAGGCAAGAGACTTTTGCAAAGAAGAGAGACTTAGCCTCTGAAGGTTTCATTATTTATTATTAATTGTTTGCTTGTTAGGCGCTTATGCAATAAGAATATACTGTTTCAAAGGGGCCCACAGGCAGGGAGGGATATCGTTGAACTGGAACTGTGAATCTCATGCTGAAGAGGCTCAGGAGTGTTCTCTGCTCAGAAGGCCAGCCTTGTCCTGTGCTTAAAACGTGGAAAAGGGAGACGCAGCTATACCATCCTGACTTTTGTGAACACTTCTTTCTTTTCTGGTAAACATTATCCCACACTCTTTTTGTAACTTAGTAGTAAGGATTGGCAAACGTTCTTTTCAGTATAGGCCTTTATTATTTGACAAGACACCACTAGGACTGCCTTATTATTTTTTGATGGTCGTAGCTTGCTCCCATTTTAGCTTTAGGTTTAGATTAGGAATTATTCTCACCTCTGCATACAGTTTAGTAAACACTCTTGAATTGTGATCACTTGTGTCTGTCTTTACTGTTGCCACTATGAGTTCCTTACATAGTGCACCTACCCTGTCTGTTGACGAAGCTCATAACCACACCACTGTACTTTTCCAGGCTAATTCGCTCCAAGAAACATTACTCTCATGAAATCTGATCCCAAATAATCATAAAAGGGGACCCACTGCAGCGTACAGCCAGCTACTTTGATATCCAATTCGTAGCATTTGGAAAACTTTTGTTTTTCCAATATTTAACGTAATTTCAGCTCCTCACATTCCCTCAGAAAGGATGCCATGATGATTTTAAGCCCCTGGGGTGAAGTGTATAAATGAACAGAATCAGCTGCAAAAAGCAGTATCTATCATTTCCAATTTTGTGACGATCTAAACATTCTGACTGCAGCACTGCAATAATTTCTTCAATATAAATGCAGAACAAAAGGGGGGAAGGAAATAGCTGTACCTTACACCTTTGGTGACCTCCCCCACCAACATAGTGGACCTCCACGGACCACCGCCTTGTTCTCAGCATACAGAGACTGCACTTTCGAAATCAAAAGGGAAGGCACAGTAATTCACAAGGTACCCCATCAAATGCCATCGTTAGGTCCACAAAGTCAGCATAAAATTAGCTGGTTGGTCCCTTGCTCCTTTTTTATAAATTGGCACTAGCTCTGCATGTTGCCATGATGTAGGGACTGTGTTCGGGCTAATCACTGTGTTAAGAAGTCGACACAGAACTGGACCCCAGACCAAAGGTTCATCTTTAAAGATGTCTATTGGGACCTTATCGGAACTGGGTGCCGTCCATCCTTTTTATAGCTTGATAGCTTTATACATCTCTTCTAACACCAGGTTACCCATTACAGGCCATAGAATATAACAATCCCATGGTAACACTTAGTGAAGTTATAAGAACCACCCCCATACAATTCAGCAAGGTTTTTACACCAAGAATCAACAGTGATATTCTCCTTCAAGTTTCCCTCCTCTACCACCTCCTCTTCTTCTCTCATTCCTGACGTTCTGACTGCTATTCAGGCATGGTGCACTGCTAACGATCTCTGCCTTAATGCCAGTAAGACTGAGATCCTTCCTATAGGGACACCTGCTCCCTCTTTCCCCTTACACACTGGCCGCCCTCCATGGGCCCCCTCCCCTCTCCCTCCGGTGAGGCAAAAAACCTAGGTGTCATCTTGTATTCCTCTCTCTCCATCTCTCCTCACATTACGAACCTTGGCAAGAAGGCTCACTTTCAGCTTCACCTCCTCAGAGCCATTTTCCTTTCCTCACCTCCCACCAGAAACTCTAGGGCCCTCATTACAAGTGAGCAGGTGCGGAAATAAAGGTGCCGGTAAAATGTTACTGGCACCTTTTCTGGAACGGCTCACTATGAGTCTGCCGGTGGGGGGCCACAGATTCCCCAGCAGGCCTGACCTGCCAGGAGTTTAGGCCTCTACCGGCAGGCTTTTCACTACTAACAGTGCCAGTGGTTCAGGTTCCCTTTCCCATGGAGTCACAGAGGACTCCATGGGAATGGGAAATAACTGTACTGCCGCCGCCTGTGATATTGCGGTAGCACCGGGATGTCAGGTGGCAGTAACAGTGTTACAGGGTTGCTGGTAACCCGCCACATACGGGCAGTTTTTACCAGAAACCTCGTAATGAGGCCCAATGTCTCCAGAGCTCTGGTCCTCTCCAGGTTGGACTACTGTAACAATCTCTTCCTCAACCTACCTAACTCCTCCCTTCGCCCCCTTCAACTAATCCAGAATAGGACTGCAACACTTATGTTTGGCCTCAAGCCCATGGACCACATCTCTCCAGCCCTAAAATCTGTCCACTGGTTCCTGATTGCTGCGACGATCAAGTTCAAAACCCGCAAGGCTTTCTGTGACCGGGGACCACGCTACATCCAATTCTCTCTCCCTAAATACCTCCCTGCTAGAGCCCTCCGTTCCTCTAGCTCCAACTCTCTGCAGATCAGACGCTTCTCCAAGCAGTGGGTAGATCTCTCTCCTTTGCAGGTGCCTCTCGATGGAATGGCCTCCCTGTCCCGCTCAGACTTGAACCGGATCTCCGTAAGTCCCGGAAGCGTCTCAAGACCTTCCTTTCTCATCCTCCCTCCCACTCCCCCTCCCCTGCTAACTTCTCCCCTGTATGCCTCTTGACTGGCGGCCTGGTGACTTCAGATTCTCACAGGGCACCATGCCCTCCCCTATCAGACTATCCCTGCACTTGGTCTCCTCTGACCTCCCGCCCCAACTTGCACTTGCCCTTCTGGCTCCCTCCTTCTGCGCTAGCCTGGCTGGGCCTGCAACACCTTAGCCCTTCCAGCCTGTTCCAGCCTGTGCCTCGCACTTATCACATGGACCTTCTGCCCCTGTACTCACTTCTTCCTGGGCTCTATACACCTGGACTTCCAAGGCACTCGCTCAACCTTCCGGCAGTCACCCTCCCCTCACCCCTGCACTTCTATTATTTTACTTGCACGATATGAATGTTACAAGGCCCAGTCAGGCCATTAATGTTTTGTCACCCCCCACTTTGTCTTGTTGCGCTTTGCAGCACCTGTGTATAGGAGCATTATAAAAACCTAATAAATAAATACAATTAAAGTAAATACTGGAATGAGGGACCATATCCCCCTTAACCTCTGTACCAGAAACTAGTTTCCAGAAAGTCGTGCAAATACCCTTCTCATAAGCTGCTAGGAGGTCGTTCCATTTAGATCTTACAAAGGCGTCTTTTTTCTCCTTAATCATTTATGTATAATTCGCTCTGCATGCACGCAGGTGAGGCTTTGCTGCAGATGGACCATTAGCTAAGCTAGAGAAGATTAACAGTTGTTTGGCTGCTCTGCATTCCCCATCAAACCATCCTTTTTTGGTGCACAAATGTTTTTTGATCACACACTCGGGATGGGTTACATGAGGTAGAACACTATCAAAGGTTCCAAACTCATGTATGACCTCAAGGTCAGAGTTCTCCTCCGTGCAGATATTTTTGATATGTTCCAAATAGCGCTGTATATCCCTGGTTTAGAATTGAGCTCCTCAAGCTTTTCCCATTTTACTGATCAACCAGCATGATCTACCGCAAGTATGCCCTGGGAATCATTAGTATCATAATGGGGGGATTTAAACAAAAAAAAACAATTTCGAAAGACCGCTCTGAGAACATTCAGAGCGGTCTTTCGAAATCGGAACTGTCATGCCCCTGCTGGACACGAGTGCGGGCAGGGGATGACAGGTGGACTGAGATGGACAGGGGAAGACGGTTTACAGCTAAGTGTGTATTTACCTGTATGTATGAAAGCGGACAGTGTTTGTGGTGGGGGTGGGCCTGGGGGAAGCAGTGTGCTGGTGTATGTGTGTTTCTGAGTGTTTTGGTATGTAAGTGGGTGCTGGGGAAAAGGTGTGTCTGAGTATGAGGCGTGTTTTAGGTGGGGGAGAGGTTGAAGGGGTGTTTGGGGGTGAAACCCCCTTTTCAAAGTGCGGCGGGAGAGGTATTCAAGTGTTTCAATATTTAAAAGCTGCACAAAAATTAGCAGAAAAAAACAGCATTTTTGTCACAGCCTTTAATAATCGAGAGAAAGAGGCAGGCGAGACAACAGGGGTGAGACAGCAATAGTACCAATTGAATGGCTAGGAGGACAAATAATGCTTAAATTGGATCGGAAGGGAATTGATGAGTTTAAAGAGAAGGCAAGGTAATTTACAGTAATATAGGAAAAGGAAGAATTGAAAACATTGGAGGAGGAGAGAGAGAGAGAGAGAACAAGAGAACAGAGAGAAAGAGAGAGACACAGGCAAGAGAAAGCAAGGTAGGACAGACAAGAGGAAGATGGAGAAAGACAAAGGAAACAGGAAGAGAAAGAAAGAGCAAAGAAAAGAGGGGAAGGGACACAATGAAAAAAAACAGTGATGTGAAGAAAGGGAAACCGAGAGGAGCTTAGAGAGATGCTGCTGACATGCAGTGTCGGATAAAGGAGAAGACGGAGTTATGCAAAGGAGCAGTTACAGTCTAGACAGGAACAGAAAGGATGGCATTGGTGCAATAGGAAGTTGTAGAACAGACCAGCAAGAGACCAGGTACATGATAGAAGAAGCGATGAGTGGGACATACAGAGTAGATCCTCTTAGGAGACACAATTTTGAGGACAAAGAGGATGAGGAAGATGATGAAATATTGACAAAAGAGGAAGATGACGAATAGTGTGGAGAAGAGGAATTTACACAGGCACCGTCTATGGGTACTTGAGTAGGAAGAGAGGAAGCTTGGTCGGACGTAAAAGAACCGACACTGAGGCCACAACCTTTTGAATATCCAAAACGCCCAAAGGTATGTGCAAACAGGACCAAATGGACACTTTGCAGAGGCTAATATCACTATTATCCCTGGGGATGTGGGTTTGCACCCATGGGCAGGAGGTTTAGATTTCAAGCTCAGAAAGGAGGAGGGTTAATGGAGGGCAACCACGGTTTCGAGGACCACCACAACATTGTTGGACATGTGGGAAAATGGGACAGATTTCATATGTGTAGAGAGGTAGGGGAGGAATACAACAGAATTGACAACCATTAGACACAAGAGATGGGTCAGCAAACTCTCACCATATAGTGCAGAGTCACCAACATATTATTCCCCAGATCACACACAGTATCAGATATCAGCATCACAAATACAGCAGATGAAACAAGAGATCCAGCCTCAGACACAGCGAGCACTAATGCAGGCATAGGCACCAGCACAACAGAATGCAGTGATGCCATGGAATATGAATATATTTCCACAAGCACATACAACTAGAATAGGGGGTGTGATAGTAGTGGGGGGAATCTTTTTACAGGTAGAGGACTGAATATGCATCCGCAATACGACAGCCCGCAGAATGACTTGATGTGTTCCATCCTATTGGTTACCAGACACACAAGAGGAACCAGCGGTTGGGATGAACATAGGTGACAAAACATTTTCCTTGTTGGTAGATAAAGGAGCTTCCCATTCCTGTGTTAGATAGGGAACATTGCCAATGTCAGGTATTTCCATGGACATGAAAGGATTTTCTGGGGCGACGAGTAAGGTTCCCTTTAGAGACAACTTACCCATAACCGGAGGAGAGCATGCCATTGTTATATTCCCACAAGACACCCGTTAACATATTGTGGTGAGACTTGATGAGTAACCTTAAACATGAAAATATCATTTACTGAAAAGGGATAATATATTTCTACCCCAGGCATCCATCATGCGAATGCACAAGAATTCATAACTGTTCTTTTACGGACAGAACGCTCAGAGAGGGGTGCCACTAAACCGAGAAGTATTCCTTTATGGAGTATACATATTGCTAGCATGACTTTCAAGAAAACAGGAAAACTATTGAGGTTACCCATAGAGTTTTAATTTCTCCAGAAGTACCCACGGATGTTGCAGAAGGGCAGATAATTACATTGGCACTAGAAACAGCGATAGTAAGACAGGACAGAGTAATCTTGCATGGAAAAGACGACAAAGGGGTAAACTGGTGCACAGTAATATCACTTGATGAGGTACGTGGACTGACTGACCTGACAGATGAAGAATTGGTTACGGATGAGGACTCAGATGACAAAGTGATGTTTAGAATCAGCTTTCCATACCAGTTACAAATTGAGAACAGGGAGATCCCCAGAGAATATCATTAGTGAGGAAAGTACCATACTTTCTTCAAGAAGATTTGGCACACATACCAAGCTCCTGATGGACCAGCAGTTCATATGACATTGGTCTGTTAAAAGGAATAGGGTCAGTTGAAAATAAACTGAAGAAAGGGGCCATTTTACCACGAGTAAAAGAGTATCCCATGTCAAAGGAAGCTGACGAGGGTATCTATGAAACTATTGCCGCCTTAGTGCGACAGGGGATTTTAGTGCCGTCATATTCAACATGCAACACGACTGTGTACCCAATTAAAAAGGCATCAGGAGTTTTATACAAGACCTATGCCCCCAAAATAACATTGTTGAGGCAGAATTAGTGCCAAATCCAGCCATAACATTAAGCAACATCCCAGCTAAAGCTAAATATTTTACAGTGATTGACTTAAAGAATGCCTTCTTATCAATTCCCTGGCATCCAGATTCTCAACACTTGAACGTGTTCACCTACGTGGGGATCAGATTTCAAAATACTTGTTTACCGCAGGGGTACAGTATCACCCTCGGTCTTGAACAGGGTGCTACATATGGACTTAAGAAATGTGCAACTTGACAGTGCGGTGTGAAAAACCTGAATGTGTATCACCTGCTAGTCCCTGGGGATCTGTCATCCAGTTGGCCATGACACGGCCATTTCTTTTGGATTCAGTTCCTGGGTTGGACCAGTGTGGGAGGATCACCTGGGTGAGGGCTCTTCAGGGAGTGGACACTGGATGGCGAGACCTGGTATCCACTTCCCTGTAAAACCGTTATCCCATCCTACCAGATAGGATACTTAGCAACTCGACCCCCCAGCCTCCTTCGCAACATGAATTTTTTCTCACAGACAGCTTGATATGAGAGAAAAGGGACTAACACCGGAGCCATTTACCTGACATGTACCAATACAATGGTCAAGCAGAGTCAAGCAGTTACTGACAATCACACACACACCTGACTTCCATTACACTTTCCCACATGGATAAAAGACGGAGCACATGAGCACGCTCTGTGTGAGGCAAAGCGCACGAGGAAGCAGCAATTCCAAGATGGCAGTTTAACACAAGACGAAAGATGGCAAAACAGAAGGGGATCTCAAGGAGGGAAGTGCCCTTGACCTTTTCGACGAGAAACTGTTACTTTTACGAAAACCTTGAGCATAGAAAGCGTAAGACCAGGAAACCAGGTGGATGAATCCTGCATTGTGTGTCAGAGGTACCAGAGACTCTCCCGTGTCGATAATCAAGGTGGGGAGAATTGTCTGCGGCCGTGGTACTGTCCTTGGCTCCTACAACAAAGCAGCGCCAGTGAAATCAAACCAGCCGGTGAGTTGGGGAGGCCGATACCAGACTGTCTGTGTGAAAGCCAAGGTTGCAAGTGGCAACACTGTATGGTGAACGCTGAAGCGAACAGTGTATAAAACGCATGTGATAACCAACGCGAGACAAATTAGACAACAGATGAGTGATTGAACTTTTGAAATCAAGATACAATACCTTAGAAAGAGTAGTCCGGCACCGCGTGGGTGCTCTTTCGGAGCTCTATGTAAGGTATCCACTAAGGGCTGAGAAAGTTGAAAGAGTGGCAAAGAACTGTGCATCGAAGAAGTCCTGCGACGGGTCAAGGAAAATCCTGTACACAATGAAATCTCTGATGTTGATACTGCCAAGCAAGTTGATGACAAAATAGATAAAGTTGGTCTGAGTCCGAAATGAGGGAGTCTGATTGACATTGTGTTAAAATAGATCTTAGCCTGGCTGAGGGGGATCCGGTTTGAACCGTGAATCACCTGAGAAATTGGATACATGAAAATCCTACAAGCATTGTGTTAAAGAGGATCTGAGCCTGGCTGAGGGGGATGCAAGGTGAATAGAGAATCACCTGAGAAATTGAGAATGTGTGAAATCCTGAGAGGAAAATAATGTATTGTTTGTTTGTCACATCAGGCCCTCTGAAAGAAGAGACTTTGAAAGGCAAAGAGACTTCGGCACGGAAGGGCCTGATGCTAATGTTTGAACTGCACCCTCATGCTAGAGAAGACAGAGATTGTGCTAAGATCAAGTGTTCCCCCTCCTCCCATGCTAAAAACGTGGGGAAGGGAGGCCAAAGGCCTAAATATCCTGACGTATCATTTCTTGAACACTTCTTTCTTTTTATAACATTGTTTCCCACACTATTTGTATTTAGAGGTACGGATTGGCAATAGGTTTTTTAATATAGGCCCTTTTATTTTGATAAGACACCACTAGGACTGCATTATTATTATTTGATGGTCCTAGCTTGCTCCCATCTTTAGATTTAGGATTAGATAGGCATTTTGCAAACCCTTTTTTGAAGTTCAATAAACACCCTTGAACTGTGGTCACTTGTGTCTGTCTTACTGTTGATGCCATGCCTTTGTTTCATGTGGTGTCAGGGTGGGATTTGACTCAATTGAGACAAATTGGGGAACCTTACAATTCCAGAAACTTTGTCATACAGCCTCCGAACCTTCTATCGTCATGAAGGAATCCATATGCTTTGATATCTGTAGCAGCAGGGAAGCTACTATCACTTGAGGGAAATGAGGAATGATTCCCACAGACTTTGTTTGGATACCCCTCCTGGGTGTTATATAAGATTGGCTTCAAAATCTGGCCTATCCTGGAAGTTCAGTTCAGATGTCCTAGCAGGCGTCACACATCCTGTCTTCCAAGGAGACATAAAGGTTCTCCTACAGAACCATGGTGAAAATCCATTTGAGTTACACCGTGGGGACAACATTGCATAAGGAATTCTCGAAAGAGCTTTATTAATTAGTTTTACAGAGAGTGAACTGGGAGGATGCAGAGAGAGGTACCTCAGGCTTTGGGGAAGCTGATGAACCATCTACCATTGAAGCAAAAGGGGAATAAGAACATATCATCCTTCCCGACCTAGCCTTCGCCCAGAGAAATGATGCAGCATGTGCAGAGGCTTTCTTGCAAGTAATTCCTGAAGTGGAAGGATTAGAGAAGTCAAGTCCCTTTTTCTTCCTAAGAGAGTGGTTACTGTACAGAAAGGAAATATCCACAGAAGGCCTAAGTAAAACTCAGTTACTAATCCCAAATCCCATCGGAAGATCATACCAGAAACTGCACATTCTCATTTGACAGGGGGACACTTAGGACAATCTAAAACCCAAGCACACATCAGTGGGAAGTTTTACTAGGCGGGTATTCTTGCTGATATAATGAACTTCATTCAGACATGTGAAATATGTGAGAAAACCAGTACTCATATTCCCTTGCCTGCCCTCTGAATTCTTTACCAATAATAGAAGTCCCTTTCTCAAGGATTGGGATGGATATCATTGGACCATTGGAAACCTCTAGACTGGGTAACAAATATGTCCTTGTAAATCATTGATTACGCTACCAGATATCCAAACGTATTCCCTATACAGAACAACACCACCCAGCAGATTTCAAAACACCTATTACCATATTTTTCCAGGTTTGGTTTTCCTAAGGAAATTCTAACGGATCAAGAATCATATTTAATGAGCAAACTCATTGGTGAAGTCAAGGAATTGCTCCATATCGCCACCTTAAGAACCTCAGTTTACCATCCCCAAACAGACAGGTTGGTTGAAAGATTCAATAAAACCCTTAAAATTATCATAAGAAAGTTAGTGGTTAAGGATGGGAAGGACTGGGACCGCATGATCCCCTGGACCCTATTTGCAATAAGAAAATCCCCTCAGGCGTCCACTGGATTGTCTCTTTTTGAATTACTTTATGATAGAGAACCTAGAGATGTCCTGTACATGCTCCAGGAGACCTGGCAAGAAAGAGGCAAGGCACCAATTCCCCTTTCACAAACAGCCACCAGATTGGGAGAGCATATGAAACTTGTTCGAAATCTAGCCTATACTCATATGGAAAAACCCCAAGCACAACAAAAGTACACCTATGACAGAAAGGAAAACGTAAGATAATTTTCAATAGGATAAAAGGTATTAGTGCTCTTAACTACCTTGCACAACAAACTTGTCTCAAAGTAGCATTGGCCTTTTGACATATTACAATAAACAGGAACCTGTACCTATAATGTAGCACAACCTGACAGGAAAAAAAAGACCTACCACATAAATCTCTTAAAAGGGTGGAAGGAAAATCCTTCTACCGCCAATGCCACAAATTGATCTTGTTTGGTAGCCGATCAAATAGATAACTTTGAATTAATTTCCCAAGAGCTGTCTAGTCAACAACAGGATGATTTAAAGAATTTAGTTACAATATTCCCTGATGTATTCTCTGAGAAACCAGGAAGAGTGCAATGCACTTATCACTATAGCAGAAATCCCAAGGGAAAAGTGGTCCATCTGAAACCATATAGACTCCTGGAAGCCCGCAGACAGATAGTGGTTGAGGAAGTGAACAAAATGCTAACAATGAATATATTCGAACCCTCTTCAAGCCCATGGTCCTCCCCTATGGTATTGGTCACAAAACCTGACCATTCCTGGAGGTTTTGCATAGACCTCCGCCAAGTCAACGCCATCTCTGACTTTGATGCCTATCCCATGCTGTACATCGACAAATTGATCAATAAACTCGGAAATGCCACCTTCCTATCAACCCTAGACTTAACCAAGTGGTACTGGCATGTCCCAGTGCATGGACCTGAAAAGGATAAAACTGCTTTATTGATGACCCTGGGACTATTCCAGTTCAGAACCCTCCCTTGTGGCTTACACCGGGCACCCACCACTTTCCAATGACATATGGACAAAATATTACAACCCTACTCTGATTTCTGTGGGGCTTATATTGACGATATAGTCATTTATAGTGAAACTTGGAGAGACCATCTTTTCCATCTCTTTACTGTTATGAGAACCCTCAGAGGAGCCGGCCTAGCTGCCAATCCATCCAAATGCAAGCTGTCTCAATCAGCCGTGAATTACCTTGCTTCTTTGTAGGGAATGGTAGTGTCCAACCTCGATGCGAAAAAAGTGAAAGCCGTTCTAGATACCCCCACACCTAATAATAAGAGCAATCTCAGAGCATTCTTAAGGTTAATCAGTTATTACCGTAGGTTTATCCCTAACTTCTCAGACAGGACAGCTAGGCTGACAGACAAATAAAAGAACGTCGAACCCTAAAAAATTCATTGGATTGATGAGGACGATGTATGTTACAACAATCGGTTGGTTTTGTTTGCTGATCTGGGGGAGAGTTATCTACAACACTCATTAGATCTATAATAGGAATTGGAAAACATGGAATGGTCTGGAATTCTTGTAAGGGGGCTACAGACTGGCAGAGGTCTGAGAGGCTATAGACCTCCTCATAATTGGTGAGCTATGAGGTTGTCTCCGACTTTCAATTTTGTTGGCAAGCGTAAGATGCTCTGCCAAAACTTGGTTGAGTTGGTTAGAGTGTAAATCAGCCTTTGTGACTAGGACCTCAAACAGTTTAGCTAAAGCCAAAATGGCAGTGTTCATTGAGGTTAGAGCTATGCCAGTTGGTACACTATGCGATTCAGCCAGGCCAGATTCAGGAATGCCATGAGAATTTATTTTGCGCGGAGTAGGGGCAATGAATGACAAATTAGCAACGGAATTTGCAGCACTGATATTGGTAAATAAAATGGGGGATTTGGACACATTTTCAGAGAGTGTATGGGTAGAAAAGGCAGTGGCATTTGTGTCCAGATCTATTACAGGCATGTCCCCAGAGTTTGAAATTGAAGACAATTTCGAATTTGAAGGGTTGCTAATGGAGATAATATGATTGACTGGAGTTTCAGTAGGGGGAATCACAGCACCGGTTAAGACATTTTTCAACAAAATGCTGTCAGTAAGAGACACATTTTCATGCGCAAAAGTGACAGTTGCAGTGGCCGAAGGGCCAGATTTTACCATATCTTCATCTTTATCCTCCACCGTCGAGTTCTTGACAGTCTGTCCATGTTCAGAGTCCCTTTGTAGAGAAGTGGATTTTTGGTCCACATGACCACATTCTGGTTGTTTATTGCTTCTATTGTGAATTTCCTCAGAGTTCACAACACTTTGATCACTACAAAATGGTTGAATGTCCATTCCTAAAAGGATTTCTGCTCTTGTCTTCGATTTTGGTTTCAAATTGCCAATACGAGGCGTGGAGCTTAGGCGTGGTTTTTTATTTACAGCAGGTGAATTTTCACCGTTAGAGTAGTGAGTTGCTGAAATTGGAGGCATCCCTGATTTTAGGGAAGCCATAACTCGTTTCATTTCCACAAAGCACCTAAAGTACCAAAATGCAAAGAAAGGCGAATATGCTAGATATTTGCAAAGAAAATAACTAAATCAAGATAGACACGCTACTCGCCGCGACAAGCGCAGCGAAGCGGCAAAAATACAGGACTTCTACGGGGCTTCCTCGGGTCCCTGTTCTTATAGCCCGCCTCCAAGAGAAGTGAATGCTCCTGGTAGATGTAGTCCTTAATACGCTGTTAGCAAACGGAGTGTAGAATAAACAGCAAAATCCTCAGCAGCAGGAAAGCGACTCCGGGCAAAGCCGGACTTCTCTATGGGATTTCCTTAAGTAAACCTTAAAGCAGTCTCTAATAACAAGTATAAAGTGTTGCCACCAGATCAAAGGGCCGAGCCCCACAGTCTCTGGAATAGGTTTGAGTCTGAATGAGAACAAGTTCCAAGTTAACTATTTAAGTGCCTGAGTCGTTGAAAGTTAGATGGATGTTACCAGATCAAAGAGTCTGCAATAGTAATATGCAGACTCTGCAGTCTCTGGTATGCCAAATAAGAAAAACAGTAAATAACTGCTTTTTAGATACTGAAGTACACCGCAGGCAGGGAGTAATTGTCAATGGAGCTGCAGGAAAGGCAGAGTCAAGGTTAAAAATCAGGGTGTAAAATTGAACAATATTGACAGCGATAGCCGGGATACTCAATAGTTGAGAAAAGGAGCTTGCTATATATTGGCAGTCCGCAACCGCCCACGCCGAACAGCCAAACAGCACCAGCCCTTCTACCACCAGGGCTTACGCTGCGAGGGTGGCGCTGGCTGCAATTTCAAGTGTCCAGTTGAGGTGTAGCTCCGCCTCCCTTCCAGCAAGAGCCGAGTGCTCGCAGTGCTGTGAAGGGGCCAAGGAGCTTCCTTTCAGCACAAGAAAAATGATTGTAAAAACACACCAAGAGCTGGTCAGAGAAATGCTGCTCCAAATAGAGGTAAAAACGGCACCACTCGGTCAGCGCTGGCTGCAATTTCAAGTGGCCAGTTGAGTCACGTGATAGTGTCACGTGATTGGGTGTAGCTCCGCCTCCCTTCCAGCAAGAGCCGAGTGCTCGCAGTGCTGTGAAGGGGCCAAGCAGCTTCCTTTTAGCACAAGAAAAACGATTGTAAAAACACACCAAGAGCTGGTCAGAGAAATGCTGCTCCAAATAGAGGTAACAACAATCTAAATCAAACCCTGTTCCAGAACCCAATCCTAAAGGTAATAGATTTCTCAAAGGAATTTGTGCTGCAAACAGATGCATCCCTTACAGGGCTAGGAGCAATCTTACCACAAATGTGCAATGGTTTGGAATACCCTATCTTATTCACTAGTCGCAAATTCTTCCCACATGAAAATAATTACTTGTGCTGGAATTAGAGGCCCTTGCCATCAAGTGGGCCAACACCCACCTTAAATGCTACCTCCTAGAGAGGATGTTCACACTTGTCACAGATCATTCTCCATTAGTATGGATTAGCCAGCGAAAGGATGCTAACCCTCGAGTCATACAATGGTTTTTAGACCTGCAACCCTACTGTTTCACTGTGGAGCACCGAAAAGGCTGAATTATGAATGTTTGCCTGAATTATTTGGCTTGTGAAAGTGTGCATGGGTCGTTCTACTCTGGGAACTTTACTTCTTCATGTTACCGTCACCAGCCTATGTGTCAGGACTGTTTTTTCTCCCCCGCACCTTAAGATTGAATACCATACTTCAAGTCACATACCAACCTATATCAATTAGAAATAATCTAACCTAGGAGTGCATTGTATGGTATTTTTGGCTTCTTTTAGTTATACTCTTGTGGTTGCCTGAAATATTCTCCAGCCAGGACTTCTTATAGTCAAATGCTTCCACAATTGTACTTTCACTGGGTTGGATATTCTATCCTCTTGATATATTATTCGGTTCAGTGTTTCCATGTATTTGCAATCCATGCACTCACGTACAGCTAATGGTTTTGGTTTCAATTCACTTTCCCTTCTTACAATTAGTCTCTTCGCTTTTTATTGTTCTTTAATCTGTTTTGTTACTATTTGCATTTGACATGCTTACTGATGCGCCCTGGGGTCCCCACTATCCTTGGGTCTGCTCACTGGTTCTTGTTGGCATCCTCAAGCTTGTTCGTGGTCAAGCAGTGAAGTTACTCCTCCTGCTTTCCCTATGTAACTGCTTTCTCGGTTGTCTTTAGTCTCCCATGGCTTCCCTTCAGCATGCTGGTCTCGCACTGGGATCTCACAGGTAAGGGTATGCTTTCTGCAGTCGGTGAATGCCCTGGAATCTTTTCCTGTCTCCCGGCATCTCTGCTGATCGTCCACTTCTCGCAGCATTTCCCTTCTTCCTCTGCCGTGAGCAGTGTGGCTCTGTCACACCTGTTGGGGATACCGAGCCTCAAGGAGAGGCAAACCAGTCTCTCGCCAACAGCAGAGCGTCCTTTGACATTGGGCTGCCGGTCTTTACATTTCCTGAGCATAGGTTTTTTCACCCAACAGCTAGAGCGCTCCTTGGGCTGGACACTTCTTCCGGTGTGCATTGCTTGTCTCCTCTTCCTGGTCCCAGTATTGGGGGAATTCTGGCAAAAGGAGACCATTGTTAGTGTTTGACAAAAAGAATTTGGATATCCATTGTCAACATGCCAGCATGGTAAATTAGTTCTTGATGATGAATGAATGGAACCAATTACATCATTCTTGGTAGTTCCACATAGTAGACCGATGTTGAGAGTTTGGTTTATATGCTTTGGTGAAGAATCTTTTCTATTCTCCCAAAGGGGAGGTGTGGAGGCAAGGCAATATGCCATGAGGTTATTGGGTATAAGAGGATCATCTTCAAGGGCAAATGGGGGATACTCTGTGTCATCCAATGAAGCCATGACATTGCCCTGGAGGTTGTGTCCTCCCATCTGATGCTCCCTCATATAGCTGCCCCCAGGATCAAGATCAGGTAGCAGCTGCCTTCCCCTGGACACATGGGAGGAAGTCACTGCCAGTGTATCAGTTGGATTCATCACAGAGGCCATTATCCATGTAAGCAAGCATTGGCTGCAGCAGCTTTTGCAATTGAGAAGCCTACCAGCATAACTATGGGCTGTTCAATCACGCTACATGTTGAGCATGCTCTTTTCACCATCCTTAAAAAGCCCAAAAGTACATTGACTACAGAGAGAGCATCAGGGTATGAGGTGAATATATTGAATCCATCGGTCAAAATTGTCAGGTGCTGAGAAGTGAACCCAGCCAGATTTATAGCAGAACCATTGAATGAGAGAGATTATGTGCAACTACCCCATGTCAAGGAAAATGCCTTAGGAGGGGTGATAATTCTCTTCATTGAGGGGTCATCATCGATAGACCCGAGCACTAGCGAAAAGCATAGTGGAACATCAGTGGTGAAGGCAAGAGAGAATGACAGCTTTGAGATAGTGATAAGCACGAGATTGCCAGAACATTTTTTGGCACACGTTCAGTGCTACCACCACTGGTAATGTGCCATTACATGACAGGCTCAAAGACACACTTGAACTTCTGTCGGCTATCACTGTGGGAGGTACGCAGCCCACACCAGAGGTGCAGACTTGACTTCTCGCTGCAATGAGGCCAATGATCTAGAAGCAACAGTAGCAGCATATTTCCCAGAAGTATCTGACATTACAACTGCACCAAATATGCTATGCATATAACATGGTGATGAACGAAGGCTTCAATATGCTACCCATACTGCAAATTATCCAGTTGCAGGGGAGAGAACCATCAGAAGAGCAGGAGTTATGGGAAAGGAGGGGGTGCTCATTGTCCCACAATGAAACACTGTGGTGGCAGGACAGCACCGGAAAACCTGTTATGCCCCTGCGGTGGCTTACAGTAGCACTAGAACAGTTAAACTATCCAGAACATACAGCAAGAGAATGTCTTGCAGTACTGATTTTGGAGGAGTGGTTCATCCCTAATTTAAATGAACACCTTGCCTAGTTTGTTATTAACGGTTTAGTGTGTGAGAAATTCACTGTTGGCCATACTCTGAGAAAAGTTAGAGGAGTAATACCCCATTCTACAGGACTATTTCAGCACTTGCATATCGGCTATGTGGATATGTGCCACATTTGTAATGGCTACAGGTATGATAGTAGTCGTATGTCCATTTTCCTGCTGAATCGAAGCCTGTCCATTCACACATCCAGATTACACTGTGCCATGAAGTTCCTACTACATGAGGTATTTCCCAGGTGAGGAGTGTGCGATGTGCTACATGCCTTCAACGGACCACACTTTGTAAATGAAGTGTTTGAGCATGTCACTATCTTCATGGGGATAAGGCACACATTTTCATCATCCTATCATCCACAAGCAAACAGTTTTTGTTAATGAATAAATGGCCTC
This sequence comes from Ambystoma mexicanum, assembly GCF_040938575.1. NCBI lineage: Eukaryota > Metazoa > Chordata > Amphibia > Caudata > Ambystomatidae > Ambystoma > Ambystoma mexicanum. The sequence goes on along the minus strand of NC_090932.1, from coordinate 1,231,880,886 downwards.
TTAAATGCCAAACTAAAAGAGACTTTGAAAAAGAGTTTTGTTTACATTGCTTTCCTCTAACCCTATTTGCCTTATGTAATCAGCCAGGCTCTGACCATCACCAGACTCCACATGAGCTGGTGACGGGACGCAGAATGCATGCTCCCATTGCTCCTCCCATACAGGCTCACACTGATGCTGAAAATGCTGCAACTGTGGTGGGGAAGAAAATGCACTATTTGACAGCTATGACGGAATTTCTTAAATGTATGTTGCAACAGGTGCAGACGCAGCAGGGACGTTTGAAAAACACAGATAAAAGCCATGAACAAACTGACCTGAACAATTTGTTGAAACCCCTGTTGTTATATCAAGGCCACAAGGTTATGTGCCATAACTTCATACAGAAGTGGCGCAAGCCCTGTTTTCAAGGACCTTACATTGTAGAAGCTGTCACTCCATCTGTGGTCAAGGTTAAAGGAAGAAGAGCATGGAATCATCTCAGTGACAAATCTATATAGAGGTGAGACCCCTCTGCCGCAAATGCTGAACCGAAGGTTCAGTGACCCCAGGAATGGGAAATGAGCAGAGCCAATGAGCAGCAGGAATAACATCAAGAATAAGAGGTGGGGGCTTGGCCAACTAGCACACGATGAGGATGTGATTCCTCGGTGCTCCGTGGCTGCCAGCCGAATCCTGAATAAATCCTGCAAAAATCGTACCAGATTGAAAAGAAAAACATATTATCCAGTGGCGGACACCCGCGGCCACATTTGACGGCAGTGTGAGGCAGAACCGGAGTAAGGAACCAGAGATATCGCCGACCAAAGCCGACTGCGACTGGCGCCAAACCCAAAGATGGCTGCCGAGGGCAGAGGGCGGTAGGGGTCACCGCGGCCCGCCGACAAGGGTATTGTGATTCCCCTCCTTCCCCGCTGCCGCGCCTCCTTGCGCCCGAGCTATTGAGGACTCCTGAGACTGGGCTTCCCCCTCGGCTGTCGACGGCCGTCGGCCAACAGGATCGTTCCTGCGTCCAACCGTGTGACCTCTGGACTGCAACCTGCCACGGTCCCGCACCAAAAGAAGATCTAGCCGCTGGCGACGAGACGAGAACCAGCGGCGTGTGGGCTCCTTCCGACCCGGACCTGGGGCACACAGACCCATAGCTGCACCCAAGGTGATCTGTGCTCACGCACAGGGAGTGACGAATTGAAGCCTGGGAGGGGCTGTGAGCTTTGAGAGATAGCGGCACCCTCGATACGGAGGCGGCCCAGATCACAACCCACGCTTTCCATCGCAGCCGGCTGTGACCAACGGAAGCGAGGAGTGTACGATCCCCCTTGATGGATGCTGTGTGAAGCATATGCTCCGGTCCCTCAAGCGCAACCCCCATATGGAGAGAAAGACGGCACACACACCAGCCTGTAACCTTCCTGGATGGCAGGACTACAGCCCAAGGCACTGGGACCCGGCACCAAACATGTCATCCTGGAAAAGTCGTGTGGTTGGAGGCATACGACATAGAACGTCTCGCGGAAATAGACGCTGAACTCTCCTTGGCTGCTTCAAGGACGGACCGGTCCGCAACATCTAGGCCCCTCGTGAGCATTTGCGGGCGCTCTGTACTATGTTGAGCGCCCGCCGACATCTCTACGAGAACCGGTAAGGAGAGGAGGAGGTGGGACACGGCTGCCGAACACTAAGCTGAAGGAATTTCATTGCAAATAAGGTGGGGAAAATCTCCCCTACCCCGACCCCCTCTTCCTTTCGGCCCGTCAACCACACTGGCCTAGCACACAGACAACTAGAACTGACTACTGCACCGGGAGAGAAGATTGAAAAGGCCCCGGTCGAACCCTCAGGCAGCAGACACCCTGCACCAACTCCTAACTGACAGGGAACAAGGGACAAAGGAAATCGCTTATCCGACTACAAAGAGAGAACGGATCACTCCGAAGAAATACCCAAACTGAATGATGCGAAATCCCCACAGACACTAAAATGAAGCTATACAGCTCCAGAGGCTAGCATACATACAAAGCGAACCACTTTGCGCGCAGAGCGCTAAAATAACACTTGAACGATTGGGGGCTACTGAGCTAACCAAAGGGACCCGCGAAGACGAGGGGTACAGTCAGGACACTAATCTCCTTACAAGACACAAGATCCATAGAACGAACCACCCCCACACAGCGAGTCCCAATAAGAAAGTCAGCACCAGTCACAGCAATAACACGCCACAAACACCTGCTACAATGGGCAAAGACAAGATTAAAAAAGTGACCAACCAAAGCACAATGGAACAATACACAACTGCCACTCTACCCCCGACGGCGGAAACAGGCAAGTCTGAAGACTCACAAAATCCTGAAGAAAACATCTCCCTAAGAGATGTGATGAACGCCATTTCCAACTCGCGAACCTCTATGGAAGTGAAAATGGATGGCATTTTCACAGTGGTCTCCCTGCTGCGCCATGATCTTCAGAAACTCTCGTCCCGCACCGGAGAGGCTGAGACTCGGATATCAGTCGCAGGAGGAATTAAGAAATGTGGGCCGGCAAATGAACAGAGCGCATCAAAATATTGGAGAACAGAGTGGAAGAGGGAGAAGGCAGGTCAAGGAGAAACAACATCCGTATTCTTGGCATGCCTGAAACGGCTGAAGGGGAAAGCATGGAATTGTTCCTAGAGCAATGGATTGCAGATCTATATGCTACCAAGACCCTATTGAAACTCTTCTCGATAGAAAGGGCACACCGAGTTCCGACGGGCAGACCTACACCTGGTGGACCACCGCGAACTGTGGTAGCAAAAATCCTAAATTATAGAGACCGAGATGCGGTGCTGCACATGGCCAGGGCAATGGGTGAAATAACAATGGCTCCAGGATAGGCTTCTTCCCGGACTTCACTAGGGAGGTGCAGAAAATTAGACAATCCTTTGATCCCCTTAAAAAACGCTTACAGACATTGAACGTGAAATACGGCCTCCTGTTCCCAGCACAGCTGAAAATATATCATAATGGGATGACAACGCACTTCACAGACCCTAAAGAAGCATGGACCTGGGCGGAGACCAATCTGAAAGGAGACTGGGGCCAACGTAAAAGACGTGAACCGAGAGGAAGCAGACCGAGGCTAAATGAGCCCCCACAAGAAATACTTCAACAAGACATGGAGGCGATACCATAAAGACAAGATGATTAAAGGCACGAACAGACAAAAATGGTACGTCAACATGACACAAGATTAAGAGAAAACCACCTAACAGCTATAGCAACTGGTGAAATGAAAGCTGGTGGCCCACAAGCTAACACGGCACAACCCCCAAGTTACGCGAAGTGCATACTGAGGTATTCATAATACCAAAGAGGCTTTAGCACTTAGTATTAATTAACTAGTTAAACGTTTTGTTCAATGGGCGACAGATGCTTCAGTTGGGGATGGAGTATGGGGAGGGGGAGTTGGGAATTACACAGGTACTCAATTGGCAATTGGCGCAGCAGGACTACAGTCAGCAGTATGCACATGAAGATCGCGAGAGATGACTATCCTTACATAGAACTAAATCCAAAGACTGATGCCCGCAGCTGGAAATAATGCAAGAAAACTTGTCTTCATGACATGGAACATGAATGGCCTGGGGAACAGTATAAAACGAAGGCTAGTAACACAATACATAAATCGCCACGATCCAGACTTAGTGCTGCTCGCTGAAACACATCTGGCAGGCACTGAATGCCACTTCTTCAAGAGAATTAAGTACAAGACGGCGATCCACGCAGGCTTCTCCATGGGCTCGAGAGGGGTGTTAATTCGGATAAAATAAAGAAATCCAATCGACATAGGCAATGTGACCTAAGAGCCTAGTGGAAGATTTGTTTTCATACAGGGCACACTATGGAACCAAACCCTAGCCATACTAGCAGTTTACTCCCCCCCGGCACTGATAACAGCCTCGTTGGAAGAAATTACTCCGCTAATAGCCAATAATCCGGCAGATACACTAGTGGTGGGCGGAGACTTCAATGAAGTAATGAATATCATAGATGACCGTACACACATAAGAGGGAGAAACCCGTCGACACCAACCAAACTTGCCACTTTTACATCAGCACTGGGCCTAAAAGATGCGTGGAGAGACCTACACCCAACGGAGAGAGAATTCTCCTTTCATTCGGGCGGACACGCGTCGATGTCTAGATTGGACTACTTTTTCCTCCCTGGCGAAAACATTCACAAGGTTGCGGATGCAACCCTACATCCCCACGGAATATCAGATCATTCCCCACTCACGATGATGCTGAAAACAGCCTCCGCCGAGATGGCGATTGAATGCATACTATCTAGGATTTCCGGAGCTAACGGAGAAGATTCGGGAAGCGACTGCAAACTATTTCGAGCTGAACCAAGATTTAGTGGCCGACAAGGAGATAGTGTGGGAAGCATACAAGGCGACTCTAAGAGGCGAAATACTGAGCTGGACAACTGCACACAGGAAGGCACATAAGAAAGATGTAGACGAGACAGAACAAGAGGTGAAACGCGCCGAGATGAAATTCACAAGTACGGGAGCGGAGACAGATAGCACATCTCTACAAATAGCACAAAAGAAACTGCACAATGTGCCCCTAAAATGTGCAAAACAAGTGCATATAACCATGCGCGCCAGGCTCTACAAGACAGGAGAAAAGGCCAGCAAAATGCTGGCATGGTTGGAGAGGAGAGAGGAGGGACACCACCAAGTGCGTCGCATAAGCACCACAAACACTGAATGGGCCTCAACTGACCCAGACATCGCGGAGGCATTCGCAACATACTACGAAACGCTATACGCCCCGCCTACGACACCAACAGATCCCAGCATACTGGACTCACTAACCATCCCAACGTTAAAAGAAACACAGAAAACGCACCTCGAAGCCGAATTGACTGAAGAGGAACTGACCACAGCCATCTCGCAGCTCTAAAATGGGAAGACCCCTGGCCCCAATGGCTTCCCAGTGGAGGTATGGAAGAAAATTGGCGCCGGAGAGATCGCATCCCACATGCTACAAATGTTTTTGAGTGCCAAGGAAAAGGGAATCCTTGCGCCAGACTTAAGGAAAGCTGCCATAGTGGTGATACACAAAGAAGGCAAACCACCGGACGCATGCTGTTCCTACCGACCAATCTCGCTCATAAACACAGAAGCCAAAATACTGGCAAAAATACTGGCCAATCGGCTTCAGACAGTGATACCCTCCCTGGTCCATCCGGACCAATGCGGCTTCATGCCACAGAGATCCACGCGGATGGACATTCACAGGCTCCAAGCTGCCATTGAAAAAGCACCATCACTACAAGACTCACTAGCACTCCTCACTATTGACTTTGAGAAAGCTTTTGACTCGGTCCACTGGGAGGCTTTGTGGCACATAATGGGCAGGATGGGATTAGGGAACCACTTTATAGATTGGGTCAAACTACTCTACAATGCCCCGATGGCAGAAATCAGGGTGAATGGCTGGTCCTCACGCAGTATAAAGCTTGGGAAGGGAACCAGACAGGGATTCCCCCTTTCGCGATGCTATTCGCATTGACAATTGAACCATTAGCGATTATGCTGAGAGAGTCACGAGCTTGGAGGGGATTTCACTGGGCACAGAATTGGGAGGACAAAGTCTCTCTATATGCGGAAGACCTCCTGATCTATCTAAGCGACCCAGTAGCTTCATGCCCCATTTTCACAAACATATTAAATACTTACGGGTCCTTTAGCGGGTTAAGAGTCAATTACACTAAATCCTTACTATTCCCGATAAAAGGGCTAGAAGCAGGGGATCTGCATAACTGTCCATACAAAATGGCGCAAGAACAGTTTAGATATCTTGACATACAGATCACGACAGACCTAACACGGTACGTAGAGAAAAACCTACACCCGATAAGAGATAGATTCATTAATGATGTGAAACACTGGAGGTCCCTCCCACTCACCCTGCTAGGAAGGGCTGCCCTGTTCAAAATGCTGGCCCTACCCAGGTTCCTATATATCCTTCAAAATACACCCGTGTACATACCAAAACTAGAATTTTGTAAATTGGATGAAACACTGCGGAAACTCTTGTGGAGTGGAGGACACCCACGAATCACACTCAAAACTCTACACTGCTCCGTATGGGAGGGAGGGATCGGTCTCCCACACCTACAGACATACTACTGGGCAACCCAAATGTCATTGATAAATGACGTCCTACATAATGACCCAACGCTACCGCGCAACAGAGCAGACACTCAAGTGATGCAGGGGACCACGCCGATAGAAGGGCTTTATCAAAAACAAAACCGCACATTCCCACCTACATTATCTGCACAAAGAACACGGATTTGGATGGATGTACATAAACACTTAGGTTGGGAAGGCAAGGTTACACTGAAACAAACCCTATGGCGCAACAAGCATCTGCCAGAACTTAGGGAACTCCCCAAATGGGCGGCCTGGGAAGAAGCCGGGATAGGAAGACTAGAGGACATGATAGAGAATGGAGAAATAAAGAATTTGCAAGCCCTACGGGGTGAATTCGATCTTCCCGCCACAGAACACTTTCATTACAGGCAAATGAGACATGCACTCGCCACAAGTGAGTTGGACCTCCCCAACATCCCAGAGTGTACCCCGGTTAAAAGAAACATAGTGATGGAGAGAATTGATCACAAAATAACCTCTACAATGTACAACGCAATTAACTCGTTTGCCACAACAGAACTCACAGGGCTGAAAGATAAATGGGAAAGTGACATGGGCCCAATCCAATCAGAGGAATGGACCACTGCTCTCATGTATTCCAGGGAAACCACAATCTCAGCCAGAATTAGACTGATCCAACTGAAAATCCTGCACAGGGTATATTTCCCAGAGAGGCACTGCATCATTGGGGAAGAGCAACGGACCTCATCTGTTTACGATGTCGCCAGACGAGAGGGACCTTCTTCCACATCCTCTGGGAATGCCCACAAATCCAAATATTCTGGCAGAAATGCTGCGACAGACTAGCAACAGTGATTGGTCGGGAGATACCAATGGACCCCAAACTGCTAATACTAGGGATAGATGAAGATATCGAGTTATCCAGATTCCAAAAACTTATGTTTGCAACATCCACAGGCCTTGCAAAAAGGAATATAGCCCAACTATGGGGTTCGGCCTCATCCCCACATACGAAAAATGGGTAACGGATGTAGACATGTGCATACCAATGGAGAGGAGAGTGTACACCACAAGTGGGTGCCCGGGGAAAGCGACCAAGATCTGGCAAAGATGGGAGGATATCTGAGGGCATGGTGCAAAAGAACCGAAAGCCTGCTGAACTGCTGAAAATGACTCACTCAAACGATTGTGATGAGCTTAGAAACCTGCGCACTACAATAATATTCATAGACTATACGGAGAAGAGCCAAAGCCAAGTAGAAATGTATAACTGTATTTTTGAAAGTATTGACTAAGAGTTAATGTATTTGTTTTGTTTTGTCTGTACTTATAAAAGAATAAAATATTTTATCCAAAAAAAAAAAAGAATAAGAGGCACATAACTGAATTTCCAGAACGAGAACATTTTTCATCTAACATTTGTCAAAGACGCTAGAGCAATTCTTTTTTTATCCTTTAATTTCTCTTGAAAACATACTCTTTTTTAGGAGCTTGGAATATTGGGTCGACAATTCTATCGTTTGAAACTGGTGGCATATATCATTTTAGAAAACAGTTTTCTCACATGCGTAAATATGTTTTTTTTCTTGTAAATACTTATCACTTTGAGAAGAAAGAAGAGACATTTCCTCGGGTCGAACAATGCATGTATTGAATGAGATTAGATATGCTCTCTTAGCACCTAGGAGGAATTATATCCCTAGTGTGAAGGCATCATGAAGCAAGACACAGACAACAGATCCACTTTCTTAACAAAAGGGACTTTATTTTCTATGTCAGGATGGATTAAGGCCTAACTTGTCCTATGCTAATGTGGGATGTCCCTACCTAAAGAAACTAGTCTGTATCTGTAAGTTCAACTTAAAAGTCTGTCTGTGTCAAAAACCTATACTTGCCGTGACAACTAAAGACATACAATGTGTCGGGATGGCAGCACCAAAAGAAACAGTGTTCAAAATAAAGTTCTGAGCTTCTAGCAGCTCAGGCTTGGTTCAGCTTCTACTTCCCCAAGTACAAAAATAGTTCCACAATGAAAAAGGACTCTGGGTTTCCTTCCCCAAATATAACACAATTCCAGGAAATCTCAGTGTTCCCTTCCCCAAGTTCAACACAGTTCTGGGATATCTGTTACGCTCACCTGGTATCCACAGGGATGCCACCCAGCCGGGTTACTCGCTGGTATGCTTCTCAGCTTTGCCCTGATGTGGTCTGCGGGGAAGGTTCTGTCTGAAATTACAGGAGGACTGTGTTGAAGACTGACCGACTGGGGTAAGTATCCTCCCTCCACCCCCGTATGATTTCAGTCCCTCTGGTGCCCTCTCCTCACCTTGTGGTAGAATTAGGCGTGCTCTCCGTCCTGCCTTCTTTGCAGGGGCATGTTGTCTTTCATGGGTGAGTGCAGTCCAGTTACTTCACTGACGACGGCCCGTTTGATATTGTTCAGGTAGGTCTTATTGCTGTTCTTTAGTTTTGTTGCTATCCTGCATGCCTTTCTTTGTTTAAAATGTCTCTTTTTTCTCCCTTAGGTATGCGGAGCTTCAGCGCGGCGAACTGGCTTGGTTGAGCCCCGCTGGTAAATCATGGCGCATTAAGAGCGCTATGATGAGGTAAGTAAGCGCTATGCGCAGCGCTGCAAAGTCTTGCCTTTGCTAACCTGTGTTTTCCTTCCTTGTAGGTCACTGTGTTCTTCAGCGCGAGTGGAATGTCCGGAGTGGTGCCAGCCGAGAGGCGACCAGCCAGGTAAGCATTTTGAGCAGTTCGTAATTTGTAAATGTCTCTACTGCTTTCTTTAATGTTGCCTCTATCTTCCTCTTTCAGGTCGTTCTGTCCAGGAGGCATGCAGATTCGAGGAAGCTGTTCTCAGTAGCTGCGAGTGTTTAAAGATGAAGACTGCAGGTAAGATGCTGCTGCTAATGATGTTCCTTTTGTCTCCTTGCAGGTTCTGCTTCTCCGAGGTTCGAGGGAATAGCTGGACACGGTGAGCGTCACGTTGCAAACTGCAAAGTAACGCGAAGCGTGTTGTCTTGCTCGGGTGTGGTTTAAATAGCCCCAACAAAATAGTCCAGGTAAAGTAGTCCCTAGCTACCACACCCAAAACACTAGAATGCATAGCTTAGTTCTTAGGAACCAAGCTATGTGGATGCCTCCATGTTGGCTGACAATACAATAAAGTAGTTCCCAAGCACATTGTTTTTTCATGGTGTATGAGGCATGAGGACTTTTGAAGAGGATGGCAGGTTCTAGAGGCCCGAGTCCTGACTCCACCTGGCCAATGGGTTTTCCAGAGGGGGTTTTGGGCGAGGGTCGTGACAAAATCTCGGAGTTCCCTTCCCCAAATTCAGCACAGTTTCACATGGTTCAAGTCTCTTGATATTCATCAATATTGACAGCTTCACTTTACACTCCTTCTGATTTGTATTAAACAGATGCTTCATCATTGGTATCACACATCCTTTGTCTTTGGGCTTTTATTGGCTTTTTCTCAAGTTGGGCTACTCAGTCTAGGTGCAGTTGTTGGACCACATGATCCACCAATTACAGGTAACGCAACCAATAGCCCCTGGCACTTTGTGGTGCTCTTAGTTCTTGTTTAACACTGGTTTTCCACCTAGCACCAGTGTCATCACTTAACATCTGCTGTGGTTTCTCTCTGGCAGCTTTGGGGCTTAAACACCTTTGTATATTGGCAGTCTTTTAGTTTTGCCACAACTTGCATTCACCTTGTTCGGTGGAGTACGTCATCTTCCACCAGCTTGAATTCACCTTGCCCCTCTGTGTTCAAAAACGTGTCTTTTACACTTGCAAATTTCACTCCTTTTAACATAGCATGTTATTCATTTTTCATGTGTTTTATAGTTTCACATGATTTCTATATCTACTCTTTAGTTCGGTATTCAATATTTGCCGTTGTAATTCCAAAAATACTTGGCACCTTTTCCATGATTAATTATTCCTTCATTGTATTCCCCAAAACACTTGGTAACTTATTAATGATTCCTTATTTCTTCATTTGGATTCCAAACCCCCTTATAATGAGCTTTTCACTAATTTGCAAACACTAAATGTCTTACATTTGCCCCAGAGCACCCCAGTATGGGCAGTCCCTGTCTCGCACTTACCAGAACTGCTCTGCTTCACTAGGGCGTCTTTGTGCCATTCTTCGGCCTCCTCTCTACTCCTGAATAGGTGTTGGGGGCTCCAGCGAGCAGCGCTCGCTTTTGCAAAACCTTTTGGAACACGTAATGCAACCAATTGCTGGGGTTTTGGTCCTCTTGCGGCCTGCTCGGGTTGTGGCACCTCTCTCCTCTCCTGGGAATACATGGCATCCTCCCTGCCAGTCCTGCTCCAGCCTGCTCCTCGCCATACATTTGTCACCCTCTCTCTAGGCAGGTTCCCTCTGCTCTTCTGCTTGGGTCTGCTTTTAAGCACCAGTAGCCTCCCAACAGGTTGCATGTGATAGTAGTTTGCTTGACCCTCATTACACCAATTAACTGGACATGCCTGATCCTTTGCAGGCATCTTCCTCGTCTCAGTACCACAGTAGTGAAACTGACTAGAAGTGCGCATTACTCCTAGTCACCTCTTCCTCATCCCCGTCTTAAAGAGATACACTTTAGGGTCTTAGTGTGTATGTGGAAGAGATAGAGATGGACAAAATCCTATGAAGGAAGGGGGAGGGGTGGATTCATTCTCATAAAGAAAAGGGGGCACAATGTCTACCCTGAAGACTTCCTCTGCCCACTCCCAATGGCCCCTCCACCCAGGTGATCCTCCCTCGCATATCCACGTGCAGGGTCAGGATCCAAAAGCTATGGAATTTCCCTGGCCACCTGAGAGGAGGATCCAAGGGGAGTAGATGGGAGGATGCCCTCAGGTTCCTCACACTAGTTATATGCAAAAGGTAGACACGTTAGCTGTCATGATCATAGTGAAATGTTTTACATTTTGTGTTCTTTACTTATTATTTCATTGCAGTAAGATAACTGGTCATTAATAATTTAGCTAGACCAATAAACATGAGCATAACTACTGTGACAATGACAAATTAAATGACACCAGAGCAATTTTCTGAAGTGAGCACCCAGATAAAAAGATTGAAAAGAAGTGTGCAAGATGACTCAAGACAATTGAGTAATTCTGTCCATGTCACCAACAATATGTGGTACACACATATGTAGGGAGAGAGGCATCCGATGAGTGTTGTTTTGGGTGTTCCCTCATCCCCTATGCCATGAGTGCCTCCAGAATACTCATAGCAACAGAAGTACTCATGAACACAGCTCATTGCCTAACACACCTCACACTATGAATGGCACAAGGGCAATTCCAGGTTCAGACAGCTTCCATAGAATGGGTGACAAAGGCAGATTCTCCACAGAGGATACTTTTCTTAATTAAAATAACATGATGATCCGTGCTAAAACACAACAGAAGGTGATGAAATATCTCAAGTAGACCAGAGTTGGAGAGGGATTAGAATAGAAGACTATAAAATTCTGAAATGTAATGATGTGAAAGGAAAGAAATAACTGGGTGCTGGAATAAAGGCCAGCCATAAATAAAAGCAAGTGTACTTTCTGCCAAAGGATGAGTTTAAGGATTGATAGGGTGCAAAGCTTTACCACTCCTAGGATAACCTAAAGAGGTGGTACAGCATGGAAATGAGCAGTGCCTTAAAGAATGGCCTGAATATATGAAACGACCCACCTGGGTAGACAATGTGGGGGAAGGAGCAGTGCCGATAAGATCACTGAGAAACGTGACCCTATGCTTTCAAAATGAGGGTGTGGGTTGTAATGAATACAGTGTGTGGGCACATTTTTGACGTACCAGACATGAAATAAGGTACAGCAGTGATAATGACCACTATTGGGATTGTGGTTCAAAGGCCTACATGCAGCTACCCCCAAATTGGAGAGGCCTATGCTCTATAGTAGTAATAAGCACACCCGCTTTGGTGGTGCCTCAAAGTGAGGAACAATTTAGAGATTCCCCCTGATGAGCAAGAATATTTGCAATAAAAGATCTCTCACACTAAAACACAGCAAGAGGGAACATTATTGTTTGGCAGGGCCAAGAAAGGCCTATAATGACATACCAGATGAACATTAACTGTTCGACAAAGCAACAATATGTTTACTTCCTACTTCGCTCCTGGCTCACAAACAGGGATAAATGTCAGGTGGTTATAGATAACCAATGGGAGTTGCTGCAGACAAACACAACTATAAAAGGGTTCAATGCCATCAAAGAAGAATTGAGGTCGGTGAGATGAATAACCCTTCAAAACAGGTATGTCCTGATCTGATAATGGCCATGGAGGGAGGCATGTGTGTAGAAATAGGGCCATCCTGCTGCACATGCACATCAGCAAATGACGAGGAGAATAGGACACTTACAGAGGCTATCACAGCCTTACAAGATCAGCACACTAAGATGGTGACAGAGTTAGAAGAAATTGACAATGATGACTGATTCACCTAGTTATTCTCATGGATATCCACCTGGATGGCTAACACTTTCAATATACTAGTGGCCATACTGGTACTGGCACTACTAGCAATCAGCCAATTCAAAAAGACTGCCAAAAATGCAGTAGGAATGAAAATAGTAATAAACCTGGATACTCACGTGCATCAGTATACACAAACGGATGACTTCTCATTCCTAAACAATGGAAAGCCCTATTGCCCCTCGAGGGTCAACATTTACATATCCTCAAGATCCCCATGATTGCATAGAGCGCTGGGTAAATTGTGACACCACTGGGGCAGATTACTACATGCACTGGAGTATAATGGAACATGTGAGATGTGGAGGCAGCACGAGGGGGTGATTAAAATATTGGTACCCAAAGAGCTCTACCCGTGAGAGGGCAGATGAATGAGGGTGGTTGAGGGCTCGACCAAAGTGGAGCAGATGAATACGTCATCCAAAGATTCTGCCTCCCCCCTGGCCCAATACTGCACAGGTGAGAAACGTTACTCACTGAGACAACGTACTACCCTTGTCCCAGGCAGGTACAGCAGGACATGGAAACAATTTAAGCTGAAGATGGCAAAAGCATTCAAACTAATCTCGTAACAGTAACAAACACATATATTAGACAAGCAGCAAATATGCACTCCACATGAAGAACATGTACACTAGATAATATATGCATTTATACATGAAGAATATTAACATAGCATCCACAGACATGAAGAACATTAACATGATCAAAGTATAAGGTGAATGCAATATGAACAACATACTAATATAGCTCGCTAACACAGAAACAAGAGTGTAATTGGGCAGCCATCTTCCTACAAATGGAAGCCGCAGCATGCTTCTGAATGCACAAAGGCCTCATAACCTCACGAAAACTCAAAAGGCTGAGTCCACAGAAATACATATCCGTGCAGAACCCAGACAGAAAGGGGAAATTAGTGCCAAGATTGACATGAACTAAGGGAGGATGGGAATGGCAGAACAAAGGCACGAGAGCAGGTCCCAAGACGCAAGCAGGATACTCCCGGATCAATTACAGTTTTATAAGAATACAACCAGTCTTTGTTAGCAAGGTGTAGTTACACAGTAAGCCAAAAGACTTGATGAAGAGTAAATCAAGCGCATCCTTGGTGACAACACAAATTAATATTAGCTAAAACCTCAGTAAATAGAAGGTAATTCGATTTTATAGATGGTCCTCTAGCACATGGCCCATAATAAGGGGAGACTGACTATTTATTAGAAGCCAACATAGATAGGACACCTGCAGAACTCCCTAAACGCACACAGACATGTGCTGCCACACACAGCCAAGTACAAAGAGATTGCCAGGTCTCATAACCTGAGAATGGATGATGGTAACTTCTTTAATTGAACAAATAACAATCCATGGGCCTCTCTCCCCCTACTATCCATCTGGCTCATATTAAGATGACCTGTCAAGTGTTCAAAGTTGGTTAGCAAGTAGCCAACCTATCAAAACCTTTAGTGTTATGGGGCCTATCAAGATGTATGCCAACCAATTACTTGTCACGTATATTATGTATTTTTGACCTTATCAATATAGGGGTGGTTCCAGATGCAGCCATCAGTGTCAAGGGGCTTGTGGGTCGAGACATGCCCACAAAACCGAAGGGAGAAAAGTACACAAGAAACAGGAGTGCAAGGAGTCCTGCAGACAAGGCAGTGAACAGAAAAGGGCAGGGAGTACATGTATAAAAACCACGTTAGGTTCCCTCTTGGGGTGTACGCTGAATGGGGGAAGAGTTTCCCACAGAACCAGGGATACTCCAGCCTTCTGAGCAGGTTACTATTAGCAGGAACAAAACAATGACTCCTGAAACAGGAACCAGTACACCGTCGACAATGACACAAGGTATAATACTGAAATGAAACAAAGGAAAACATGAGAGATTGCCTGCTGGAAATCCAGCAGCCATACTCTGAACAAAGGAATAACATAAGGCACAATTGAAGACAAGAGCTGTAACAGAAATATCCAGGTAAAAAAGGAAGTCAAAGTGAGCAAGGTTCAGGACACTAGAATCTGAGTGAAGGGGTAAGGTCCGATAGCCGGTCTGATAGCACAGCGAGTAGAGTGCTCGCTTTGACATCTGAGCAGAGCCTGCTGATGCAGGTACAAATCCCGGCAGGTCCAAACTCAGCCTTTCATCCTTCCGAGGGCAATAAACGAGCACCACACACTGTGGGTAATAATAAGTAGTGCTCAAATGCCTGAGGGTTTGTAGCACTATATAAATGCTAAATTATAATTATTATAAGGAGACTGGAAACTGCAGATTTGTAACAAGGAACAGTAACTCTGGACTGGAATAACAAGGTTAGGACTGCAGAGAGAAAACAAGGAACTGTAACTCTGGAGTGGGATACCGAGGGCAGGACTGCAGAGTAGGAAGCGCAGAGGTGCAGGGCAAAAGGCAGGGGAGTGAATGTAGAGTATCAGGGCTGCAAGGCAGGGAGCACAGGGCTCTGGAACAGGAGTAGGCTCTGGACACAACAGGACACATCAGAAATACAAGCATCAAAGCAACAAAGGGCTGGACACATGCTCAATGCAAGAGACTTGTTCTCCTGCAGGCATCTGCTTACATACTGAGCCGCCCTGTGCTGAAGCAAGCTCATTAGCAGCACCTGGAACAGAAAACCTGAATAGGAACAGCCAGGGAATGGGAACTGCCACAAGGTGCATTATGGGACATGTAGTTTGTGAAATTAAATAAGGAAGTTTTAAACTCTTGTAAACGGAAAGTGAACACATAAATATGAATAGGTATTATCCAGGAATGTTTATGGTGAAGATTGAGTACCATACAGTCCACAATGGGTGCCAATTGATGCTCCAGGGGCACAGTCGTGACAATCCAACATGTGTAACCCAATGAGATGTTTAACCACTACATAATCTATATCCAGCCAAATCCACTAACCTATCCTCGATCCCTGTGGGTTTTGTAAACTGAGGTTATTTTATGATGACATTGATGATGCGCTTGTAGTACTCAAGCAATTGTTTTTTTATTAACATTTTGAGAGTAACAAGATTTGAATGCTTGTATGCTGTCCCAGCTTCAGTTTTGACTCCAATTCCTCTGCGTCTGTTTAGGACTTTGGGACCGTCTTAACAGCATGTTTAAAAAGGTTTCCTTTCTGCTGTGATATAAATGTATATATATGTATATTCCATGAAAACAATTTAGTTGAGAGAGTTAAGGTGATCAGATTTAATGCAACTAAAGCCTTGAAATTTAGCATCGTGCCCCTGTTACGCAGCATATGGCCACAATGATGACATCTCAGATGGCATCACTAACTACATCATACATGACATCACTGATGGCACACTAATGACATATGTCAATGGTTTTGTTGTATTAAATCTGATCATCTTAACTCTCTCTTAACAAATGTTTTTCACTGAATAGGAAAGGTTTTGTTGCTATGATTTTTTTACATTAAATCTGATCACATTAACTCTCTCTTAACTGACGTTTTTCATAGACTTTCAAGGGATATGTTATATTATAGATTTCTTTGGGCCCACTAGCCATGGCCTTCCTCTTTGGCTTCTGTACTTGTTGCACCAATATGTTTCTTTGGGGCTCACTAACCATGACCTTCAGCTGTGGCCACTGTTCATGTTGCACTAATACGTTTCATTGGGGCCCACTAGCAATGGCCTTTGGCCACGGCCACTGTACAAGTTGCACTAATAGGTTTCTTTGGGACCCACTAGCCAAGGACTTTGGCCATGGCCAGTGGCACAGAGACCCATTGCCTGCTGGCTCGTAGATGTGATTACTTTGGCTTAAAATGTCCTTTATTTTCACTGTGTCCTAATTCCCGTGGGATTCCCCCAATATTCCACTGATAATGGCATCAAATTACACATAAAGCAG
This sequence comes from Ambystoma mexicanum, assembly GCF_040938575.1. NCBI lineage: Eukaryota > Metazoa > Chordata > Amphibia > Caudata > Ambystomatidae > Ambystoma > Ambystoma mexicanum. The sequence continues at coordinate 1,231,864,311 of NC_090932.1, read as the reverse complement.
CAATGAACTACCCATGCCTGTGGTATTCCCTGATAATCCAAACAAGTAAAACAATGAAAAACTCTTCGCAGTCCTCTCACACACTCACCAAGTGCCAACCCACCATCCTCTTTCCATGGTCCCCCCAACCCTGCTCAGCTGCGGGTTCCCTCTCCCATTACCTCCTTTTACTCTTTTGTAGTGTGACACACTTTCTTTTCCAAGCTTGTCTTCCGTTGTAGCAGGCGGAAACCTCACGTGATTCCCCTGGTATTCCCCCGATAATCTGTGAGGTCCCAGCACCAAAATCTTGCAGGAGTAGACAAATGGTCCGCCAAACCCCCAAACCAGTTCTCCCAACAGTCGATTACAACAATTTCTGAGGTAACCAGGCCTCTGGTACCCTCCAAATTTGAGATGCCTCTGAATTCAGGAATACCTGCATTAAATACATGACTAGTTACACACCATTTAACGACACTATAACATTTTCTGTTTGAAAATGATCTTTCCCCAACCTCTTCATTACCTGACTGCCTCTGCCTAGAGTCTATTCAAGGGAAGGGAAGGTGTTCATGAATAATGTTGCTCTGCTCAAACTGTTGCTGCAACTTCTGCTGTCTCCCAGAAGAGATTTCTGAGCTTTAGCTTGATTAATTTGCTGGTAGTACTTAAACACTGCTCTGCTGCTTAGCTACCAATTGCTGCTTTCATTCTCTGCAAAATCTCTGTGAAGATTTCTGAATCTCCGCTTTGGCTTCCTCAGTAGTATTACTTTTGTTTCACTGTTCCGTTTTCAGCTGCAGCTTCTACAATTATGCCTTACTTGTATGAGGAATGTAACTATTTACAAAGTATTGCTGACTTAAAGTCCTATCTTTTCTCTGTAAGGATCTTTTCCTAAACGTTTTCAAGATATACCCCCAAAGTGTTTATTCTGTACACATATGTTACTACCACATTGTATTCAGTCTCCTCTGGCAGAGATCTAAGCTTCTTCTGTGCCGCTCTGCCGCTCTTGCAAAGACTGTTTTCAAAAGGAGTCGCAAGAGAAAACTTACAATTTAATCCGCCACAACGGATAACGCTGACTTCATGGACCACGGTTAACAACAATTGAATAAACAGCTGACTGACACTGTTCACCTTTCTCTCCTGTGCAACACCGCTCCGTTGGGGAACATGACAAGGCTTCTTATGTCTAAATCCCGCTCACGCTGGAACACGTTGTGAGGTTCTTTCCTCTAATGCGACACGATTCGGGCCTTGCAAGCTTACTACGAGCAAAAAATAAACATTTCGGATATCTCCACACACGGCAGAACTTATTGAAGTAAGCGCATACACTGCTGATGCCGGCACAGGCGCAGATTTACTCCATGCACTTAAACTGGATACTGCTCACAGCTCTAAATCATCTGCTATCTCAAATAACTTTTTCCTAATGGTTCTAAACGTTTCTTCAGGTTATTACTTCACTAACAGTTTAGTAAACTGTTAAAACTCTACACATGCTGCACATGAAACTTCCATTTCATTACTTGTTTAAAAGAGCATTTCCTTTCCACAAGCATTACTTCATTTCTTAGCTTCTGTCACTTATCTTAACTTTGGTTCTCTGGCACTTCCTAAAGGTTGCCTTGAAAATGGTTATTTCCTGTGGTTACTGAATGTTATTCAGGAACTCATCAAAGCTCTGACCTCTCTTGAGCTGGTCTTGAATGAAAGGCAGTTTAGAACCTCTCCAGAAGTTCCAAACTGCATCATAATAGTCTCTGGACCAATCACTGCTGTGCAGAATACTCTCCATCTTGAACTGGGACAATTTTAGCTGGCTAATAGTGTTGTTAAGGAAAAGTGCATTTATAACCAATCCACCCCCACTGGCAACTATTACCACCTAATGTCGCCAACGAGTACCTAGACTATTAACTCGTGTTACCTAGGGACCTGACATAATCCAAACATTTTCGAACTATAACAGGCTCACCAGACCATTCCAAACTCTCCACTTACACATGGTATCCTTTTTCCCCCTCCACACCTATAGCCTGATGCATTTGCATCCTTTGTCCTCCTCCAAATAGTTTTTTGAGCACTTTATGTTTACACATTGCCCTAGTATTACCATGGTAATTGCTTGTATCGAGCAAAAAGAAATGGCAGATTTCCATTTATTGAAAAGCCTCTCTGCTGCAAAGCATCATGGGCGATATAGCAATTTTTTTGGGAGCAGGGGGCATCCGCTTCCCTGTCAAATATTTTAAAAACTATTCAACAGATTTACCCCAAATCTGTCTGGAAATTAAGTCAACGGTTCATGCTCAAGTTGTTCCTTATCTGGTCCAAATCCGCCCAGCAGTTTTTGCGCTTCGGCTTTACCAAATTTTGACTTTTTCTCTATTGGAATATGAATGGGAGTAGGTTGATAAAACCGTTTTTTGATTTCTTAATACCTTTTTAGTTTGTTAACATATCTCTCCCAAAATTCCCAGTCTGGGGGCCTGTGACAAACTTTATGTTTGTAAAATGTCATACAAATCAGTCATGTGATTGCACCCTATAGCACATATATATATATATATATATATATATATATATATATTCACTAACAAAAACATTGTTAAAGGGACATTATGGTTAAGTTGCACTAGCAAAAGCCTATGAAATTCAAAGGAAAAATGTTTTTACAGCACTCAAGAAGTCACACATGCTTCGGTTGATTAGACCCCTTCTGACCTTTGGCTGGCAACAGGAATCATTGGAATACTTCCACACTATTCCCGGGGGTATACATGAGAAAAGCACCTTGGCAGTATGAAAAATGTGCTGCACTGCTTTCATCATAATCTTCAGTTGAAGGAACACACAGGAACAAGGCATGTAATCCAAAAAGAAGACTCCAAAGTGCACAATCACAACATTTACAGTTGCTGAAGAGGCCACACTTCGACATTCTACAAGCAGTCCCCCGAAACAGCACGCTTTGACACTACACCACAAAGTGTCCACTCCCTCCAAACCGAAATTGCCAGAAAAGTCTTCTTGGAGGGCATACACGCACAGATCTTCCACAAGCCATCACCCACAATGAAAACTGTGCGTCTTGCCATGTTTGCCAACTGCTGTACACAAAGAAATGGAAAAAGTGAATGCCGCCCTTCCCAGTGACGCACACCCTGATTGGCCAAAGGCCATATCCCATTCCCATTGGCCACCACAGTGAGAAGCGCAAAATGGGCCACATGCCTTTTTCCAAAGACCGCGACGGCCGCGCCCTGGTGAAGCATGAGCACTCCTTCTCCCTATTGGTGCTCTTTCCTGTGATGTACACCCTGAGCACCTGATTGACCAAAGGCCATAGTCCCATTTCCATTGACCAGCATGCTGAGAAGTGCAGAATGTGGCACGTGCCTTTGTCCAAGTACCGTGAGGGCCAAGCCCTAGTAAAGCAGGAGGAGTCCTTCTTCCTATTGGCGCACTTTCCTGTGATGCACCCCCTGACCACCACCTGATAGGACAATCGCTACAGTCCCATTTCCATAGGCCAGCATGGTGAGAAGCGCCAAATGTGTCAGGTGCGGGTCCCCAAGTACGTCGAGGGACAGGCCCGAGTGAAGCAGGAGTCCCTCTTCCTATTGCCGCACACCCTAAGCATCTGATTGGACAATACCCACAGTTCCATTTTCGTGGCCGCTACCCAAAAAATCCTCGGATGTGGCTTTCGTGCTGCGGGCGGGTGTGGGGGAATAACTTGCAACCAGGGTAGGGGGAGGTTGTGGTAAGGGGCTGCTCTTAAAAGAGCTTTTTCTTTTTTTTTTTTTAGATGTTTCTACAGAAACACCTTTTATTTCGGTTTTTATTAGCTTTTGAGTTTTCTTGTGCTCATATTAGTACAGTAAACTCTTCACTGCATCCTGTAGACGAGCAAACTAAACTGCATTGCCAATGGGTGACAACAAAATGCCATTTTCTTGGGGGTGTTGGAGGGGTAAACAATATCAAACTGTTTGGGGATTCAGTGCTCCATCATAAATGTATAAAGGTTTTTTTGTTTTTCTTTTTATTTTGACATGTGTGCGAGCAACTTTTTTTGTATTTTCTCTTTATATGCGTATCTGTTTGCCTCTCGTCACATTTTTACCACATTCTGGTCAATGCTTCTTACACAGTGTAAAAGAAAACAGCATTGCCAATGGCGCTCAAATAAATGCCATTTCTATGGAACCACTGCATATTTTGCGACCTCATGATCTCATAGTGGGTGGAGAACATGCCAGCACTCTGCATAAATTCACGCATAATTCTGTTTATAGCAACCTTCCGATCTCTGGCTGGGGAGAAATTACACCGTCATGGACCCATACTCCTCTTGGTGTTATGCATGAGAAAACGTCCTTGGCAGTAGGAAAAATATGCATCACTGCGGTCAGCAACCTCTTCAGGTGATGGATTAATCGTCCACACGAAATGTAACCATAATGTAGACTTCCAAAGTGTATCACGACTAAGTCAACGTTCGTGATGGACGCCACATATCTGCAAAGGCAAAGCATCCCGCCGAAACTGCAGTCACCCTGACAGGCCCAGAAAGCGTCCACTCCTTCGAATCCGAAAATACCAGCAACGCCTCTTTGCACACAACACCTGTGCAGATGGCGCACAAAGGTATCACCGACGATAACCACTGTACGTCTCTCCATCTCGACCACTCTCACAACACAGTATTGGGATGAAATGGTACCGCCCCTTCCTGTGCACCACATTCTAAACTCATAATTCCCTATTTCCCACAATTCCATTTCCCTTTCCACCCTGCTCATAACGGTAGGATGTGGCATGTGCGCTTTCCCATCTGTAGTGAGAGCCATGACCCATTAAAGCACACACAATACTTCTTCCCCATTGGGTGCTGTCAAATTTTCAAACACGCATGCAGCACTCACATTCAAAATCTCTGCATTGCACACTGGCATTTCTATACACCACTCCATATTTACGGTCAAACACTCACAATACACGTTCTGTTTGATTGCAAAGCCCCTCCCCAAGAAACTTCTGCTAAAGAATGCATGATTGCAGCATCCACAAATATCCTAAGATGCACCCAGCACACCTTTGGCCATGCACACAAGAGTGCAGCCCTTTCCACACCCACCACAACACTATACATCCAAGCAAGCGACCATGTGGGCACCTAACATTATGCACAAATGTAACATACGTAGCTGGCTACCCAACTCCCCCACACCATAAAACACCCATTCACGAAAACGTGTCACACTTAGCAGAATCCACAAACATACCACAGCCTGCACCACCCATACGCACTGCCATTCACAAAGTATTGTGTCACTGGCAACCTATGCACAACAGCTTCAGAACATTGGGCCTACTTCAATAAATCTGCGCACAGCAGAGTAACCAACCACATGTAAGCTGCACTTCAACCATACCCACTTCCATACCCATATTACTTACACACTTCACCCTGTGGCCATACTACACAACTTCTCACTGCACCATCCACTGCCAAATCCCAAATACTGTAGCATGTTTCAACTATCAGCACAACCGTGGAACGCACAATACACGCTTTGCAACTCACATGTGGTGCTGTAGCATGTCAACAATGTGCGCCACACCCATTCTCCAAAAATCACCATCTTGTGCCTCATGCACTGTCAACCCTGCATTGCTCCAGTGGGTGTGCTCCTTGCATACATTCCCCACACCGTAATGCAACCATGCATGTCAGCATGTCACCAACTACTACTATGCACATACGCATCACTGGCACCAGCACTCGTAACCAACCTCCACACCGCAATGGACATGCACAGCGTTACATGCAACAGCTATCATAATGTATACACGTTACATACATTACACTGTCTCCGGCACCCCTACACCCTTTCATTCACATACTATTGTCTTACCCACTTCCACTCAGAAAGTATTGTGTCACTGCCAACTTAACCACAAAATGTTTACAACATTGCCCATACTGCAAGCATTGTGCACACAACACACTATCCAAGCTACCCTCCAACCATACCCTCTACCATACTAACAGTATGCAAACACTGCACCCAGTGCCCACACTGCGTGACTTTTCACTGCAGTATCTCCCAACCACAGCGCACCACCATGGAGCTGTGCAGCAACAAATTGCAACCGTTACCATAATGTACAAACAAAACATTGTCTCCTGTGAACCTTCAATCACATACTATGTGCGTACCCACTTCCATTCACAAAGTATTGTGCCACTGCCAACATACCCACATTCTTTTTGCAACACTGCCCTATAGCGGCTGAAATGTGCTCCACAACCATTCCTTACATTCCACCACCCTCTAACTGATGCACAGTCAAAAATGCATTACTTCCACGGGTGGTCTCCAGGCCTAGGCTCTTGAGTGCATGGCACCCAATAGGCTAGACCTTGAACACACCCACAGCAACGTAATGCCACCATGCATGTCACCATATCAGCAACTATGACAATCCACATACACACCACTGCCACCAGCACTCCTACCCAACCTGCACAACGCCATGGAGCTATGCAGCAACAAATTACAACAGTTAACATAATGTACAAACACAACACTCTATCCTGCACCCTTGTGCACTTTCATTCACATGCTATGGGTGTTCCCCTTCGATTCACAAAGTATTGTGTCACTGCCAACCTACCCACATTCTGTTCGCAACACTGGTCCTAGTGCAACCAATCTGCACACACCAAACTATGCAAGCACCGCCCTCTACCAGATGCAACGTCTAACATGCGTTCCTGCGGTGGGTATGTTGCAGCCCTACGCTCTTGAGTGCATGCCCTACAGCCTATGACCTTTGGCCATGCACCCAATAGTCTAATGCTTCAACACACACACCGCACCTTCATTAACCCATGCATGCCACCATGTGCCCAACTACCGCCATCCGCAGCGCACAGCCACCCGTGCTCCCACTCAACCTATGTCATGTGCAATTCACGCCCCTTCTGCAATTGACCTGCCACGACTCACCACGAAAAGAGGTTGACACAAACAGGTTGCGACAGAAACTATGTGGCCATTACAACAGCTGTCTCCAATCACCATACAGAGTACTCACCTACATATGTCACATGAACCACTTCTCACTCCCCCACCCGTTCCCTCCCTTATTGCCACCAACACATTGCTTACAGTACATTTTCCAAACCCTTCTGCCGCCACACTGTCCTCCGATACACCATGGCTGCTTTCCCAAAAAATGTTGATGCACAGCACGCTTCCCTCCAGCCAACCACCAGCTGCATCCAAACTTCTCTGACAGCACGCCGTACCGCGAGCCAATGACATTTCTGTCCGTTGAGCAAATAGGGAAATGGGTCGGTGGAGCGGACCCAGACATCACACATTTTTTGGGACGTGCATTTCAGTGTTTATGCAAAAGAATTACTGGTCGGATTTCCACCGAACACACAAAAGCACACTTTCTGACCCAAGCCTCTGCTCCTGCTGCGAAATTTGGTGAACATTCTCCAGCCTTTCGGCCTATAGCCATGCGCAAAGTTTTTCTCCATTCAGTCTATGGCAAAAAAAAAGTTGGGACCCCCCTATAACTTTGCCCCTGCACGAAATCTCGCCCAACTTGGACAAAATATTCAAAGCCACCCATGTACTTTCTTTGCAAAGTTTGGTGAGGATTCATCCAGGGGAAGCTAAGTTATAAGCCACCAAAAAAGTGCTCTTTCTACGAGTTTAGCAACTTAACCATAACTACACGCCCCCTACCACAGGCCGTGTAATATTATATATATATATATTCTCCTTACTGGTCTGGACACCAGACATTGAGTTGCACTCTGAGAAAACAGTATTCCAAAACGATTAGTCAGAGTCCATTAGTTCCAATATCTTCTTTTTATTGTTGAAATCAATTAAAAAAGATCACATTGATGTTCCCAATAAATTAAAGCCAAAGGTGTGGCAGCATGACGAGTTTCACGATGTTCCAGTCAACTTGTTCACATAGTATGCCTTTTCATCCAACACATTCTAATATATGAGTATGAACAATAGAGAGGGAGGACAGACTCAAATGGAGTGGAGAAAGATATCAGCCATATTGCGTGAGTAAAAGGACTGATGTGTCTGATTCATCTGGAACGCTCCACAAAGCTTTAAGGGAGAGCAGCAGTTATACTCCACTTGCCACCTTATGTATTTGCAGCTCATGTTCCACAGACGTACACGACCCCTGAGTATGCATTATGATGTATGTTATATTGGCATACAAGTTGATTTTTCAAAGTGAGAAAGAGTAGCGTTAAAGGATGCTGTGAAGTGGATCGAACTTAAGTTGTCTGCCAATGGTAAGTGGAAAACGACAGTCCGCTGTGGAAATAACCATGTGCAAGAGTGGAGCAGTCCATGCGGTCTGCCACAAAGCAAGCCTCAAGTCCCAGATGGTGTAATATACAAAGTACATAATCATAATTATACATTTTAAATTGCAATTAATACTATTGTGTTGGTCTAACAAATGGAGAAACATAATGCCATGCTGTAAAATACAAGAGATACATCTCTACTATCTCCATCATCAGAATCTGTCTCTGCCAGAACAGACAATGCTGGTAGTTTACAATGTGCATACCTTTGTAAAATGTTGCAAATATATGCCAAATATATGAAGAACGGTTCCTTCCCCTATAGACTCTTCAATACTTAGATACACTCCCACATACAATGTATTTGGATAGAGAAAGAAGATCTATGTCACCATCAATGCTAATCACGCTATTGAGAAAGATCACTAATTCTGCAGTAAATGCCTGTGCGGGTTGCTGCAAATCTTAAAAAATTGTCAATAGAAAGTGCTTAGTGCTTAGTACTGTGAACTGGGAATAATGAGATACATCTCTAGCAGCAGATCTTTAACAGATTATTGATAAAAAGTGCCTAGTGCTTAGTACTGTAAACTGGAAGTAATGAGATAAATCTTTAGAAGTATACATCAATGGAAAGTGCTAAGTGCTGTAAACTAGGAGTAATGAGATAAATCTCTAGCAGCATAAATGGATGAAAAGTGATTGGTGCTGTAAACAGAGTAGTATGATAAATCTCTAGCAGGATAGACGGTGGTCAAACTGTTGACCAATATGCAATTCTACAAATCTTAAAATACTCAATTATGTCTTGAGACCATGTGGGACTAATGGATAGCTATACTGTGCTGCATTCATCCACAGTAAATGCCAGATTGACGTTATAATGGACAGACATATGGGTATACTAATAGACATGCAATAAGATATACTTTGCGTTAACATTAGACTCAGACTGAAAAAGGCAGATAAAGAGTAATAATGAATCACTCAGATGTCCAACCCCTCTAAAGAGAAAACATATAGAAACATAATCATATTATGTCCCCAAAATAATCACCCAAACTTACAAAGAATATGAAAAATATGGACGGAGTATAAAGAGAAGGAAGGAAAAAAACCAAATAGATAAATGGAAATGAAAATGTCATAAGATTTTCGGAGACATCACAGACTGGACAAAAAACAGAGGGCAAAATGTGCCAGATGTTCAGTTGGAACATCCATAGCAGTAAAGACATATTTCAGTTATGCTAATCTTGTCCAACAAACGTATACAGTTCCTCATTGATACTGAGTCCAATAGAGTTTTTACTTTCGAAATCTATAATACATTGTGGGCCTCATTACACGGAAGGCGGTGATCCAGGGTGCTATTAGCACCCTGGACCATGCCGGTAAATTACCGGCACCGCCTTGGCGGAAAGGGGATTTACTGCCCCATTCCAAGGTTGGTGGGGCGGTAAATCCCCCTTCCGCCATTGCCCTTCCCCATTCCCATTTCTGCCCCATAGGGCTCTATGGGAATGGGGAAGGCGCTAATTACGGCACCGCAATTTTGCGGTGCCGTAATTAGCTCCGAGGTCCCTTAGCGGGTTGGTTTTTAACGCCTGCAAAAAGCAGGCGTTAAAGCACCAACTCGCTAAGGGACCTCGTAGTAAGGCGGTAATGGTTAACGGTCACCGTTACCATTAACGGTGGCCGTTAACCTTTACTGCCTTCCGTGTAATGCGGCCCTGTGTCTCTTGTTGTCGAAGTAGACATCCTTTATTTCCACCTCAAGGTCCTGTTTCGACCTTATGGATTCCAAAAAAAGTAAAACCCTCCAGCTTGCCTTTGTGGAACTCCGCAAAATCTTTAGCCATGCGATAGGCAGTGTCATTGTTAAGAATAGCTTGTACATGTTGGTGGATGCAAACTTCCAGCTTGCATTTAGTGCTTCTGATACACCATTTGTTGCACATACATCTCAAGACATAAACTACAAAGCCTGAATCGCAGGTTATTTTGTTGACAATAGTGATGGAATGACCTAATATGGAATGTTTGTATGAAGTGCAGCTGTGTACATACTTGCAAATCTTGCATCTGGTACATTTGAAGAAGCATTGCCCATGGTTGCTAAGCCACTTGCTAGATTCATTTTTTATCATCACAGTTCATGAAAGTGCTGACCAATTTTTTTATTTTTTTTATTTTGTTTGTATATAATTGTATTACAATCTTTACAAATTCTGTCCAAATTTTTATATCCTTGTTTCCTGTTTTCCTTTGGGACTGTCCTGTAATTTTCTGTTCAATAGGATGTTTGAAAGCTCTCTGTTGTTATTTCTTTTTCGTCCAGCTTCAATTTTTCCAAGAAGGTCGCTGTGGCCACCGTCAAAGATGCGGAATTGCTGCACATTAGCATATTCCACCAGGTTTCTTCGTTTGCCGTTTGATACCGATCTTTGAGTGGTTTGAGATGGATAGTTCGCATGGTTGCCGTTCCTGCGCAGTGAAGAAGAAGATGGCGTAGTGTTTCGGTTTCCCTCTGCTCACAATATCTACAGTTTTTGGTTGTCGACTGTTTTCTTCGAAAGAGAATCTCATTGGTTTTCAATATGTTTAGCCTTGCTCTCAAAAAAGTTGTTCTCAGTCGTTTGTCTGGGAACTTTTTTAGGTAATTTCTGACTTCATCTACTTTTTGGGTGTTCATAGTGTAATGTGTTGTGATTGTGAGTTCTTCTGTCTTATCTAAAGTCTCAATCCAGTCTTGTATTTTCAGTTTTTTCTTTACTTTTCCCGGGATCCGTTCTATTTCCCATTCAGAACATCCAATTTTTTCCGCTTGTTCCAATAGTCTGCTGTACCAACTTGATAGCATTGGGTTTGTTTCACTCTTCATCTCTTGATATATTATCTCCAGTATTTTAGGACGCGGCTGCCTTATGATTTTACCCAGGAATAGGAGACTGTTTCTTGTTACCAAAGATTCCAATGATTGGAGACTCAATTCGCATCGAATGATTGTCGCAGAAGTGGAATTTGGAAGATGTAGTACTCTCCGCCAAAATATACCTTCTAATTTAGCCCACAATGACTTTGGCAGGTATAGCATGGCCTCGGCTCCATAGGTCAAAGTTGGACCTACCTTTGCTCTATAGAAGTTTATTAATGGGAGGATTGAAAATTTCCCAAATTTTCTGTCCAAGGATATTGCCTGAGCTGCTAGCATTTTTGTTTTGGAGATAAGATGCTCTTGCATAGATATTTCAATTTTGCTCGACGATAGTTTCACCCCTAAGTAGGTACAGCTTTTCACTATTTCTAGTGGCTCAGAGTTTGCGAACCATTTCTTTTTTTTTTTTGTTCTGTGAGGCTGTCTATTTGTCTCTGTAGACCAATTGCTGTTTGATCTAGCAATAAGATGTCGTCTGCATACAGCAATCTTGTCACTTTTGAGTCGCCTATTTGAGGAGGAAATGATCTGGTGTCATTTTCGGGATCTGCAATGTCCGCTATGTAGGCCTTATATAGTGCCGGTGCCAGGGGGCAGCCTTGTTTCACCCCTCTGTTTGTTTTTATATTTTCCGACAACAAGCCTGCTTCATTGAGTCGAATTTTGATCGATGTTCCACTATATAGCGCTTTCACTTGAGCGAGAATGGCTGATGGACATTTTTGTTTCTCCAGTTTTTTCCATAGTTTTTTTCTGTTCACACGATCAAAAGCTTGCACCAGATCAATTGAAGCAATGAATATTGGTGGTTGCCCCTCGAAGACCTTTGATTTTAGTATGCTGGTCAGCATAATATTTACCGACGTTCCCAGGTTCTTCTCGAATCCTGATTGAAAGGGGTCAGTTGTTTTTGCCTCTTTTTGCCATATCTGAAGTTCGTCCAACAACAATGATCCGTAAAGTTTGCCGAGTACATCTAGAAGTGCAATTGGCCTGTAGTTTCTCGGATCGTCTCTTGGGCCCTTTTTGTAAATTGGGACGATGTTTGCAGTCTTCCATGTCTCCGGAATAGTTCTCGAAATCCTAGATCTCCTAAAGATTTCTGCTATTAATGGAGCCCAATTTTCAGGGTCCTGCTTCAGAATGGCGTTGGAGATGCCGTCCGGTCCGGGGGCCCAGGAGTTGTTCAGCTTCTTAATCTTAGACAAAATGTCCTTCTCTGAGCATACTATCCAGTTGACCTCTTCTTGGATAATCGATGTTACTTCTCCTGGAGTGGGGTCATTGTATAGGTCAGTGAAATGGTCACTCCATTTTTCTTCTGCGACACTGTTTGTAATTCTTGTGTCCATGGGCGAGATTTTATGTTTTACGATTGTCCAAAAATCTCTTGAATTCCTTTTACAAACTGCTCTCAACATGTTCTCTGCGTTTTTTTTTTATGTTTTATGTTTTTTTAATGTGTCTTTAAACGAGCAATTCTTGCGAAAGCTAATGGGCCTCATTACAACCTTGGTGCTAAGTGCACCAACTTTACCACCATGGTGTAAACTCTGTTTACACCATGGTGGATGGCGGATTTACCGCCCCATTCCAAGGTGAGTGGGGCGGTAAATCCCCATTTCCCATTTTCCCTTCCCCATTCCCATTTTTGCCCCATAGGGCATAATGGGAGTGGGGAAGGCGCTAATTACGCCGCCGTAAATTACGGCGGCGTAATTAGCACCATGGCAGGTTAGCGCCATGGATTTTAACGCCTGCTAAAAGCAGGCGTTAAAATCAGAATCAGGCGTTAAGGGTTAACGATGGCGTTAACCCTTAACGCCTGAGTTGTAATGAGGCCCAATGTCTGGGTTCTCATTGAGTGTAGTAGATGGATTGTTGTCAGCCAAAATAATTTTCCAATGCTTTTTTAATGCATATCAAATGGATTGTGTGTGTATACCAAAAGTTAGAATCAGGCGTGTAGTGTCCTTATTTATATTGGCATTCTTGTCTTTGGTGCATCCCGATATGAGACTATGGGCCTCATTATGACCCTGGCGGAATGGGTTTAATGGCGCCGGTAATGGTGCTGGTGCCGTTAAACCCATTTCACCCTATTACGATGTTCCCTCGCAGGACCTGTTTTGGACGCCTGATCAGACCAGACGTCCTTTGCAGGTCCCGCGAGGGGACCGGGGAGCTAACAACGGGCCTGTTATTAACGGGCCCATTGTTAGCTTCCTCCCCATTCCCATTGAGCCCTATGGGGGCTAGAATGGGAATGGGGATGGGTAAATTGAATGAGGAATTTCCGGGTCCTCCAAGGTTGGAATGGCCCGATAATTTCTCATTCAAGGAACCCGGACCCGTACCCGAGTTTGGAGGCAGCCATGCCGCAAATAGCGGCATGGCTGCCACCAAACTCGTAATGAGGCCCAATGTCTGTCACACAAACGGGCTTTGATATAGGCACGTTCGATAACCCTCCTGGGATATTCCTGTTGTTGAAAGCCCCACGCTGTGGTTTTGCTTTCTTTGTCATAGGTTTCTACAGTGGAACAATTTCTATGTAGTCTGATGAACTCACCATAAGGGTCTCTCTATATTACATTTTTGGGATGTCCGCTCATAGCATGGAGGGCAGCATTAGATCCTGTAGGTTTTCTGTGGAGTTAACTGACAAGATGTTGAATAATTATTTTCAGATTGACATCAAGAAAGATAATGGCAGTTTGGCTATGCTTTTCAGTGAATCTAAGATTGTGGTTGCTACCATTCAATAATTTCACAAAGTCTACCCACTCTTGTTCTGTCCCTTTGTAAATGATAAACAGATCATCAATGTAGCAAAGTCACAATACAATGTTTTCTGTTTGTGCTTCGTTCTGTTCGGACCATACATCAAATTTCTCCCAATATCCCATGGTGAGATTAGAGTAGGTTGGAGAAAATCTGGTGCCCATGGCTGTCCCTTGTAGTTGTCTAAAGAACTTGTTTAACAAGAAAACGCTATTAGTTAGACAAAGGTCGATTATGCCAAGGACAATTTCCATATGGTTTAGGTAGTTGAGGGATCTGTTGTTTAGAAAATATTCACAAGCCCTTTGTCCCAGATCTTGTTGTATAGTTGTGTAGAGGGATACAATATCCATAGTCACCAGAATATAGTTGGATTCACAGGGTAATTTGGCAATTCTAGAGAGGAAATCTTTTGTGTCTCTGAGGTAGGAAGGAAGCGAAGGTACAAAAGGGAAAAGGACTTTGTCAATGTATTTGGACATTTCCTCCAAAAGTGGGCCAACTAGTGTCACTATGGGTCTCTCTGGTGGTTTTCTGATACTTTTGAGTAGTTTTGGGAGAAAGTAGATAGTTGGAAGAGTGGAGTTGGCTGTAAAGTAGAATTTGCAGTTGTTTTCTTCCATGATACATTTGTTTTCCCATTCTGCAAGAAATATTTGCGCCTTTGTTTCCAACTCTCAGATGGGGTTAGAGATAAGCCTCTTGTAGCATTTGGTAACCTATAGTGGTTTATATGCTTCTCGAATGTTGTCACATTTATTCATAATGACTATGTTTCATATATATATATATATATATATATATATATATTCAGTGAAAAAACTTTGTTAAAGGGATGTTATGGTTAAGTTGCGCTACTAAAAACCTATGAAATTCAGTGAAAAAACTTTGTCAAAGGGATGTTATGGTTCCAAGTAAAACCGAAAAACCCTTGAAATTCGCCAGTTATGGTAAGCTAAGCAACCATAACTCGCGCCACCACCGTGCACTGCTAAGACTAACAGCGCAACTTAACCATAACGCACCCTTCAACATAGTTTTTTCACTGAATTTCATAGGTTTTTAGTAGCGCAACTTAACCATAACGTCCCTTTAACAAAGTTTTTTCATTGAATTTCATAGGTTTTTATTAGTGCAACTTAACCATAACGTCCCTGTAACATTTTTTTTTAACTAAATTTTAAAGGTTTTTATAAGTGCAACGTCACCATAAAATCCTTTTCAATAGATGAACATCTTATGTCCTCAAAGTGGGAACGCCGGGTGGTAAAAAAAACAAAAAGATTTTCCTTCCTACACTGGGACGCCTGCCAAGATGGCCACCATGGAAAGGGAAGGCGGGGTGTATAAAGAACACAACAGGGCATGAGAGAGGGGTGGGGGGGGAACAGGGGAGACACATGGGCATGAGCAGGGGGTGAGAGGGAACAGGGTACAAACGGGGCATGAGCAGGGGGTGGGGGGGAAAGGAAGGAAACACGGGGCATGAGCGGTGGTGGGGGGAACACGAGAGAGACACGGGGCATGAGCAGCAGGTGGGGAGGAACATGAGGGAGACACGGGGTATGAGTGGGGGGTGGGGAGGAACACGAGGGAGACACGGGGCATGAGCGAGGGGGGTACAGGGCACACACGGGACATGAGCGGGGGTGAGGGGGAAAGGAGAGAGACAAGGGGCATGAGCAGGGGGTGGGGGGAACACGAGGGAGACACGGGGCATGAGCGGGGGGGTGGGGGGTAACACGAGGGAAACACGGGCATGAGGGGGGGGTGGGGGAACACGAGGGAGACACAGGACATGAGCGGGGGGTGGGGGGCGACAGGAGACAGACACGGGGCATGAGCGGGGGGTGGGGCCAACAGGAGAGAGACACGGGGCATGAGCGGGGGGTGGGGGAACAGGAGACAGACACGGGGCATGAGCGGGGGGTGGGGAGAACAGGAGACAGACACAGGGCATGAGCGGGGGATGGGTGAACAGGAGACAGATATGGGGCATGAGCGGGGGTGGGGAGAACAGGAGACAGACACGGGGCATGAGCGGGGGGGTGGGGGCAACAGCAGACAGACACGGGGCATGAGCGGGGGGCAACAGGAGAGAGACACGGGGCAAGAGCGCGGAGTGGGGGGGTACAGGAGACATACAAGGGGCATGGGTGGGGCAACAGGAGACAGACACGGGGCATGAGCAGGGGGTGGGGGGAACAGGAGACAGACACGGGGCATGAGCGGGGGGTGGGGGGAACAGAAGACAGACACGGGGCATGAGCGGGGGAGTGGGGGGCAACAGGAGAGAGACACGGGGCATGAGCAGGGGGTCGGGGGGTACAGGAGACAGACACGGGGCATGAGCAGGGTTGGGGGGCAACAGGAGAGAGACACGGGGCATGAGCGGGGCGGTGGGGGGGTACAGGAGACAGACACGGGACATGAGCGGGTGGGGGGAACAGGAGACAGACACGGGACATGAGCGGGTGGGGGGAACAGGAGACAGACACGGGGCATGAGCGGGGGGTGGGGAGGTACTGGAGACAGACACGGGGCATGAGCGGGGGGTGGGGGGCAACAGGAGAGAGACACGGGGCATGAGCGGGGGGTGGGGGGAACAGGAGACAGACATGGGGCATGAGTGGGGGATGGGGGGAACAACAGAGACAGACACGGGGCATGAGCGGGGGGTGGGGGGAAACAGGAGACAGACACGGGGCATGAGCGGGGGTGGGGGGTAACAGGAGACAGACATGGGGCATGAGTGGGGGGTGGGGGGCAACAGGAGACAGACACGGTGCATGAGCGGGGGGTGAAGGGGCACAGGAGGCAGACACGGAGCCTGAGCGGGGGGTGGGGAGAACAGGAGACAGACACTGGGCATGAGCGGGGGTGGGGGCAACAGGGGAGACACGGGGCATGAGCGGGGGAGTGGGGGGCAACAGGAGAGACACGGAGCATGAGCGGGGGTTGGGGGGAACAGGAGACAGACACAGGGCATGAGCGAGGGGTGGTGGAACAGGAGACAGACACGGGGCATGAGCGGGGGTTGGGGGGAACAACATACACGGGGCATGCGCGGGTGTGGGGAGAACAGACACGGGGCATGAGCGAGGGGTGGGGGCCAACAGGAGACAGACACGGAGCATGAGCGGGGGGTGGGAGGAACAGGAGACAGACACGTGGCGTGAGCGGGGGTGGGGAGAACAGGAGACAGACACGGGGCATGAGCAGGGGGGTGGGGGCAATAAGAGAGAGACACGGAGCATGAGCGGGTGGGGGAACAGGAGACAGACACGGGGCATGAGCGGGTGGGGGGAACAGGAGACAGACACGGGGCATGAGCGGGGGGTGGGGGGGCAACAGGAGATAGACACAGGGCATGAGCGGGGGGTGGGGGGAACAGGACACAGACACGGGGCATGAGCGGGGGGTGGGGAGAACAGGAGACAGACACGGGGCATGAGCGGGGGGGCAACAGGAGACAGACACGGCACATGAGGGGGAAAGACACACGGGGCAAGAGCGGGGGTGGGGGGAGGGAGACAGACACATGGGGCAAGAGCGGGGGTGGCGGGAAGGGGAGAGAGACACGGGGCATGAGCGGGGGTGGAGGGGAGGGAGAGAGACACACGGGGCATGAGCGGGCGTGGGGGGAGGGAGAGAGACACACGGGGCATGAGCAGGGGGTGGGCGGGAGGGGGAGAGACACACGGGGCATGAGCGGGGGGTGGGCGGGAGGGGGAGAGACACACAGGGCATGAGCGGTGGTGGGGGGAGGGAAAGAGACACACAGGGCATGAGCGGGGGTTGGGGGGAAGGGGAGAGAGACACACAGGGCATGAGCAGGGGGTGGGCGGGAGGGGGAGAGACACACGGGGCATGAGCGGGGGTTGGGGGGAAGGGGAGAGAGACACACGGGGCATGAGCAGGGGGTGGGCGGGAGGGGGAGAGACACACGGGGCATGAGCGGGGGTGGGGGGGAGGGAGAGAGACACATGGGACAGACACACGGAACATGAGCGGAGGGTGGGCGGGGGTGGGGAGAGACACACAGACATGAGCGGGGGGTGGGGAGAGACACACGGACATGAGCGGGGGTGGGCGGCGGGTGGGGAGAGACACACGGACATGAGCGGGGGGTGGGAGAGACACACGGGGCATGAGCGGGGGGTAGGCGGGTGGGAGAAACGAGCGGGGCATGAGCGGGGGTAGGCGGGAGGGAGAAAGACACACGGACATGAGCGGGGGGAGGGAGAAAGACACACGGGCATGAGCGGGTGGTGGGAGGAACAGGAGACAGACACGGGCATGAGCGGGCGTGGGGGACTTACTGTGCAGGCGGGATACAAAACCTCTCATGCAAGGAACAAAGATGGCGGGCGTCTCTGAAGCCAGACGCACTGCACGCTTTCACGCATCCAATGAGAGAGCACGTCAGACATCACGCAAGCTGCTTGCCCAATCACCGTCCTATCCGCGGAGCGAACAGGGAAGTGTGTCCGCGAAGTGTGTCCTATCCGCGAAGCGAACACAGATATCACTAATTTTTTTCACCTACACTTTTGTCATTTTTTAAAAAAAACTACTGGACAGATTTACACCAAATAAAGCAAAACATGCTTTCGGGACCAAGCCGCCGCAAATTTGGTGTAAATCCGTCCAGCGGTTTGGGCTGTAGGCGTGAGCAAAGTTTTTTCCCATTATCTCTATGGGAAAAAAAAGTTTTGGGACCTCCCCTATAACTTTGCCCCCCCTGGACTAATCCTCACTAGACGTTGCAAATAAATTCAGAGTGACCCAAATACTTTTTTTGCAAAGTTTGGTGAGGATTCGTCCAGGGAGAGCGAAGTTATAAGCCGCCCAAAAAGTGCTCTTCCTATGGAAACAGCAACTTAACCATAACTACATGGCCACTACTGTGGCCATGTAATATATATATATATATATATATATATATATATATATATATATATATATATATTCACAAAAAATCTGTTAAAGTTTAGGTAAGGTGCCCAACTTTATTGCAAAAAAAGCCCCCTGAAATTCAGAACATTTGGGAAGTCATGACCAGCTTAACTCGGCATGCTACCATTGATGTCTGCCATAATTTCATTTTGCATGTCATTGTGAATCCCTTCGCTTATAATATATATATGTTCATGGTCTATGCAATGGGAACGTGCAGAGTTAAGTCGGTCATGACTTCCCAAATGTGCTGAATTTCAGGGGTTATGTTGTGATAAATTTGGGCAACTTAACTAAAATGTAACAAATGTTTTTTCAGTGAATTTCAAGGGTTTTGTTATACCATTGTTTTTTCCACGCTCACTGTATTTATTTATTTATACATTTGTAGCGCGCTGGCAGCCCTCAGGCATCAGGGTGCACATAAACACAAGAACAACAGCTAAAACATAGGGAGAGAAACGAGACAGCATATATATATATATATATATATATATATATATATATAAATATATATATTACATGGACGCGGTAGCGTCCATGTAGTTATGGTTAAGTTGGTGTTTCCATAGGAAGAGCATTTTTTGGGTGGCTTATAACTTCGCTCCCTCTGGACGACTCCTCACCAAACTTTGCAAAAAAAGTATATGGCCCACTCCGTATTCTTTTGCAGAGTTTGGAGAGGTTTCGTCCAGGGGGGGCAAAGTTATAGGGGGGGTCCCAAAACTTTTGTTTTTTACCATAGACATAATGGGAAAAAACTTTGCGCCCGCCTACAGCCCAAACCACTGGACGGATTTACACCAAATTTGCGGCAGGAGCGGGGGCTTAGTCCCGAAAGCGTGCTTTTGCAAATTTGGTGTACATCCGTCCAGTAGTTATTTTTTTTAAAGACCAAAATGTAAGGCAAAAAAATTAGTGATATCTCCGTTCACTCCGCGGATGAACTTCCCGGATCGCTCCGCGGACAGTGCCCTGATTGGCCGAGTGGCTTGCGTGATGTCTGCGGACATGCAACGTGTTCGCTGATTGGACGGCGTGGTGCGTGAAGCGCGTCAGATTTTCTGTGGCGCCTTGCCATCTTGCATTCGCCGACGACCGTGGACAGTGTTGGTGTGTAAGAGTGTTTGTGGAGGAGTATCAGATAGGTTCAATGTTCTGTTTTTTTTATGTGCTAGACACTTTTGTTGTGTTCGATTTGCCTGCGGACAACACGGCTGTTCTGAAATTTTCTATATAAACTAAATGTTGGGGTGTTCTGAGGACGGAGTATGTGTCCGTTTTGTTCGCAAGCAAGCTAAAATTGAGCTAAGAACACTCGCGGTGTCCTTAAATGTTCATACATAAACAAAATGGGGGTGTCCTGAGGACGCTGTCCGTATTGTACTCTGGCAAGTTGAATGTGTTCTAAGAACACTCGCGGTGTCCTCAAATGCTCTGATTACTTACTGGTAATCTTCATTACTCCTAGTCCTACTCTTCCTCTTAACAGTAGTGACGACCCTCCTCACCCTCCCTGCGGGGAAGGTCCCATGCTCCGGCTTGGTAATATGAAACTGAGTGATGTGGATGTGGGGGAGGAGTTATATGAATTTAAAGAAATAGAAGAAGGTCCTGTGTCGGAGGCAGGGGCCTCATGAAGTAAGTACTTGGACGAGGAACAGTGGACGTGGAGGTAATGTTTGCAATTAAACAAAATGGGGGTGTTCTGAGAACGCTGTTCGTATTGTTCGTTGTCAGGTTGAAAGTGTTCTAAGAACCCTCCTTATGTCCGTTGACATTACAATTTCCTAACGGACTTACCTGACTTTTTGCCCACTAAACAAACGATAAATCAGGCTGCTGTGCGCCGACATTATGTGATAATCATATTACTTGCCCCATCGACCTGGCTGACCTGCTTTTGTGACCCTAAATCACATCTCCTGCCCCTAAGCCTGACATTATCAAAGCATTCATATTCCCTGTCTCTCTCCGTGACGTTACAGGGTGCGTAGCCAAACGCGCCCAGTCGTCTCCAGTCCTACGCGACTTTACACAGAACCCGGAAAACAACACAGATCATCTCAAAACACAACACGCCACAATTCGGAATATGAAACTGTGATTTAAAAGCAAACAGCAAGATTGTCCCTTTTGTAAAGTACTTTTATTTGACATCAAATGTTTAGAGAATATTCAGCAATTTGCATTTGTCTTTGCTGTCGATCCGCAAAAGTTCATCTTGAGTCACCCGCTGTTCCTTTGCGGTACACAGGGTGTTGGTTTATGATAAAAGAAGCACTAAGGTTGTACTGATAATCGGAAGGATGTTCGAACAACGAGGCATTAGACTACCATAATGGTTGGTATGTTGCTTCTAAACGCTAGTACCGTGTAAGGCCCAGTCGTCTCCAGTCCTACGCGACTTTACACAGAACCCGGAAAACAACACAGATCATCTCAAAACACAGCGCGCCACAATTCGGAATATGAAACTGTGCTTTAAAAGCAAACAGCAAGATTGTTCATTTCGTAAAGTACTTTTATTTGACATCAAATGTTTAGAGAATATTCAGCGATTTGCATTTGTCTTTGCAGTCGATCCGCAAAAGTTCATCTTGAGTCACGCGCTGTTCCTTTGCGGTACACAGGGTGTTGGTTTATGATAAAAGAAGCACTATGGTCACACTGATAATCGGAAGGCTGTTCCAACAACGAGGCATTAGACCACCATAATGGTTGGTATGTTGCTTCTAGCCGCTAGTATCGTGTAAGGGCATATTGGTCTTTGGCGATTGTCCCATAAAATGGTGAGGGTCATGAAGTTGTTTAGAAGTAGCTGCACCTGGCAGTTAAAAAATCTGTCGGCCGGGGTCTGAAAATCGGTTCATTGACAGTAGGGAAGGATGTACCAGTTTTAAAAACATAAATTAGTCTCACGAGCCGGACTTCATTAAAAATATTCATTTTATTTATTAGGGCGTGAAACTATTTGCTAGCGAGGATAGTGCAACGGAATATGTTAACTTATTCCCACTAACCCACCCTCTCTCCTCTGCCTTTTTCAGAGCCGTCTGAGCGCCAGGGGACCACTTCGGCAGTGATAGTGCGCGGTACAAAACAATATGCCACATTCAACGAACAAGTACAACTTAACTGGGCTTTAACGCCACGCTATTGTTATTATATTCCCGTATAAAATAATCTAAAGGGTTACTTACATTATATTGGCATTTTCCATTGTCTACGTGTAATGCAGTCCCTAAATACGACTCCGTCTGTGCCAACGATCTTTCTTATAGTGATATAATATATAAAAGTGGTTTAGTTTCAGAAATTTCATCCTTATCGTCTCTTACGCTTTTGCACCCCTCCTTCAAAAGATGTCTTTTGGCACGATCCCTGTTTGTCAAGGTCAAAAAACAATAGAACCTTATAGTGCGAGTCGTGGGCCACTCCGGCCCGCGAGCAAAAAATGGAAGCAGCTGACCTTCACTGTGAACGAGCATAAATTCTTACTTTGCAACATTCTGTGTAAAGCCATCCCTGAGAAATTGCTTTTTACACTCCATCTTTGAATATTGTCTGCGTGCTAATGAAAAAAGTTTGTTAAACAGTGTTTATGGTTAACTTGCGCTACTAAAAACCTATGAAATTCAGTAAAAAAACTTTGTTAACGGAACGTTATGGTTAAGTTGCGCTACTAAAAACCTATGAAATTTAGTAAAAAAACGTTGTTAACGGGACATTATGGTTAAGTTGCGCAACTAAAAACCTATGAAATTCAGTGAAAAAACGTTGTTAAAGGGACGTTATGGTTCCAAGTAAAACCGGAAAACCCCTGAAATTCGCCAGTTATGGTAAGCTAAGCAACCATAACTCGCACCACCACCGTGCACTGCTAAGCCTAACACCCAGGACATCAAAGTTGACATCACAAATGTCATTGATGACATCACTGATGACATCACATGTGCATTTACCTTTCATGAAAAGTCTGTACAAGGGATTCTTAGTGTAATGTTGATAAAAAAAGTGTCAAAGATTATTGGAATAAATATCAAGTGCTAATCAGTGCATTAAGCTATGCATTGATATAAATAGCATTCTATTATTAACTTCAATCCAGTATACTAAGGTACTCATGTAGAAACATAGGCATTGTGTGCAGCATACATGATGGAGGTGCAATATTCATAAGCTTGCCATGTTGAAATGATAACTGTTTTCATATTAGAGTTTTACGTACAGTGAAACTTGTGATAAGTAGGTAATTAAACCCACTTACTACATAATTGCATTATTATAGACAAATCACAAAGAGACAACACCACATGCAAATATGAATATATACAAGGGAATTGAAGTAAGAAAAAGAAACAGCAATAGTAGCAGAAAGTGTTCATAACCTAACTGATTACCTGTATGCAGAGAAATGATTGCTCTGTTTCAAAGCTGTTACTTACCCTATCTATATATATCACATGATGTGTCTGGACCCTAAGGAAAATAGTGTGAGTGCAACATATAAAAATATGAGCATATACAGGGAAAGTACAGTAATAAAAAAACATGAAAAGTATCACAAAAAGGATTGCTATCTTTCAAGGTTGTGTCTTCCCCTATGTATATGTTTCATATGATATGACTGGACCATAAGGGAATTATTCTAAGAACATACTTGAAGGATAAGTCTACGAATATAGTAATTTACAATTTTTAGTTCTTGACTGTTACTGAAGAAAATCATGTGGCCTAGATAAGTCAGGAAAGGAAAAAAGGGGGAGTCAGACATGTGATGTCATCAATGACATTTGTGATGGCAACTTTGATGTCCTGGGTTTTAGGCTTAGCAGTGCACGGTGGTGGCACGAGTTATGGTTGCTTAGTTTACCATAACTGGTGAATTTCAGGGGTTTATCGTTTTTACTTGGAACCATAACGTCCCTTTAACAAAGTTTTTTCACTGAATTTCATAGGTTTTTAGTTGTGCAACTTAACCATAACGTCCCGTTAACAAAGTTTTTTTACTGAATATATATATATATATATATATATATATATATATATATATATATATATATATATATATATTATAACATTACCAAGCACCTAGCCAAGGTCTTTCTCAGGACTGACCTCGGAGCTCTGTACTTTAAAATAACCCACCTCTCAAGAAGTGAATGCACGTTCTCATTAAACCAAGTTTATTTTGCAATCGTCACTGAGAGAGAGGCTTCAACAACATTTAGAGATTGAACTAACCGGAGTCTCTCCCTGAACCACAGATCAGATGCAGCATATATACATTTCCAGAACACTCTGACATTTCCCTCATGTACCCTTATAAGTCATTACCCAAAATACAAATGGGTTGGCCCATTAAAAGGAAATCTAACACCCACTATCTCATTAACTGCCTTCCACTGTGGCACCATCTCCTTGAACATACAATTTTCATGACATTGCAAAAACAAGACCAACCCTGTTCTTTGATTTCTCCCTGCAAGACACACAATCCTAACATGGCATACAATACATTTTTAGTAGAGCTTTCACTTGGACACAGACCTACAATGCTCAATCTGCATGCATGGTGTATGCATGGACACTTTGTGAGGCTACAGAAAGCGAACAGAAAAGCTCCTTTAATGGAACACTAACTTGTTTTTCCAAGCATTCGGACATTCTAGATATTTATTCTTGGTGTTCTCTCATGTATTCATTGAGTGCTACAACCAGTTAAATTCATCTGGGCACCATACCTGCTAATCCATTTAACTGTCACCCTGTTACGAATGTAGCTTCTACCCCTAAATTGACAGTACGAGGTGGCTGACGCTTCTTCGGCCATTCGCTCAACAATTTTCAAGCTGAAAACCCAGGGCCCATGCTCTTCATTCTATTTCAGATCCAAATAGCTGTTCCCATGTGATTTCAGCTGTTCTTTCTGCCAACCGATACTTTCTTCCCCGGCCAGGCAGTTTTCCTGAACAAGGATGCGTGCATGTCCATTTCCATGTATGTGTGCTCAAACTACTGCATATAAAACATTTGTGATTTTAAATCTCATTGTGCTAAGTTGTACAATATGTTCACATATTATATGCATACAATTTTATGTTGCTACATGTATGCAGATCTAAAATGTATCATGCTTGACACAAAAAACACAAATAAGTAACCTTTAACAAACCTCAATTAACTATTCTAAATACATGCAAAATTGCAACATTGTAACAATATTCCATATAATTTTAGCTTTAATATGGTGTGTGCAGCATGAACTTCTCTTTTCTATTGGGATACAATTGACCTATCCCAACATACCCCCTTTTAGTTAATTCATTAACTAATACATTTCCTAGACCTCAAACCTGATCCCCAATTCATTCACAATTTACAGTTTGAGTACCCACATGACATGAAATGGCGGTGGCCCTAGTCTTGGACGGGTTGGCAGAGCAGTTCCTGGCATGTTAGAGGAACAGCATCTAGATAAACTTGACAAAGGCAAAGAAAACACAGTACAAAAACAATGATTGGCTTCAGGATCTTCATTGCAAGGCTCATCCATGACAGAGTCCATGTGAACCAATAGTCAAACCATGAATCTGATTTAATGCCAGCCTAACTTTCCACAGCATGTTTCAGTTTCTGCAATGCAGCAATAGTTTGAAAGTGTCTCATCCTACCCATCATACACGGTTAAGAAGATGTAACACGAGCAACCAACTTGGTTACAAACCCTGTCCTCCATATCAGTGAGGAAGTCAAGGACATACCAATTCTGTAATGTCATAAACCACAAAGCAGGCATTTCTTCCTTGTTGGCACTGACCGCTAACTCTGAAGAATTCACCAACAAAAGCCGTACGAATTGGGTAATCTACAGCCATTTTGCATTTGCTATGGCTTGAACACTCGGGGCCAGTAATTCGGCAAACACCATCTCAAAGTCTGTACTGCTCAGGAATCCTGTCGAGTGCTTCTGAAGATGCCGCTGAGACATAATTTGAGTGTTTCACCCTGCTAGAAAGTTCCATCTTCATGGGCTCATAAAGGTTTGCTACACTGTTCTCATCCAGTAAATGAAAGGAAGCAAGGGGCACAGGGGGCAAGGTAGGCAAAGGTACAGTTTCTGATGCCACATTTCCAAATGTCAATTGTTTTTCCTGAACCACATAAATGGGCACATGCAGTGTAGTCAAACTACACACACCCCACCAGGCTGGAGGCAATTGTTGATAAGAGATTGTTGCACAAGTCCACACAGTGTTTAATGCAGATGTTCTTCCAGCCAGGTCAGCAAAGCCTATTTTGCAAATGCAGTTTCTATTAGTACCCACAGGCAACGTGCCATCACACCTTAGAACACAGAAATAAAAATGTGTATGTAGTTGATTCTTAACAGGTTTATCTGGCTCTTTGAGCCATGTCAGACATCTTATATGATGGTTCCAGATATTTCCACAATCTTCATTAATCTGTGTTACCATTTCATTAGTATGGTCCTTCAGTCCACCAGCTTTACAACTCATCACCCCTTGCTTCCATCGTTTATCTACGACAATAGAGCCTTTGAGTTTCAGTTGTATCATTATGGTACAAAATACATTCTTTACCTGTTCCTTAACAACTTTTTTGACACATTCCTCTTTATGAATAGGAATTACCGAAGCTGTAACAGACCGCCCTTGAAACTGCCCTACAACCACACACAGGGTGTACAAAACACAGTCCAAATCTAGATTCATTTTCATCTGGAATAAATAACCTAGGTATGGCAGAAGCATGGGGAACGAGAAGCAGATATAACAAGATCCTGCAGATTTCTCTCTCCCCACCTCCTTCATATGTCCATACCAAATATGTGCTACTGCAAAACCATGTGCGTCTACAATTTTATCAAATTTCGTTTGTTCAATTTTATGAATTCTGTTTTCCAGGTCTCATGGTGACCGTATCAATACCTCATTAACCTCTATAACCCTAGACAACTCATAAATATTTGATTGATTGATTATTATGTGCCTATACACAAGTGTTTCAAGGTACAACTAGGTATGGGAGGGGGGACAAAGAGAGAAATATCAAACATATCTTACTAGGCCTATTGTCATTTAGATCGTTCAAGTAAATTTGTTCTTGCTGATCCATTAGAACAAAAAAACTAAAGGAAAAAGAAAACCTACATAACAAAACATCCTAGTATTAATTTTCTTCTGAGTTTTCTTTAATATCTTTGACATTTTTCATCTGTCTTGTACTAGTCAACTGGAGTGAAATAACATTTCCCAGGCCATACTTCACCTACATTTGTATCCTTCTCCTCTGTTGGTGGAGGAATCCCAGATCTCTATTGGCAAAAATGGTCTTGCAGGGGCTGTGAAATCTCCTCTAACTCCACTGTTGCAAAAAAGGTTGAATGGAATTGTGATCCACCGGGAGCAATAGCTGATGCTTCAACTCTTCAGATCTGTTGGCACTGTCTTTAGTTGCAGTTGACTGTTGATGAATGTACTCAACCTGTGAAGATATCATTCTGACAGCTTTGTTTAAGGCCCGAAGGTACTCCCTAAACTCATTGCTCACAATCCCTGTAGATTCTGGCATCTGCTGCAGTAGAGGGGTAAATGGTCTGCTCGTCTTATCCACTGTACCGGTCAATGTACAGAACTGTGCATCATTCTTCACCTTCCTCACTGAAGCCTGAGAAAACGACCCTGCCTTTTTTCCCTTTTTGCTGATAATCACTGCTTTAATATGTTAGTAACAATTAGTAACAGTGGTACCTGGTGTTATCTTTTGTGAATTTGCAGGCTGAAACAAAGGTTCAAGTGATATTCACCAAGTCCTGTCTTGAATAGCAGGGACCTATTTTAGCATAGCCATGACACCTTAAAAGAAGAAAACCCCATGCACAGGCACCCCCCCCCCATATCAAAATGTAACTGTAACATGCATGCAGAAGCATTGTCGTTTTTACTGGGTAAAACCCTGGAGTTGAGCATACAATGCCATTCTCTTTGAATGCAATAGTCATATTTAGTTTGCTGGCAATGTCTCTACCCAAAAGAATCACTGCTAAATCCGTACGATATAAAAAGGAAGCAGATACATTTTGATTACCCACCTTGATACACCGATCCTCTGTGTACGGAACCGACAGGACTGCCCCAGAAAAACCCTGAATGTCCATCGTTTTACCAGACAAGAGAAACTCATTTTCAGTGAATCAACATTTTGTAACTCCTCTGTCTATCATAGACAACAAAGATTGATTTCCTATTGTCACACCTACCTGGCGTTCCTCTTCCGATTAGCAGCAACAGACAGGACTGGACATGCTAGAGATTTCTGTGAGCTTTCCTAATCTGGATACATATTGGCACCCGGGAGCGGGAAAGGATTCCCTCCAAAACCACTCACTCTAGAGTAATGCGCCATTGTTCCTGGAGATAAATGATTCTTATCCCATGTCTGCACCAATGCCTGTGCTGGAATGACTGACGGAGGTATTTAGTTCTGTGCAACCTGAATCACTGGCTTCTGACCAACCAGAACCTGGGGTGTTTGCACAGATCCTGGGGAATATGACAGCGTTGGGGGCTGCATCTGTTGAGAAGGGCTGCATGGAAAACTGCGTACAGATCCCTCTGGATTAGCATGTGTGCGGATAAAATGCATAGATCTACTCAACAATCTCTTGACACATGTCCCTTTTTCCCACAAGACCAGGATTACACTCCATGCAACCCTCCATAATGACCTCCTATTGGCCCAATCAATTGGGGCCTCATCCCACCAAACCCACCAAATGCACCATCTCCTCTTGGCAATGCCCCTCTTCCCTTCACGAATCCTTTCATCTGCCTTAAATACGGAGCATAACCATCTGTCCATCC
Organism: Ambystoma mexicanum; assembly: GCF_040938575.1. Lineage (NCBI taxonomy): Eukaryota > Metazoa > Chordata > Amphibia > Caudata > Ambystomatidae > Ambystoma > Ambystoma mexicanum. Next base: position 1,231,835,372 of record NC_090932.1, on the reverse strand, counting down.
TGATTCAAAAGGGCCAAGTTGTTGCGGTCATCCCTGCTGTCCCTCGGCAGAACTGGTAATCACAGCTTCTTCTAGATTTATTTTAGCTAATTTCTTCTGAACAAGCCTAGCCTCTGCTTTTTGTGCTTGTTCAGCAGCCTCTTTTTCTTTTCACTATCTTCTTTTACAAAAATGCCTCTATCCCTAAAAATGTGTCCAAATCAGGCTGGATCTCTATAGGAACCCCTTTTTTCAGCATCTGATAAAAAATTGCTATGTTATTATCCCATGCTTCTCCTATTTCTACTCTCCACATTTTCTGAATTATATAAATATATATAGTAGGATCATCTTCCAATTTCATAGTTTTAGATCAAATTGAATTAATATCTGGTGTATCAGGGTACATTACCCATAGTGACTTCAACATATCTGCCATACAATTATTAAAAAGGTCATCCATTATTTTCATTCAATTCTAATCTAACTTTGGAGTACCTTGCTTTCCTCCAGAGGTCTTCCGATTGTTCCCCAATTAAGGCAGAGAAAAAAATGTTCATGTCCCTAATAGCTAACATGACTACAGCAGTATGGTTTTCTGCAGCATACATCTGCCTCCCTGCTCCAGCAGTGAGCAGAGGGCAGTGTATTTATTAAATTATTCCATTCCATGTGCAAATGCAAACATAATAAGCTTTTCCTTGTCCTTTTTGAAGCAACAGAAATTGAGTTGCTCTTATTTTTCCCATTCTTCTGCTTTTACTTACAACCGCCATGCGCCAAACCACGGCGTGTCCTAAGACTCCATTTGTGTGGATTCTGTGATCACTGCTACAGGGAACATTAGAGCTGCTACGCACTGAGCACCCTCTCCAGTCACATCTCCCCAGTCCTCATCTTCCTCCTCTTTTGCTGCATCCATCACTCTCCCTTCTTGTTGAAATCCTAGATCTGAGGCAGCACTGTTCTCATCAAAGTCTACCTGAATATCTTTGATGGAAGATTTATCAAGTCTTAAAAGTACTTGCCTGTACCTCCATTTCTCCAAGACAACCTCTCCTTTTTTGTCCATTCCCTTCTTTCCTGCCTTGCTGTTGTCCTCCTCTCTTTGTGACTGTTACGTCCCAATCTCTTCACCTCTGGTTTTCAAGTTCCCTTCTCAACCTATCTTCTAGTCTGGCTGTTGAAGGCCCTTCCAGCCCTCTTTCATCGGTCCTACCTGTTAAGAACGTCGACCTTCTCTCATCTTCCGCTCATAGGGCCTCATTACACGGATGGCGGTAGGGATTTAACGTTACCGGTAATGTATTACCGGTAACGTTAAATCCCCATGTGGATCACGACCCGGCACACCGCTATTAGCGGCACCGCTAATTACGGTGCCACTAATAGCGGGCAGTCCGCGTGCGCGCGACCCTCCATCCCGTTAATTACGCCATGCCGCTATTAGCACAGCATCACAAGGCCAGTGCACATGCTAATAGCGGCATGGTAAATCCCCCCAAACCCCTTACCGCCATGGTGCAAATACCGGCATCGCGGACCACCCGTTAAGTGAAATGAGCAGTGTTCCTACCTGCCACAGGTGCACCAAATCAGCACAGGTGAAGGCAATGGAGACTGTGGCAGCTCATAAGGAGCACACCACACCCCTTCCCACACCCCTCCCCACACCAAGATGGTTCCAATACTGGCAGCATTACATGGCCTGGAGGACCTCATTGCAGCGCAGCTGCTACAACAACAGGCAGCACAAAGGAGACGCAGGAGGAGGAGGAGGGCAAGACAGGCACAGCAGGCACCACAACGCCACCTAATCATACCACAGAGGCACCCACCAATACCCAGGATCAGAGCCAGTCCATTCAACCTGACCCCTGAGCAGATACACACCCTGTACCGTCTGGATAGGGCTACCATCACCAGCATCGTGGACATGATCCACGACGACATTGTGAGCCTCATAGACATCAGAACTGCCATCCCCCCGCTACTGAAGGTGGTGAGTGTGCTCCACTTCCTGGCCACAGGCACCTATCAGCATACAGTGGGACAGATGCATGGCATCTCACAACCAGTATTCTCACGCACTCTGAACCAGGTACTCGATGCACTCCTGAAGCATGCACCTGAACACATATCCATGCCACAGACTGCCCAGGAGATTGCAAACACAAAAGTTGGCTTCTATTCACTGGCAGGCATTCCAAGTTGCATCGGGGCCATCGACTGTACCCATGTGGAATTGGTGGTCCCACATCACAATGAAGTAGTGTACCGAAACAGGAAGCAATTCCACTCTATCAATGTCCAAATGGTATGTGACGCCAACAAGATAATCACACATTGCTGTGCCAGATTCCCAGGATCAACACATGATTCCATGGTTCTGCGGAACTCAACTATCCCACGCTACATGGAGCGACACACCGGACAACGTTCGTGGCTACTTGGTGAGTAGCAGGGCAAGCACATGGCTGCGTGATTTGGGGGGGGGAGATACATACTCCAACTGGGTGTGAATGGGGGGAATGGGGGGGAGAGATACATGCTCCAACTGGGTGTGAATGGGGGGAATGGGGGGGAGAGATAGATACTCCAACTGGGTGTTGACTGGCGTCCGTAGGGGAAATGGACATACAGATGTACGCCAATGTCCTTCAGGGAAGGCCACGATGTACTTGAGAGGAACCCACATGCAATTCGAAGGTGCAGAACATTGAGAACAATGCAGGTTGCAAAATATCACACATCCATCCACATTGCACATCATGTCACGCCACATATTACACAAACCTGCAACATGGTGTCAAGACCGTAATACAGAATCAGTGCAGCACAACATCAATCCAGCAACGCGTCCTTGAATGCATGCAAAGGGATCACCCCTAGACATAGCACTGAACCACACACCTATGGCACCACTGAAGTGATGCTTCACAGCATGGCAACATCGGTGTCAGGATGTCAGTACACTAGCAGTGTGTTACCTAATTTGTATGGGCTAGGGACACCTAAGACCTGGCCTCACCCATGACATGTCAATTACTGTGGGAGGCATGAATGTGGCATTTCTACTTGCAGGGTCGACCTCCCCCTTGCACGTTGCTGTCACACAGACCATCTGCATGAATGCTGTCAATTTAGTACCTGAATCACAATGCAATGTCAATTTGTGTGATGTGAACAGGCCGATTTTGAGGTGAACAGTAACAGGACCCCATTCATTCCCCCATACAGGTGATGCGGGCTATCCCCTGAAGCCCTGGCTCCTCACACCTGTACGGAACCCACAGAACAGGCACGAGGAGGAATACAATCGTGCACATACCCGTACCCGCATCGTGATCGAGCAGACTTTTGGACTATTGAAGTCACGTTTCAGGTGCATTAGCAGGTCTGGTGGTGCTCTCCTGTATGGACATGAGAAGGTGTCCAAGATCACCATGGCATGTGTCATGCTGCACAATATGTGTATCAGACGGAATGTGCCACTGCCCCCTGACGTAGAAATAGAGGTACCTGATGAGGATGATGATGGTGATGAGGACGGAGGTGAAGGGGATGCAGGTGTTGCAAGAGGGGATGGGCAGGAGGGACGTGCTGTGAGACGGCATCTGATCCACCAAATATTCTGAGAAACATGTTTCCGTACTGTCACATGGATATGTGTGGTAATGCACTGGTGTATGTTTTGAAGCACGCAATGGACCCTGTTGCCAATAAAGTACACACACACAATGAAGATGTCCAAGCCTGTGTTTTGTTCAGAAACCAGTGTATTGAGTGACATGAAGGTGTAGTAGTGCAAGCCCAAAAACATCCCACCCCCCCCAACAGACCCATAACACCCCCCCCAACAGACCCATAACACCCCCCCCAACAGACCCATAACACCCTTCCCCCCAACAGACCCATAACACCCTTCCCACCACCCCCCACAACAGTCCCTCATGTCTCTGCCATTTCTGACATGGCCAATGCACACCGGGGTATCCCCATTAGCCCCCTAATTGCAATAGTCCTTGGAAGGGTCTTGAGGGTTGCCAGACGTGCGCCTGGTGGTTCTCATCGAGCGCCTGAGGGGGCTTGTTTGAGTCGACCCGGAAGTCGAGGATGGGGCAGACTGGCCTTGTGGGTGAAAGTGGCGGTCCATTGTGTCTGCCATGCGGACAAGCACCTCCCTAAGACTTGCAATTTCATTGCAGATCCTTTCTGTGTTGGCGTCCATGCGCTCAGTGGAGTGCCTCGCCGTCTGGACTATCTTCTCCGTGAGATTTGCTGCCTCAGCGACATGCTGCCCAACCAGCACGGTCAGCTCCTGTTGGCGCTGCAGGATGGCGGTGAATTGCTGATCAGTGCCGGGTGACCGTGCATTGGATGCCGTGCCCACAGATGGCTCCAATGCAACTGGTGATGGTAGCATGGGTGACATTATAGCAGGGTTGGTGTCCTCGTAAGTCCCATCAGAACCAGGGGTCTGGGATGCCATGGGCTCTGGGCTTCCTGGGGGGCTTGGGGTGTGCATCTCCATTTGCTGTAGTAGGGTGTCCTCTGGATCGGACTGGGGGCCAGTGGCGGCTGCCTCACCAGCAGAGCTTGCCGCAGCTGATGGTGGGCCCTGGGTGTCTGGCATTGTTGCCAGTGGGTTTGCCTCCGGTGGTGGGCCCACAGTTGGTGGTGCAGCTACTGCTGCCCTGGCAGTGGCACTGTGACGTAGGCTGCCACTCTTCAGGTGTGGCCTTCCACCCTTGCCCCTCGATGTTGCAGGGGTTTCCTCCGGCTCCTGTGCCCTTGGCCTCTTTGATGTAGGTGGTGCCTTTGATGCATCAGCAGCATCCTCCCCATCTGTATGTGAGCCTGTCAGGGACGAGAAGGGGGATGGCATTGGTTGCGTTTCAATATACTCAATGTAAATCACAGGGTTCATGCAGTTGTGGACATTGGGACTTAGCTGTTATGGATGCAGGTGATGTGCCAGTTCAGTGCCTCATCCATGCATGTTTGAGTTTGGGACTTGTCTCTGCTGATGTGTGCATGTGTGTGTGTTTGGGTCTGACACTGACATGGTGATGGATGGGTGCATGTGTGGATGTGTGTCCATGCATGAGTGGGGTCTGGGCTCACATATGGGGGTGACTGTGCATTCACACCGCATCCTGTCATGTGTACACTCACCTGCATCAGAAGTGGTAGCCACGCCGACCTCCATGCTGCCCACTCCCTCAATGCTCTCGGTGGCTATCATGTTGGCGCATGTCTCCTCCCATTCCTTCAGGTGTATTGGGGAGCCATCTCCGCCAGCAGTGGCAATGCGGTGGTTCTCCGCCAGGATGCCCCTCACCCGCAGCCTGAGGTCGTCCCACCTCTTCCTGCATTCACGCACAGTGCGCGTGCTGGTGCCCACGGCACTGACTTTGACCGCCACCTCCTCCCAGATGGCTTTCTTCCTGAGCAAGGTGGCACGGCGCATATCATTTGCAAAGACGACCTCTGCATGCTCTGCAAGGGTCTGCGTCAACATGACCAGTTCCTCGTTGGTGTACTTTTCCTTCCGCTGCCTGTCACATGTTTTCTTCAGGGCCTTGGGCATGATGCAGGTGTCACGGTCGATTTCACACAGCTCACTACTCCAATATGGTCCAGGGGGCAGAGGATGGCAATGGATTGTGTTTTTAAAGATGGCCGCCGTGCTCTTTCCTGTTCTGGTGCGATGACGCTATTTCCGCTTCCGCTATTTAACGGTCGATGCTAATAGCGGTCACCGCTAATAGCGGTCATCGCTAATGGCGGTCATCGCTAATGGCGGTCATCGCTAATAGCGGTGACCGCAAATAGCATGTACAGTGAGGGCGGGGGTGCTATCAGCACTTTGGGCGGGCACGGTAAGGTGCTTTTGCGCCATGGCGGTAGGGTCATTTACCGGCATGGGCCTATGCGCGTGTCCGCTTACTCGTAATGGTGCGCTATTGGCGGTCTCCTGTGAGGGCGGACATGCTAATAGCGCCATGCCGGTAAATCCCGTTTTTTAGCGCCTACCGTGTAATGAGGCCCATAGTCTTTTGACTAACCTTTCGGTTGGCAGGATATCCCCTTGACTTTCTCTCCAATATGTATCATCCAGAAGCCTCCCCCTTTAGGGTTTAACCCTCTCCTTTTCTTTTAGCCGGGTTGATGAAGGCATCATTTCTCCTCTACTCCCCATTCTCAATCTCCCATAGCCCCTCTCTGAAGGCTTTGGTTCTTGCCTTTGCCTATCCACAGCCACTGGAATAGCTGCTCGCGGCTCATACTCTGGATTGGAGTATTCTTCAGTGGGCGCCAAAGGCTAGCATCCATTCCTGTGGGTCCCCTTTTTCTCATCATATATTTTCCATAATTCTGAAATATTACATTGCTTTTCTAATTTAGAACCCTTTTACTGTGTAACTAAAAAGTTGTGCTTATTTTCTAACATCCCTTCATCAAATATCCCTTCCTCTGGCCATGATTTAAACATTTGCCTCTTAATTACTTGTATCCATTCATTGTGGTACTTTAGAATTTTTACTTCATGCCCCGGAAGCACCTGGCACAAATGATTGCACAGAGGCTTCATAGCTGAATTAATCCAGATACAACAACCTATTTCTACCAAAACTTAACAGCTAAACCTGCAGCACAAACATCTAATCAAAACCCCAGCCAATTCCCTCCCAATTGCTTACAATGTTACCCCAATTATTTATTGAATGGCTCTAGCCCCGAAGAGAATGATCAGCACAAGGGAGAGGGGACCCAGGGTGGTCAAACTTAGAGGAGGAGGAAGGCAGGCAGGCAGCATGCAGCAGGGCTGAAAGTGTTCACACCCAGCCATTCTGCTCAAGCATTTACAATTCTCAACAAAAGAGTTGGTGATTTAGAAGTCCCATGCTGTCAAGCTGAGGAATTTGTGAGGTAGTACTACACTTTGCTGAATAAAGCACTCGATTACTTGCACAGGTAATATTGCATAGTTGTAAGGAAAATGTTTTTTTTTGGGTAACCACCATTGCCTATTAATTGAATGGACTGTGCCATTTTAACAATCTTTCTTGCATTGTTTGGGTTATCTGAATAGCCCACTCTTTACCTGTTTGGGTAGCACCCTGTACTGTTTGCCAGCTTCAATGGGATTTGGGTTTTAATCAAAGGCCTGATTGAGTGGCTGCTTTATGCATCTTTCCCTCCATTGTTTCTATGGACCCCCTTTTGGTTTGCTATGTTGAACCTGTTCTGACTTTTTGAAGGGAAGTAAATCCTTGAGCTCCACTTCCCTTGCCTTTTGCTCATTGTTATGGGGAAACTGATCAGTCCTTCAGACTATCAGTACTGGGAAACCTTGTATTCCTTGTGATGTGTTGTGTCTTTACATTGCACACTGCAAGAAGATCCTGATCGCCCTAGCTTTTTGCACATGGGAGTTTTGGTAATGTTTATGGGTGGGCTGGTTGGCTGTTTTCAGAGGGAACTTTCAGTGTTTTTACTATGTTTGCAATCCGCTTTTGAGCCTATCTGCAAGTAGGGTTGCCTGGATTTGTCTTGAAGTCCTTTGTTTATGGCTGTCCACCCACCCCTTGACAATTGGCTAAGACAGTCAGGTGTCCTTGTGCCTCTGTGCTGGCAGCCTACTTGCAGGACTTCTCCCATACACCATCATCCATTCAGTGTCCCTCCCGCCCTACTCCCCAGACCACCCATTTGGTTCTCATTGGTTGTGTCCCTCATGTGACCAGAACAGCTGCATTTCTGAGGCCCTCCCAAGGCAGCCTTGTCCTGGCAGCCGGCCAAGGGCCCAAGGAAAAGGGCAGATTCCCACTGAGCAGCTCCACTCCATGTTTGCCTGTGTTCACCTGGGACACCTGAAGCAGACAACCTACAGCGACTGATAAGGTAAGTGTTGCGGGCGGGGGAGTGCAGCCATTACTACACTCCAATAAAATCTCACAACTCTTACTACCTATTTATCATGTACCTACTTGCATATAGCCTGAGTAACTGGTATTTCATTATAATGTCAGCATTTGAATCTATGTGGTTTTTCATCACACTGTTGCATCTAAGTGAGTTTTTAATCTAGGTGCATTTTACCACTACTGTATATTGTAAATCTAGATATTTTCCTACTACAGTATATTTGAAATGCCTGGAAGAGTCTATGAGGGTAGCTGGTCTTTGTTTCCACAGACTTTTGGATGACACAGTAACATCAAAGATAAGCTCCATCGGTGCTCTTGGTACATATAAATGCACCACTTCGGTGGACACTCTGGCGCAGGCACAGCTATCATCCACTCACAGTAGAATGCAGCTACAACCTACCACAAAATTCAGGCCATCTGGACAAAACGTTTTTAAGCATACTTACACCAGACTATGCCTCAACACCCTGACATCAATATTCAGCAAAGAGCCATGACAAATTCGGGCAGGCTGGACACATAGCGAGTCTCTAGCACCTCTCTCAGCACCCATCTACCTGCCTGATCTTTGTGGGTTGATTCTACCAAAGCCTGGCCAGCCGGCTAAGCCAAATGCACAGACGCATTCAAATCCTAATCTGTAATCTCCAACACTCTTGACTTCGGTCCACTGAGGGCATTCCCACGACCAGCACTTTGAGACTATAATAATGGTAAAAGGCGCTATATAAATGACAATAAAAATACAATAAAATACAATACACTTTTTAGCCACACCATAATTGTCTCACTAACTTTTTTCCCTATTCCATCTCAAGACACTCATACACAAAGGACAGCCTGTTGTTACACCTGCCATGGCCCAAAAATTCTCTTGTATCTCTTCCTCTCTTTCACAGTGGTCTCGACTACAACACTGTCTGTTTCTGACCACAGAAAGATTCCCATCATCACCTTAGATTAACCAAGAAAACAAAATAATACACAAAGTAAAAATATAAAAAATGGCAAAACTTACAAGATATAACACTTCATTCACTCCTGCCAAATGCTCATCTCACACAACCACACTATTTGACTCCATACATATGCATACCAAATTATAATTACCCAAAAAGATACAATTCATAGTCCTATCAAAAAAATAAAACACTTGGTTGCCATCCAAAGCACACTCACATGAATTAGATACCCTCTAATGCTCTCCAAAGTGGTGCTCCTCTCAATTATCCTGCAAAGCTGGGCCGTGGCACCATGCCTTAGGGAGCAGACAAGTTTTTAACTGAGCAGTAGTTTGTTTGTGCCTACACCTCTTTGCGGCAAATTTCTGATGTAAATGAATAAAAGTACGTAGTCAAGTTTCTTCAAGTATATTTTCTTAATTTATTTGATATATGTTCTGCCCATATGGATGACACGTGTTTCGGCGTTCCATTGGCGCATTTTTCAAATCCGGGCTGAATGCAAGCGTAACATGTAATAAAACAAAACACAAAATATAACATATGAAATAGCATTTTAGCATATTTTATAACACATTTAGTAGTTAGAATAGTGACTTAGGCTGTGTAGTATATCCTTTTAGCATTCTCAAATTGCATGAACACCTAAAAGTGCAGCACCTCTTAGTTACCTCAAATGGTTAAAAATAAATCCATTACAGTGACTATGTTAGTTTTTTAAAATTAAATTTGTGCAATCCGAAAAAGAAGTAAGTATGGGATGGCATGGACCTAACAATTTTTGGCTGTCAGAAAAGCATGTGAATTTGTTTTCTTACCCTTATTGAATGTAATGCGAATCTCCCTTTCCTTATTTCTGGGAATTAGTTTTTAGTTGAAGTGTATCACGGTAGTTCCAGGGTTAAATCCCACCTAGAACAAATTTGGTTGTTCTGTTATGCTAACATTAGCCTTTTAACCTTCTATCGGATTGATTCTTTATGCATGATTCCCTAGCATATATTTAGACACATTTTAAACTCTAGTAAGCATGACTAGTAACATCTTTCTCATTGCATTTGTGTAAAAAGTGCTATTCATATTTACAATCCTCCAATCGCATTACATATCCTTGGTCTCATGCATTCTGTTACTCTAGCGGTCACTAGGAATTACTTTTTCAGTTACAATGACTGGTAACCGATTTGCTCCCCATTTGTGTTTACCAAAACACCCTTTCGCGTGAGTTTGAAATCCCAACCAAAATATATTTTGTTTATGCCACTCGGCATCAAGCGTGCTGAATTCTACATTGAGCATGCTTGTAGCGGTGGTCTTTCCACCCCTTAAAAGCGCTTACCTACAAAATTCTCTTGCTCATGCCTCAAGCATCGGGGGTCCTGTTATGGTTCTGGCAAATCCTTGTTCATAAAGAGTTACAGATTGCTAGTCCCTCTTTCCTTTTGTTCATTTACAAAATTCGGCGGCCATACTTTGGGCTGAGTTTTAGTACGTAAGTCCTTTTTTCCTTTTTGATGTTTAAAATGATCTGTTGCATTTGTGTTTAGTGTAACATTGATTTGAATTTAAACTTCCGTATTTATCTTGCGTGGCTGATCTGTTACTTATTATTATGTCCAAATTTACAAAAATTAAAGTTAAAGGAGTAACTAATTTTTCCTTTATATTATGTATACCTATGACAGTTTCCTGTTGGGAATGGTGCATTATGGTAACTTTAGTTTTCTTCATTGACCATTATTTTCTCACTATATTTTATTAGCATTCTTTTCACAATTTCAGAATGGTGCATTGTGGTACCTGTGGTTTGATGTAAATTTCGCCTCTCTCATCTGTTTAACTTTCATCTGATTAGCTTTTTTTTTTTTTTTTTTTTTTTTTGTGTTTAGTGTAACATTGATTCGAATTTAAACTTCCGTATTTATCTTGCGCGGCTGATCTGTTACTTATTATTATGTCCAAATTTACAAAAATGAAAGTTAAAGGAGTAACTAATTTTTCACTATGTTTATTAGTATTTTATTCCCCCCCCCCCGCAATCTCTTTATATTATGTATAACTAAGACAGTTTCCTGTTGGGAATGATGCAAGTAGCAGAGAAATAGCAGAAACAAAACCCAAAAAAATGATAATATACAGGACTCTTGTTATGAATATTGCAAATGTTTTCATTAATTACAAAAATGTTTTTTCCTGTTTTCTATTTTGTTCAATTATAATTTGTTGCATAGAAAAATATTATTGAACACTGCAATGTTAAAACATATGCTTCAGATATACACATGGGGAGATCCTATATATGGGCAAAACCGCTAATCAGATGAAAGTTAAACAGATGAGAGAGGCGAAATTAACATCAAACCACAGGTACCACAATGCACTATTCTGAAATTGTGAAAAGAATGTGCACTGTTAAATCATATGTTTTAGATATACACATGGGGAGATCCTAAATGGGCGAAACCGCTAATCAGATGAAAGTCAAACAGATGAGAGAGGCGAAATTTACATCAAACCACAGGTACCACAATGCACCATTCTGAAATTGTGAAAAGAATGCTAATAAAATATAGTGAGAAAATAATGGTCAATGAAGAAAACTAAAGTTACCATAATGCATCATTCCCAACAGGAAACTGTCTTAGGTATACATAATATAAAGAGATTGCGGGGGGGGGAATAAAATACTAATAAACATAGTGAAAAATTAGTTACTCCTTTAACTTTCATTTTTGTAAATTTGGACATAATAATAAGTAACAGATCAGCCGCGCAAGATAAATACGGAAGTTTAAATTCGAATCAATGTTACACTAAACACACAAAAAAAAAAAAAAAAAAAAAAAAAAAAAAGCTAATCAGATGAAAGTTAAACAGATGAGAGAGGCGAAATTTACATCAAACCACAGGTACCACAATGCACCATTCTGAAATTGTGAAAAGAATGCTAATAAAATATAGTGAGAAAATAATGGTCAATGAAGAAAACTAAAGTTACCATAATGCACCATTCCCAACAGGAAACTGTCTTAGGTATACATAATATAAAGGAAAAATTAGTTACTCCTTTAACTTTAATTTTTGTAAATTTGGACATAATAATAAGTAACAGATCAGCCGCGCAAGATAAATACGGAAGTTTAAATTCAAATCAATGTTACACTAAACACAAATGCAACAGATCATTTTAAACATCAAAAAGGAAAAAAGGACTTACGTACTAAAACTCAGCCCAAAGTATGGCCGCCGAATTTTGTAAATGAACAAAAGGAAAGAGGGACTAGCAATCTGTAACTCTTTATGAACAAGGATTTGCCAGAACCATAACAGGACCCCCGATGCTTGAGGCATGAGCAAGAGAATTTTGTAGGTAAGCGCTTTTAAGGGGTGGAAAGACCACCGCTACAAGCATGCTCAATGTAGAATTCAGCACGCTTGATGCCGAGTGGCATAAACAAAATATATTTTGGTTGGGATTTCAAACTCACGCGAAAGGGTGTTTTGGTAAACACAAATGGGGAGCAAATCGGTTACCAGTCATTGTAACTGAAAAAGTAATTCCTAGTGACCGCTAGAGTAACAGAATGCATGAGACCAAGGATATGTAATGCGATTGGAGGATTGTAAATATGAATAGCACTTTTTACACAAATGCAATGAGAAAGATGTTACTAGTCATGCTTACTAGAGTTTAAAATGTGTCTAAATATATGCTAGGGAATCATGCATAAAGAATCAATCCGATAGAAGGTTAAAAGGCTAATGTTAGCATAACAGAACAACCAAATTTGTTCTAGGTGGGATTTAACCCTGGAACTACCGTGATACACTTCAACTAAAAACTAATTCCCGGAAATAAGGAAAGGGAGATTCGCATTACATTCAATAAGGGTAAGAAAACAAATTCACATGCTTTTCTGACAGCCAAAAATTGTTAGGTCCATGCCATCCCATACTTACTTCTTTTTCGGATTGCACAAATTTAATTTTAAAAAACTAACATAGTCACTGTAATGGATTTATTTTTAACCATTTGAGGTAACTAAGAGGTGCTGCACTTTTAGGTGTTCATGCAATTTGAGAATGCTAAAAGGATATACTACACAGCCTAAGTCACTATTCTAACTACTAAATGTGTTATAAAATATGCTAAAATGCTATTTCATATGTTATATTTTGTGTTTTGTTTTATTACATGTTACGCTTGCATTCAGCCCGGATTTGAAAAAGGCGCCAATGGAACGCCGAAACACGTGTCATCCATATGGGCAGAACATATATCAAATAAATTAAGAAAATATACTTGAAGAAACTTGACTACGTACTTTTATTCATTTACATCAGAAATTTGGCGCAAAGAGGTGTAGGCACAAACAAACTACTGCTTACTTTACAAACGGAGCTGAGGGACTCTATGTCTCCGTGTTGACCCACATCCTTGCGACACAAGAATAAAATAATAAAATAAGAAAACCATTGCCAACTTTAATAGCACTAACATACGGGTCGCGAGAGTACACCTTATGAGATCCCCACTCAAGAAGTTCCTCACTCAGAAGTTTTTAACTGATATGGTGCTTGCAAACTGCTCTTTTTCTATGTCCACAATAACTGGTCCCCTCAGGAAAGTGCTGCAGCCAATATATGTGGACAGGAGACTCCAAACTTCTTAGGGAGAATGAAGATCACATTAAGGGTCACCAAATGTCAGGGCTGACCTCAGATCTCTGTACTCTAAATTTGCCCATCTTTCAAGAAGTGAATGTACATTGTCATTAAACCAAGTTTATTTTACAACGGCTGCTGTAGAGAGAAGCTAAGCAACTCCTTGGAGATTGAACTAACCTGAGTTTCTCCCTGAACCACAGAACTTATACAGTATATATACATTTGCAGAACACTTAACACGCTACCACATTTCCCCCATGTTCCCTTACAAGTCATTACCCAAATTACAAATGGGTTGTCCCTATACAAGGAAATCTAATCCCTACAATCTCATTGGTTGCCTTCCACTGTGGCACCGTCCCCTTGAACATACAATCTGTATGACATTGCAAATACGAAGACCAACCCTCTTCTTTCTCCCTGCAAGACACTTTCATAACATGGCATACAATATATTTTTAGGGCAGCTTTCACTTGGTCACGGACCTGCAAATGCTAACTCTGACGCGAATGGTTTACATATGTACACTTTATGAAGCTACTGAGAGCTAACAAAAAAGCTGCTTTGGTTGAACACTAACTAGTTTCTAGATATGGATCATGGAGTTCTCTCACCTTTTCATCAGGATCTACAACCAGTTCAATTCAACTGGCATCCGTTCCCGCTATAATCTTTTCCTGCTAATCCATTTAACAGTCACCCTGTTACAAATTTAGATACTACCCCTAGATTGACAGTGCCAGGTGGCCGACGTTTCTCCGGCCATTCGCTTAACGATTTCCAAGCTGAAATCCCTGGGCCCATGCTCTTCATTCTATTTCAGATTTAAATAGCCTTTCTTATGTGGTTTCAGCTGTTCTTTCTGCCAACGGACACTTTCTCCCCTGACCAGTCAGTTTTCCCAAACAAGAATACGTGCATGTTTGTTTCCATGTATGTGTGCTCAAACTACCACATAGGAAACTTTTGTGCTTTTAAATCTCATTGTGCTAAGTTGCACAATGTGCTCCCATGTTATATTCACTCAATTTATGTTGCTTCATATATATGGCAATCTAAAATGTATCACACTTGACACAAACTAGCACAAAAAGTAACCTTTAACAAACCTCAATTAATGATTCTAAATACATGCACAACTGCAACATTGTAAACATATTGCATCCATATTTAGCATTAAAAGTGCTAGGCTATTATTGAAGTCTACGTAAAAAGGACGAGTATACTCGTCCTTGGCACTTAAAGGGTTTATGGTGCGTGCTACATGAACTTCCCATTTCTATCGGGATAAAATCAATCTACCCCAACACTTTTGGCCATGGCCAGTGGCCTTGACTTTTGGGCGTGTCTACTGTATATTTTATATTACCAGGCCGCTAGACTTGGTTTTCGCCCAGGCCAGTGGCCACAACCTTCGGTCGTGCCCACTGTTTATTTTACAAAGAATTGTGTTATACCATTGTTTTTTTCCACACCACTGGCCATGCCTTTTTTCTGTGCCCACTGTATATTTTACATTACCAAGCTACTTGCCATGGCCTTCTGTCGTCCCCACTTTATATCATACAGCACTATGAAAGCCACTAACCATTGCCTTCGGCCATGGCTACTGGCCATGTATATTTTACAACACTACCAGGTCACTAGCCATGGCCAGTGGCCACAACCTTGTTACTGTGGCCATTATATATGTGTATCTGCCCACTAGCCTTAGGCCCTGGCCAGTGAGTAAGGTATTTGGCTGTGCCCATGGTATATGTTACAACATTACCAGTCCATTAGCCATGGCCTTCAGACGTGTCCATGGTATATTTTACAACACTACTGGCCTTTTCCCTCATGCCCATGCCCACTCTATTGTTGAAAACACTAGCAAGCCATGGCTATTGATTTTGCACCCCCTACTGCACTGTAGCTGTAAAAATTATGTTTTTTTCAACTTTATCCCCCTTAACTTCGGGTATAATCACATTGTACTACAGATAGACATGGAGTTGGTAGTTGTTAGATACCTGCAGTCATCAGGAAAAACAATTTTCCCTTCCCTCCCAGCAGGCACTCACCAAGTGCCCCCTCCCTACCCCCATCTGTGGCTGGCATTTTTTATGGGCCAACACACTTCAAGTTTGTAGGTGGGGCCACGGATCTCCCGGCACACACTAGTGCCGGTAATTCCAACAATCCCATCCAATTGAGTCATATATGTCTCCATGGGAATGGGAACTTACTGCACTACGCCGCCCGTAATAGCCTGGTAATACCAGGTTATTGAGTGGCAGAGATGGTAAGGCAGGTTTGCCAGTATCCGACTGGATACCAGCAAACCTATAATGAGGGCCATGGTGACCTCCTCCCCCCCACACCTCTAGCCTGATACAGTTTCACTGTTTTTCCTCCTAGAAATGTGTTTTTTCTGCCTTTTTGATTTCAGGTATAACCACGGTATCACTTGCATCGGAAAAACAAACACAGAAGCCTTTTCATTTCTGAAAAGTCTGTCTGCTGCAATTCGCCATGAGAGATATCTCTATGTTTGGGGGAGAAAGGTGCACCCTCTTCTCTGTAAAATATGTTAAAAAAAAAAAATATATGCCATAACTCCAGGCCCCAAAAGGATTGCAAGTCAATGATTTGTGCCCAAATTGTTTAAGGACTTTGTGCAATTCCATCCAGGGGTTTTCGCTGTGCTTTGCAGTGCGACAAAAATGTACCTTATTTGCCAAAGGAAAAATGAATGGGGAGTAGGGCAAACGTTTTTTTTCTTAATAACTTTTTTTTTTAATACATCTTTCCCAAAATGTCCAGTCTGAGGGGGCCTATGCATACAACATTGTCTTCAAAGTTTCAGCCACATTCATCGTACGAGTCAAGAGTATTAGCAAATAATTTTTTTAGTTTCGTATGGTACTCAGTCCTCCCCTTAACTAGAGTGGGGTGACTGTCGTACTATAATATATACACACACGCACGCACGCACGCACGCACACACACACACACACTTTCTGTGTTATCGCTTGTCATTGATACTTATTATTTACAGCTTTGATTCCAAATGTAGAGACTAAGAAGATTGCTTATTGTATATTTTTGTTTTGCAATTCTTTTTTAATGGAGTTTTCATAACGTATCTCGCAATAACAGAAAATACAATATGTCCATGCAAGGACTGAAAAACAAAACCATTAGGTGTGAAAACCAAAGTCTGGTATCGTAGTCAGGAAAACATCAATTACATATAGTCGAGCTGATTCGCCTCTCGTAGCTATTACTTGCTGCCTATCCATTTAGCCTATATTTTTGTGTAATTGTCTGGGCACCCCATGTTCTTTACACCCTATCTTCCATAGACATAAAGTAGTCCATATCTTGGGCCCATTCGGACAATTTTGGTAAATCTCTGGCACCCCATGTCATTGCAATATTTCGCTTAGCAATAATCAAGGCATTCGATATAAGAAGTTCTTTGTATCTGTATCGTCCAAAAGGCTTTCTTGGGCCTAGGTCCAAAATATCTTCATCTTTCCCTCCGTAAATACCTTCCCTCCCGAGCCCTTCGCTCCTCTACCTCCAACTCCCTCAGGGTCAATCGTTTTTCAAAGAAACGAGCTGGGGCAGATCTCTGTCTTCGGCTGGGGCCTCCCTCTGGAACAGCCTCCCTGCCACTCTGACACTTGAGGAGAACCAACTCTGCTTCCAGAAGCACCACAAGACCTTCCTCTTTGCTTCTGTCTTCGGTCCTCCTCTCCCCTGGTGATCTGCTTTGTTCTCGGCATCGTACACCTGGCTTGCCCTCTGACTCTCGTGCCCAGGTACCTGCTCACCCTGCCCTACAGTCACCCCCACTTCCTGTCTGCACCTATCTGGCACAAACTGTCTATTGCCTTATACTTAGCACTTGCTTTTTGCTGGCTGCACTACCCCTTTGTGTTGCTTTTTACTATTTATTTATTTTATTTAGTATTTATCTGTATTCCTTTGCCCTTTGCACTTTCCACTTCTCCCCCTCCCATGCACTTTCCCTTTTTCTTTCTCCCATGCACTTGCGTGTTCTCAATGTCATTGGGCCTATTAAGATTGTTGTTTTGTACTCCCTTGCCTCGTCGTGCTCTGAAATACTTGTGTACGAGCGCGATATAAATAAAATATCAATATCAATATCTGGTGAAGGGTGTCTCCTCCCATATCCTCAGCAGGGGGAATTGTGGGTTGCCAGGAATAGGTTGTGTAATTGTGTAAAGGCCCTAGAAACCCATCTCTGGAGAACAAGCAAGATGTGTATGGAAATAGGTACCCCTAGCACCTCCTCAACGTAGACAATTCGGGTCTACCGTGCGGGAACATTTAATTAGCAGTGTGCCGGTTTAATACATCCGGTGTAGAATTTTTAGCTGCAGTAGCCAGAATCGTGCCAAGATTGCCACTTCGCGATTGCACATGAGTGCCTCTTGCCAGTCTTCACTCTCAATGGAGACCACATCTTCCGCCCAATTACTCTAGAGTCTCAAAAGTGAGTGTGCCGTAAAATTAATGACCACTTGATAAAAAGTTGATATGGCTCGCTTGAAGATAAATCCTGCATTGATGTTGGCCTTCAGAGGGGTATGATATGGTAATCATATGTACCTCAGGATTGTGCAAACTTGGCATTTGAAAACTGAACATATCTATAACTGTCGAGCTGGAATAACCAGAAGCCTGATTGCATTTCTTGTAGCGCCTTAGGGGTCGATTCATGGAGCAAACGTGCGCCGAAAATCTCAGTGCAAGCAGGCGCAAGGTGGCGCAAGCGTGAGAAACCCAGCACACGCGTGCGATTCAAGGAAGACGCTGCGCGTGTTTCCCGCTGTCCGTGCGCCAAATCCTGCCATGGCGCACGCGGGCACACACGGCATGCGCTACGCGCACAGCCAAAGCACACATAGCGCGGCGCACACAACCAAAGTGGGCGGAACAGTGGGCATAACACGCGGAATGGGGAATAACGCATGAAAAAGAAGGCGTAACTGGGGAAGTACTGCAGGGAACTACACGGAATGCCCACACGCACGCAAACAACCCGTATTCATGGATTCGAATACGGGAAACCTGCGCACAGCAAAAGACGCACACAGGCTTCAACGCGTCCGCCACACGAAGGCAGGCGGAAGCGTCCCTGCGCACAGTATAAAAGTGCACGCAAACAACAAACACGTATATACAGCTACGATGAATGCCCCATTTGTCGCAGCACTGATCGTGGGACACCGCAGGAGGAGAATAGCCAGGGCACGCATTTTCGCACCACGGACAAGCCTTTTTGGGATGCCTGACGACCAGGTCTACGGCAGGTATAGGTTTCCACCCCATATCATCCTAGACCTGGTCAGGGAGTGGGAAGATGACCTTACATCCCCCACCCTTTGCTCCCAAGCATTGAGCCCCTTGGAGAAGGTGCTCAATGTCCTGCATTTCTTGGCCACTGGGTCATTCCAGCGGACTACTGCCATAGTGGGGGGGTCTCACAGGCCACGCAGTCACGCTGCCTACACCAGGTACTGGCAATCATGACAGGGCGCCCCTCGGTCCGCAAGCACATATACATGCCCAGAACACCCGCAGAAAGGCAGGCCGTTTTCCTGGATTTCTTCAGGGTGGCACACTTCCCCAAAGTGCTCGGTGCCATAGATTGCACCCATGTGGCCCTACGTCCACCTAGAGCCACTGAGCACATCTACCGAAACCGCAAGCACTGGCATTCCATCAATGTACATGTGGTATGCGATGCAAAGGGAATCATCACCTCTGTCTATGCAAACTACCCTGGCTCCACCCATGACAGTTTCATATACAGAATGTCCGCCCTGAGCCGGGCCCTGGAAGCTGGGCAGCATGGCGACACATGGCTTCTAGGTGAGTACAAATGCCCTTGCACATGCATGCATGTCACACACACACACACACAAATACACAAACCCCAATAATCACAACCATTTACACCTCCCCAGGGGACAGTGCCTACCCTCTGAGCAACCACATGATGACGCCAATCCGGAACCCCACCACACCACCCCAGGTAAGATACAACGCCGCCTTTATTGCAACCAGGGCCATAGTGGAGCACACATTCAGAGTGCTCAAGTCACGTTTCCGCTCCCTTGACCGCTCTGGCGGGCAGCTACTCTATGCACCCCCAGTAGTGTGCAGGATCATTGTGGCAGCATGTGTCCTGCACAATGTTGCAATACGGCAGGGCGTACCGGTGGACATGGTGGTGCCTCCACATCCCCAACCACAGGCACAGGCGCTGCCCATGGGAGGGGACAGGGCACGTGGCGAGGAAGCCCGGACCCAGCTTGTGGCCACATTTTTCACCTAAACTCCCACCCGTGCGGAGTGCACACAGGCCTGGCACATACCAGGTGACAATCGATGATGACAAAGAGACAGTCAACTGTCACAAACCTACCACCCTGAGATAGTTGCCATGGAAGTGCCACATTGTCTGCATCCATAGCTACTTAAACACAAGCTATCCTGTGTGACCAAAAGGCACACATATGACATGACATGATATGGCATTTGTAACGTGCCTATACACATGTATTTCAAGGTGCGACGAGGCAGGGAGGGCGGAACAAGGGAAGACAGATAACAATCCTACTAGGCCAGGTGTCATTTAGATTGAGCAAGTTCAGGGGTAGGGGGAAGGGAAAAGTGCAAGGGGAAGGGGAGGGGGGGAGTGCAGTACAGGGTAAGTAGACTGAAAAACAAATAAATAGGCCAGCTGGTGGCAACTGCAAAGGTAAGTGCAGACAAGTGCTGGGAAGGGGGGGCTGTAGGGATAGAGAGACAGTCCCGCAGTGCAGGGGTTGCCAGGGAGGCAGTGCAAGTGGAGAGTGGCTGGGCCAGGGACCGAGGTTGGTGAGAGTGGCCCAGTTGCAGATCCAGTGCAGTTCCAGTGAAGAATTTTGCAAGGGAGAGGGAGAGAGAAAGCAGAAGCAAAGAGGAAGGTCTTGAGGTGCTTCCGGAACCGGAGATGGTTCTCCTCAAGTTCCAGTGAGGCAGGAAGGCTGTTCCAGAGGGAGGCCCCTGCCGCGGAGAGAGATCTACCCCCAGCTAGTTGCTTTGAGAAGAGGATGACCCTGACATGCAAGGTGTGAATCACACACACCTGCAAAACAGGCCATGACCATCACTGTTATGTCACTCAAACCCTCCCAAACCACAACATGACATGGCAAGCAATACCCATACACCAACACAGTACCAATAAGGTACACATTGCCATGTCAAAAATGTACAGTGGCATCAGACAATGATGCCTGACATGGAATCAGATGAAATGACTGACCAACAACCTCCTACCCAAAATAAGTCATTCCCAAATGCATTACAAAAGTTGTAGACGTAAAATAACAATGAATGCCTGTCTACAAAATCAACACTGCAGCTTCTGTGTGCTGTATCCAACTCCTGCAACACACTGCTCAGCGCACAGCACAGTGAACAGCCATTGTGTGTGATGCACACCCTGAGCATCACATCTAAGCGACAAACCACATCAAAAAGCAAATTAGGCATGTACAGGATCCATAATTGGTCACAGGACATGTGCTGAAGGGACACAGTGGGCACCAGAAGGCAAACAGAGTGTACACGTGGATATGCAAGGGTGGTTGTACATGTAGTGCATCATAGTGCAAGTGTGTGGGTCAGTAAGGACATGCACTCAAAATATGCATGTGCAATCAAGTGCCCATCAGTGTCCTCTACACATCACATGTGAACATTCACCATGTGTACACCCCAGCATGTCAAACCACAACTATACACTCACACCTGAAAGCTAAACACAACACATGAACAGGCATTGATCAGCAGAACACAACATGTACATAGGATACCACAATTACAATGTCAGAGTTCCCATCACACTGCAGGGCAAAGCAACTATCAACAACAACCCATCCCTCCCTCACAAATGACCATGACCCACTGAACAATTGCACCTGGGTCATGGAGCCTTCAACCCTCAATTTCACCTGGCCACAGGATCACCCTTCCCCTTCGTCACCATCTCCCACCTTGTGTGTAAAAAGGTGCCTGCACCCTCAGAGTCCACCCTCATTTGCAAAATCACAAAATCCAAGCCAGAAAAACGAACCAGAACACCCTCCAGTAGATGACTTGACGTAGCAGTACCTCACAAAGGCCAAGTACTACCACAATGATGTAACAACCAAGGTAGCACAGTAAAACAATGTCACAACAGGATGTGAACCATGTGTGGTACATAACATAGAATGATGCACCATGAATGGATGTGTACTGTCACAGGTCCCGTGTACAGGCGCAGGAGTGGCACGAAACAACCACCCCCACCGTGTCGCGGGTGCCTGCAAGGTCAAACTCATACAGGCCTCTGAGACCCTGGTGGGGAAGGAGGGTCAGAGATATGCAGTCGGGACAGGTGTTGGCACACTGGATAACTGGAATGAGTGGCAGGAGAGGGGAGGAGGAATGACACATGAAAGTAGGGAATGCACAAAAATGTACTACCTGCATGAACACATGCACAATCCGAACAAACTGGGACATCATTGTCATGGCCTTCTGTAGTCCAGGCTTAGGAGTGGCACGAACCAACCACCCCCTCTAGGGTTTTGGCACCTGCAAGTTTGGGGCTTACACAGGCATCCGCAACCCCAGCGGGGAAAGAGGGTTAGGGAACGTTGCTTGGATAGGTACGGGAAGCAGGAACACCGGGTAGAGGGTACAGGTTTTAAAATTGGATAGGACTCCGGGTGATTAGGGGAAAACAAACATACCAAATTGAATTACACATTCATCCATGCATTAGTGCACCCCCCAGCAAGCCTATCCAGAGCAGTTTGAAAGAAAAACAACAAGACACTTAGCTCTGGTTTTGAGTGCTGGCCTCCTGCCTGTGCACTCTCAGGTCCGGTTACAGGGAGCCGGCAAAGAGAGCCACAGTTAATAATCTGTCTGTGCCCATAACACAAAAACACACCACCAAACATGCCCCATAGCAACAAACTACTCTACAAACAGACAATCTGGTGCAGATGCTTCGTACCCATATGTAACATTATCCCTGTGATGGTTCATACACAGTCAATGCAGTAAGTCAGCCGCCGGTGGGTGCGTGGCAAATGGAACACCAATGTGTCACAATTCACACAACATGCAATGTTCCCTGGGTAGGCAGACAGACCCATATAGCAAGGCATGACTTCAGAACAAGTCGTGTTCCACCATGACCGAAACAAAGTAGGCAGTGCATGTATCAACATTTACATGGAAATGAAATGCACTGCACCCGAGTATGTCCCTTGCTGTATGTCCCTGTGAGCTGCCCCTTTCCATGTCTCGGAAGGCTACATGGTTGATACAAGTGCCTCGATGGACCTTGGTGTACCGGAGGGTATGTGCCACTGCCCCTGCAGGTGTCCCAGACAACCTTACAATCAACAGCCATCAGTCCACCAACACATCTGAGCTGCATTGTGTGCTTCAACACCCATATTCGTCCAAGCGCACCCTCAGTGCTGTGACTAAGCCTGCATATGCAACTCGCCTGGTGCAAGCTTTGCTGTGTTGTGGCCCCCCTGTGCTGCTCACCTTGCCTGGAGTTCCTTGGAATACGTCAGCATTTCTAGGATGTAGGTCTGCAATCCCTGTGCCTCTGCTTGTGCACACATGTGCATGTGGGCACCAACAAACGTGTCCAGAATTCCGTCGTCCAATGGGCCATGTCTGCTGGCAAAGGTGCTCTGGAGGCTCATCCCCCTGCAGAAAGGGCATGAAACTCATGATTAATGCTTTAAAGTCATCTGTGTGTGTCTCTTCAGGCATCTCATTACTGGACCATGTCAGAGACTTACATCAGAAATCACACCATCAGTCTGTCTTTCACATCCAAAGTGTGGAACACACTATCTACGGCATGAATTGCAACAAGCACGTGTACAGTAAAGATAAGAAACATACTACACAATGCATAGCAATGAATGTACACATTAATCATGAAACACCCCATCTAGCAAAAGCTGAACAGTGGACAATAACACCGCAATCATCCCCACTAGGGGTGTCAACACAAGTCACACAGCACCAGACATGCTACAGATATGACAGTCCAAAGCCCTTGTGTAATAGGCTGTCACACCGAACCATCCTTGCGAGCCCATGGATAAGGGAGGCAGGAGTGGCATATGTGAGTCAAGGACCCTAAGCAGCAAACACATACACAAGACAAGCCTGAAGGGCCCAGCTGGAACAGACAGTGGATGCCTTCAAAAGCCACAAAGCACCGCACCGTCACATGAAAGCACAATAGACAAGCAATTTTAAACTATATTAACTAATTACACTAACTATGAAAAACCTACATTACCTAATTAAACTAACTATTAAACAGAAACTTAACTGACTAAACTAAAAGAAAAATCAAAAATGGCCACATACGACCCGTGGGGGAGGGGAGGCACCCAGGAGGGGGGAGGTACAGGGTGCTGCTCAATACCCACATGCGATGATGCTGAGCCAAAAGAAAAACCTCCATGTGCTCAACGCCTGCACAGCCCGACCTATGTGGGAGATAGATGGTCTTCCGAGTCTGGCTCATCCTGGAAAGGAGGACGTGGCACAGTAGCCTGGCCACGCCTAGCCGCAGCTTGCCCCTCATCGGCAGCAAGTCTGCCGGAAGAGTGAGCCTGGTTCTGTGTGGCGATGTGACGTAGGTCTGCATGCAGAACCTCACGTGATACACGTGCTTCCTCTTGCAAGGTAGCACATGTTACACAGAGTTCCTCCTGCAAGGCCTGGCTGGACAACCGCTGCACCTCCCGGCAAGCCTGTAGCTCAGCCGAGATGGTACGCTCAAGCTGTGCAAACCTCTCCTCTGCCCGCTGCCTCTGGGACATCATAAGGACACCCAGAGTGGATTTGAGGGAAGCATACTCCTCCCTCAGGGCATCCATGTGCGCCTCTGCATGAGCAGCAATTGCTTGACGCAGAGACGACATTTCAGCCTGGCGTGCCCTGTCTGAGGCCACCATGCCCAGCCTGAGCGAGCGGGCTGTGGACCGTGCCGCCTGCTGCTGGAGAAGCACCTGCCTAGCAGTGGGGAGCACAGATCGGGCCACACGCTCCATGCTCTCAGCGATGTTCTCCATTGCTGCCCCCTGCCGTTCTGAATTGGCAGTCATGTCTTGCTTCCGCTCAGTATACTGCGGTTGCGCGCGGCGACCGCATTGCCGGGCTTGACCCCTGCGGGACCCAAGGACAGGGGGTCCTCGCTGTGTTGGCGCCGCCCGCGGCTGCACGACTACATGCCCCCGTCGACGTGATGTCCCAAGCACATCAGTGACTGGTGTGGAGGGTGACCCTCCATCCTGATCCACCACGGGCGGAGGAACCAAGACTGTCTGATCCCTCAGTGCAGGTGTTGCAGACAGAGGAGTGTCCACATCAGAATCACTCACCCCTGACACATGGACTTGATGCTCATCCAACTCAACATGGACGTCAGAGTCGTCATCAAGGCTGGACTCATAGGCAGCCAGAGACAAGATGGACTGTAGCACTTGGGGGTTTTCGTGGCCTACCACCCCACGACCCCCACTTGTGCCGGGTTGATGTAGTGGTAACAACCCTGTGTCTGGCATGACAACACCATCCTCCGCCTCCATTGCGTCATCACCTGAAAAATAGAGAGAAAAAAGGTCACTACACATGTCAGAAGCACACAACACACACACACACACACACCGACAACAAACGCATCAGGCAGACATGTGACACACAACATATAACCTCGCATGCATGCTGGGTCAACTTTTAATTGCTTCTGTGATCAGACCTGTTGAAAGGTGGCAGTTTCCATGGAAGTGGGTCTATGCAGTGCAGAAAATGTGTACGCCACTCACTACCTACATGTACAAGGACTCCATGGTGTGTGTCAGGATATGTGAAGGCAGTGCAAGGTCAAATTCAGGCATCACGTGCATTGTGCATTCAATGTGTACCATATCTAGAAGCCAAGCACCCCTCCACCCAAGTACAAAAGCAGGGATGCCTAGCATGGTATCAAAAGGCTGACCATACACCTGTGTATTGACAGGCAGTGTTGACTGGCATCAACAGCTTAATGTGATTCAAGTGACAACACTGCAAATGATGATGGGACAGTAAGCAGGACACATGATGAAAACTTTGGAGGCCGCCCACGTGTGAAGAAGACACAACAACAGTTGGACAGAGTCATCGGCCATTGAACAGGCTGAGGCCTGTGAGCCACACAGATTGTCAGACCCTAAACATGTGTGCAACCCACAGTTGACATGGGAAGGCTGATGAGATGCCATGCAATGTATATCACCCAGGACTTGTATTACAGTGATCATCCAGTCAAGGACACATAGGGGCATGCGTGCAATGCACATGGAGCATGAATGGGCACTCATGTCCCTGCGGGACATCTGACCTATGCACAGTACAAGTGGGATACCCTGCATCAAGTACTAAGGCTGTACCACACGGCATATGTCTGGCAGATTGTACGCTGGAAGTTAGCATCTACACATGACGCATGAACAGGAAAGTACACATTGGCAAGATTGAAGCAGACCAGTGCAAAGGTGGAACAGGGGTGCAGAGTGGCGGAGGAGGGGCAAGGGAGCATGCCTACATGGAGTCCCTGCATGCAGGCAGAGGAGACATGCACGTCAGTCATGCAATGACATTGTGCCTGGGCTGAGAGGAAGGTCACCCCACGCCACATGCAGAAGGGCCAGTGAGCTGGAACATGGACCGGAGGGGCATACTTGTAACCAGCATGTCAGTAGGGTGCAATAGTGGTGATGCGGACAGTCCCCGTCTGCTCCACATGTCCACCATCCAGCAGAGCAGACATGCATCACGGAAGCATTGCATTACTTACACATCAGAACCATGTACACGTCACATGTAGTGGCAATCATGCACAACATATCCCACAAGTGAAACACACACGTCCTCAACAAACACGCATCAACACTCACTGGACTGGGCATCAAAGTCCAGCATCTCTCCCACTCCTTCGACCAATTCAGGTGGTATGAACTCTGCAACGAGTGCCTCATGCGGAGTGAGCTCTTCCTCCTCTGGTGCAGGCCCACCGCTAGTCACCAGAGTCAAGTTGTAATTAGAGGCACGCTTAGCCTTAGAGCTGCGTTTGATGTCATTCCAACGCTTTTTGCACTCTTGCGCCGTGCGCACCTCATGGCCAAATGAACTGACATGTTCCGCAACATGCTTCCAGTGGGTGTTACGTTGGGCAGCCGTAGTCTGACTATTGGCACCCACTAGCATGCCACGGCTGAGGCCCCGCATGTAGCCCACGAGGAAGTCCAGTTCGTGCTTGCAGAAAGGCTTCTTCCTCGACGTGCAGGAGGTCGTGGCTGTGTGTGGGGTCCCAGCCTGTGCTGCAGGTGCAGCCTTCCTCCTCTTGGACTGTGGCGCAGGCCCTTGCTGGCTAATGCCGCCCTGACCAGTATGGCCAGTGGGTTCGGTGGATTGAGCCAAGGGAGTGGCAGGTGGAGGGACGACCAAAGGCCTGACTTGTGTCAGTGGCATCTGGGTGCCCTCTAATGGACCCTGGGCAGCAACATCAGCTGTGGCAGGGTCATTGACCGCAATGGTCCTGGTTGGCAGACTCACAACCGGGGTGTTGGTGGGTGCATCTGCCCCTGCACTTGCCAACACCCGGCTGTTCGGGGCAGCAGATGACATAACTGCCCCAGGGACACGTGTCTTGGTCTGAGCAGCTCTGCCTGTCCCTATGGTTTCCCTCCTGGCCTGTTGGAAATCTATCAAGGGCTCCTCAAGTGCCAACGCAGCCTGCGCTGGCAGACCCTGAGCCTGGGTGGCGGTGTCCACAGCTGCACCTGCAGCTACCACTACCCTTGGGCCCGTGGCAGTCGATGGAACGGACTGCCGGGTCACACGGGCGCCAGTGCCAGATGCAGAAGCTGCATCCCCCGGAACCGCAGGGGGTGGTAGCATGACTGCACCGACACATGGCACAACATTGCGCTCAAGTGGCGCACCCCTGCCTCTTCCCCCTCTGTGGCCGCCCTGGACATCCTGGAGTCCCCCTACTTCCTGGTCACCACGGCCACGTCCCCGACCACGACCGCCACGAGGAATACGCCCAGCTGAGGCGCCCCTCACCTTTGGTGTCCTCCCAACCATGGCACAGATGTAGTAGTGCTGGCACAGATGGAGTAGTGCCAATGGGAGGTGTACACCACAATTGACCTGGGCAATTGGGGTGAATGGGGGTGGGAAGCAAGATGTTAACAGCCCCCCTGCACCTGCAAGGCTGTATGCGACCCCGGTGATGTAGTGACGGGTCACGCAACGCTCAGGCACCCCAAAACTGCAGTAAAACCGTACACGCAACCCTGCAGCCTACGTGCGTGGAATCAACCTCCCGCAGTACGCGGTGGCACCCAGTAACACGAATAACGCGTACGCGTGGGACACGCAGGCTACTATGACATCGAAAATGGGTGCGATACACAGGAGCACCCGCAGTGGGGAAAATAGCGTGTGCGACTCACCGTCTGACTAGCGCGATGCAGAAAAAAACGCATAGCCAATACCCCCGCCAAAAGAAGAGATACGTCCTTGATAGCTGTGAAGTTGTGATGGCGCGCGAAACAACAGGAAGCAGCAACACACGTCGGTCTCCATGAAAGGCACGTACAGCGAACTGCTGGCCCCGCTCACCTTTAACCCGTGCTGAGGGAAACGCCTGCGCGCGTCACGTCACTTACACGCATGGGCCCTCTCCTCTGATTACACGCGGACGTGTAGTTTTTCACGCGCGCTGAAACGCCCATGCACGCCTGCGCGCGTCACGTCACAGAGGCGCTTGCGCTTGAAGGGCCTTCTGTCCAATGAAATTGCGTATGCGTGCAGATGCGCTTACGCGCTAAGGGCCTTTCCTCGAATTACAAGCTGACGTGCAGAATTTTCACGTGCCAAATCATTCCGTATCAAGCTGGCCACGCGTAAGCACATGGAAGACCACAGTCCTGCCCAGAAGGCCGAATTACTGCACCCCAGAGCCCCGAGCATGCTCCCACCTACCATCTGCTGCTGCCTGACTGCCTGCTGCCCACGTGCCCTACCATTTGCTGCCTGCACATCAGCCAGGGGTGCTGTTGCTGTGACCACCCCTGCTGGAACCGAAGACTCCCGACTGGGATTCCATCGCTCCACAGCCCAGCCCCAGGATCCAGTTGCCCACCCACTCCTGCCTCTGGGGTTGTCATGTCGGGCACTGCAACATCTGGCACCACTGACAACCCCCGGCCAGAGAGGCAGAGGGGCACCAGCTTCAGTGCCACCGAGTTCAGCAAGTCACCAGCAAGTCACAAGCCACCAGCTTCAGCAAGTCCTGGGGCAGTATGATGCCCTCTTCGGAAATTCCCGCGCCGACAAGGAAGGACGGACTCGGATCTGGACGGACATCATGACTCCCATCAACGCGGAGGGGGTGGCAGCCCGCGACTTCCAACATGTCAAGAAGCGCTGGGAGGACTTCAGGTCCAGGACCCTCAACAAGGCCCGGTGCCTCTTGAAGGCAGCGGATGCTAAGGGGCACCGGGGCCACTTGTCAGAAGATCAGATGAGGGTCCTGGAACGCATATCCCCAGCGCTCCACGTCCAGGTCCTTGAGAGGCAGACCCGTCTGGAGTCGAGCGGTAAGTGTACATGCATCATGATTGTAAGCTGTGCGTGTGGTGATGTGCCAGTGGTGTGCAGGTTGCACATCTGTTTGTATGGGGCCGAGTATGGGTGGGGTGTACAGGGCGGTGAGGGTAACACATGCGAGGGCTGTCATGTGTAAGACATGGATGGTGCTTGTGTGTGTAGGCTTGCATGCCAAATGCAGTTGTGTGGGCACACATGTTTGGATGAATGTGTATGTAAGTAGGCATGTTCGTGATGTCACGCATGTATGTTGTTTTCAGCTGCATGTATCAGCACTGTGTACATGTGCATGTGTGTGTATTTGACAAGGGTGCAACAGTGATGCAACATGGATGCATGTGACAGCGGGATGTGGAAGCCTGATTGGCAGATGTGACATGGATGCCCATCTGAACACTGCGACAGTTGGCAGAGGTGTACACATGCATGCAAGTGTGGTGGTGTGCGTGCATGTGTAGTGCACTCCCTGTGTTGCATGTGATGTCTGGCTCACCTTTGCCTGCTCATGCTGTTGTATGTGTATGGATGGTGCTGGCAGTTGCGATATGGCTGTGGTATGGCTCATGTGTGCAAGTTGAAATGACATGTGTGTTGGCGATTGTGATGCCATGTCTGAGGTTTGCCAATGCCACTCATGTACAACTGTCATGTGTGTATGTGTCCATTGTACAGTGCCCTGATGCCTGTGTTTTATTTCTCCCTGTCTGCAGCGTCAACTGATGAAGAGGGCGGAGAAGGTGCTGTGGAGCACAGCGGCAGGGATCGCACCGCCAGCCGGAGACGCAAGGCCGGCTCCCCTCCCAGGTTGTGATCTCGTCGGGGAGTGTGGAGTCTGGTGCCGCGTCCCAGGCCGCAGCTGCCAGGGGGAGGTCCAAGAGGCGGAGGTTGGAATTGGACTCCTCGGCAGCAGAAGGGGCAGCTGGGACCCCACAGGGCCCAACGGGGGAAGATGGCACAGAGTCATCCAGGTTGGTGGGGGTTTGGTGGAGGAGGAGGCCGTGCAAGCAACAGAGACGGGGTCGGGAGGTGGGGATTCCACTGGTGCTAGTGGTGCAGTGCAGGACCACGGACAGGAGGCAGCACAGGCCGCCGCGGAGGTGCCTGTGTGCAATCCTGTCCCATATCCTGTCACTGCATCATCTTGCACCAGCAGGGATGCCTACGTCCAGACCCTTTTTCAGGCAGGGGATGAGCTCACAACAACTGGCCTTCCTCTGCCTGCGGACGTGGCTATCCGGGTCCGGGTTGAGCCTGTCCTGACTGGTGTGGCGTTGCGTCAACGGGCCATGCGAGGTGACCTGCAGTCTTTTCATGAGGAGACTGCACGTCATCTCGAATGGCTCGTTTACCGCGTCGGCCTACTGGGACAGGTCACCCAGGGCGGATTCCTCCGTTTGATGGGGCTTGCTCAGACCCCCTCTTTCAACTGAACCCCCTATGCGCCAGTCGTCCTCCCTGCCATCTTCCCACCCATTAGTCACCTGTGTGCCCTGTGGAGCTGCCTCTGACGGTGCGTCCAGGCTGGTGGAGGAGGCATCCCTGCCACAGTCGGGAGTCGGACGTCCAGCAGGGGTGGCCACATCAACAACTGCACCCCAGCCAGCGGAGGATGTGCAGGCAGCAGGAGGCAGTGCACGGGCAGAGGCACAGCAGCAGCAGCAACGTGGTGGGAGCCATGATGGGTCGGGGCCTTCGACATCGGAGGGGCAGGCATCGGCCGGAGGACAGGAGGACCCAGGACGGGAAGTTTCATCCGTGTGGCAGCGGTTGGGCCACGCCATAGATGCAGAGCGGCAGTGGGCGGAAGAGGCACGGCTCACGATGGTCAGGGCGGAGAACTCCATGCGGAGGGCCCTGAGGCGGGCCGAGTGCCTCGAGGCAATCCGCAGGGAGTTGGAGGTGAACATGTCGACGGCCCTGCAGACCCTCGGGGCCATGGAGGAGGACTGCCTCCGGGACATTGAGCAGGAGTTCGATGATGCCCTGGCCCGGAACATCCCAAAGTGAGCCGTCGGACTAGCCCGCTGCCCTTGTAAATAGTTCTGTAGTTAGTGTTAGGTTTCCTTTGGTTTTGCATTTTTGTTGGACCTTTTGGACAATGGGCCACATTTTTGTATATAGTTTTTTTTTTATTAGGTAGTGTTATTAGATAGGTTTCATTTCTTCTGTTGGGATCATGGACCCTGGATTGTTTATCTGTATAAAGTTGACTGTTGGATTTTCATTTTTTTTTAGGATTTACCCATGGAGCAATGGTTTTCGATTTTAATTTTCCATTGGATTTACTTTTGTGGACTGTGACTTTGGACACCTTTCCTTTGGATTATGATTTGTGGTTTTGCATTATTTCAGGGACATGCTGTTTGTTTTTTTTTTTTAATTCCCATTTTTGTTTATTTTTTTTTCAATTTATTTTGCTTTGAATACAAAATTTTTCTTCAAACTTCAATGTGTAGTATCATCTCATTGGTTTCATGCATATCATGATATGGGTTTTGACATTCACTGACACCCATTGGGTGTATGTGAGGGACATGTGTTCATTTCCAAACTTGCAATTGGGGTTCTATCATGTTATTGCCATTTCTAAGTGGGTGGATGCAATACTCGGGAGAGTGTTTGGCATTTGGAGGCTGACCATAAGGGCCAGGGATCTAGATTGTGATGACATGTTGGCTGGGGGACATGCCTGGTGGAGGGTGCACCACAGTTCTGAGGGGTGGGGGTGCTGGGAGACATGAGTGGGGGCCTGGTGAAGGGTGCCCCTGGATGCTGGGGGGTGGGGGTGCAGGGGGACATGAGTGGGAGCCTGGTGGAGGGTGCCCCTGGATGCTGGGGGGTGGGGGTGCATGGGGACATGAGTGGGAGCCTGGTGGAGGGTGCACCACAGTGCTGGGGGGTGGGGGTGCTGGGAGACATGAGTGGGGGCCTGGTGGAGGGTGCCCCTGGATGCTGGGGGGTGGGGGTGCAGGGGGACATGAGTGGGGGCCTGCTGGCAGGTGCCCCACAGTGTTGGGGGTTGGGGGTGCTGGGAGACATGAGTGGGGGCCTGGTGGAGGGTGCCCCACAGTGCTGGGGGGTGGGGGTGCTGGGAGACATGAATTGGACATGAGTGGGGGCATGCTGGCAGGTGCACCACAGTGCTGGAGGGTGGAGGTGCTGGGAGACATGAGTGGGGTCCTGGTGGAGGGTGCCCCACAGTGCTGGGGGGTGGGGGTGCTGGGAGACATGAGTGGGGGCCTGGTGGAGGGTGGCCCTGGATGCTGGGGGGTGGGGGTGCAGGGGGACATGAGTGGGGGCCTGGTGGAGGGTGCCCCTGGATGCTGGGGGGTGGGGTGCAGGGGGACATGAGTGGGGGCCGGGTGGACGGTGCCCTGCACTGCTGGGGGGTGGGGGTGCTGGGAGAAATGAGTGGGGGCCTGGTGGAGGGTGCTCCTGGATGCTGGGGGGTGGGGGTGCTGGGAGACATGAGTGGGGGCCTCATGGAGGGTGGCCCTGGATGCTGGGGGGTGGGGGGTGCTGGGAGACATGAGTGTGGGCCTGGTGCAGGGTGCCCCTGGATGCTGGGGGGTGGGGGTGCAGGGGGACATGAGTGTGAGCCTGGTGGAGGGTGCACCACAGTGCTGGGGGATGGGGGTGCTGGGAGACATGAGTGGGGGCCAGGTGGAGGGTGCCCCACAGTGCTGAGGGGTGGGGGTGCCGGGAGACATGAGTGGGGGCCTGGTGGAGGGTGCCCCACAGTGCTGGGGGGTGTAGGTTCTGGGGGACATGAGTTGGACATGAGTGGGGGCCTGCTGGCAGGTGCCCCACAGTGCTGGGGGGTGGAGGTGCTGGGAGACATGAGTGGGGGCCTGGTGGAGGGTGCCCCTGGATGCTGGGGGTGGGGGTGCTGGGAGACATGAGTGGGGGCCTGGTGGAGGGTGCCCCTGGATGCTGGGGGGTGGGGGTGCAGGGGAACATGAGTGGGAGCCTGGTGGAGGGTGCACCACAGTGCTGGGGGGTGGGGGTGCTGGGAGACATGAGTGGGGGCCTGGTGGAGGGTGCCCCACAGTGCTGGGTGGTGGGGGTGCTGGGAGACATGAGTGGGGGCCTGGTGGAGGGTGCCCCTGGATGCTGGGGGGCGGGGGTGCAGGGGGACATGAGTGGGACATGAGTGGGGGCCTGGTGGAGGGTGCCCTTGGATGCTGGGGGGTGGGGATGCAGGGGGACATGAGTGGGGGCCTGGTGGAGGGTGCCCTGCACTGCTGGGGGGTGTGGGTGCTGGGAGACATGAGTGGGGGCCTGGTGAAGGGTGCCCCTGGATGCTGAGGGGTGGGGGTGCTGGGAGACAGGAGTGGGGGCCTGGTGGAGGGTGCCCCTGACTGGTGGGGGGTGGGGGTGCTGGGAGACAGGAGTGGGGGCCTGCTGGCAGGTGCCTCACAATGCTGGGGGGTGGGGGTGCTGGGAGACATGTGTGGGGGCCTGCTGGCAGGTGCCTCGCAATGCTGGGGGGTGGGGGTGCTGGGAGACATGTGTGGGGGCCTGGTGGAGGGTGCCCTTGACTGGTGGGGGGTGGGGGTGCTGGGAGACTGGAGTGGGGGCCTGGTGGAGGGTGCCCCTGACTGGTGGGGGGTGGGGGTGCAGGGAGACAGGAGTGGGAGCCTGGTGGAGGGTGCCCCTGACTGGTGGGGGTGCAGGGAGACAGGAGTGGGGGCCTGCTGGCAGGTGCCTCACAATGCTGGGGGGTGGGGGTGCTGGGAGACAGGAGTGGGGGCCTGGTGGAGGGTGCCCCTGACTGGTGGGGGGTGGGGGTGCAGATAGACAGGAGTGGGGGCCTGGTGGAGGGTGCCCCTGACTGGTGGGGGTGGGGGTGCAGGGAGACAGGAGTGGGGGCCTGGTGGAGGGTGCCCCTGACTGGTGGGG
The DNA here is from genome assembly GCF_040938575.1 of Ambystoma mexicanum. Classification (NCBI taxonomy): domain Eukaryota; kingdom Metazoa; phylum Chordata; class Amphibia; order Caudata; family Ambystomatidae; genus Ambystoma; species Ambystoma mexicanum. Next base: position 1,231,801,155 of record NC_090932.1, on the reverse strand, counting down.
GGTGGGGGTGCAGATAGACAGGAGTGGGGGCCTGGTGGAGGGTGCCCTGCACTGCTGGGGGGTGGGGGTGCTGGGGGACATGCATTGTTGATCAGTAGTGCAAGGTGACATGTGGCTTGGCTGGGGGGCATGCCCATGGTGGATGGGCTGCCTGCGGGACATGAGCAGGGGTGCAGGGTAGTCCCCCGTGGTGTGGGCTGCCTGCAGGAGCCGTGGAGGTTGTAGAGCGAACACCTGGGAGGACCCACACAGCCAATTCACGTGTAGTACTCCACGGAACCCCTGAAATACATGTCCCTGCTGAAATCGCGTGTGAAACTTCCTGCGCACCCCGAAATACACGTACACAGGACATTCGTGTGTGGAACTTCCCGCGCACCCCTGATATACACGTACCCTGATGGAATCGCGTGTGGAACTTTCCACGCACCCCTGAAATACACGTACCCTGCTGAATTTGCGTGTGTAACTTCCTGCACACCCCGAAATACACGTACCCAGGACATTTGCGTGTGGAACTTCCCACGCACCCCTGAAATACACGTACCCAGCTGAAATCGCGTGTGAAACTTCCCGCGCACCCCAGTAATACATGTACCCCGCTCGCACGGGGCCAATCGCGTGTGGAACTTCCCGCGCACCCCTGAAATACACGTACCATGATGGAATCGCGTGTGGAACTTCCCGCGCACCCCTGATATACACGTACCCTGATGGAATCGCGTGTGGAACTTCCCGCGCACCCCTGAAATACACGTACCCTGCTGAATTTGCGTGTGTAACTTCCCGCGCACCCCGAAATACACGTACCTAGGACATTCGCGTGTGGAACTTCCCGCGCACCCCTGGAATACACGTACCCAGCTGAAATCGCATGTGAAACTTCCCACGCACCCCAGATATACACGTACCCTGATGGAATCACGTGTGGAACTTCCCGCGCACCCCTGAAATGCACGTACCCTGCTGAATTCGAATGTGTAACTTCCCGCGCACCCCGAAATACACGTACCCAGGACATTCGCTTGTGGAACTTCCTGCGCACCCCTGGAATACACGTGCCCAGCTTAAATCGCGTGTGAAACTTCCCGCGCACCCCTGATATACACGTACCCTGATGGAATCGCGTGTTGAACTTCCCACGCACCCCTGAAATACACGTACCCTGATGGAATCGCGTGTGAAACTTCCTGCACACCCCTGAAATACACGTATCCTGCTGAATTTGCGTGTGAAACTTCCCGCGCACCCCAGTAATACACGTACCCCGCTGACACAGGGCCAATCGCATGTGAAACTTCCCGCGCACCCCAGTAATACACGTACCCAGCTGAAATCACGTGAGAAACTTCCCGCGCACCCCAGTGATACACATACCCCGCTTGCCGTGCTGGTACAGGGTTAGCGCAGCCCTTTGCGCTGGATTGGGGATTTTGATGGCTTTTCCCTGCGCAAGGGGCGTTCTTGGGGGCGTAACTGGCGCTGCTGCAGGCTCGCTGCACCACTGTGCACCACGGCTGGTTTTGGTGGCTGGAAACCATGAATACGCTGTGCGCGGAAATGTATTTTAGCGCACGCGGCTGGCGCAGGGATTCGCACACGCACACTGTGCGCCAGCCGCGTGCGCCACTTGTGCGCTGAATTCTATGAATTATCCCCTAAGTCTCCAATCAGTAAGTGTTAGGCGGAAACCTGTGCAGTTCCCTCTGGGACCACTGCAAAAGATTTAGGACTACAGGTGTTTGGCAGTAAACTCACTTGGTAGCAGTCTGTACCACACAGATTCACTTGGTAGCTGTGGCTGAGCAGTCAGACTTCCCTCAAGAAGAGTTAGGCAGTATGTGGAGTATACAAAATAGAGCAATCTACACAGTAAGACAAGCAAACACGCAACAAGGCTTCGGTGTAAAGATATATAGTTATTTATTTATAAGAACACATCTATAGAAAACACTCTGGCACTCAATACGGCAAACGATTTCAATCACAATTACTATACGGAAAATATCAACCCCCCTAACAATAGTTCGACAAGTCTAGGTTCAAAGGCATCACTTATTTGCAGACAGAGGTGTATGCTTTAACCTAGATGGCACTCTAGTATTCGTTAGGACGGGAGAGAAAAGGTGGGTTAAGAAATCAACTTAATACCAATACTTTTAAGCACAAATGCAAGGCAAGAAGACAGGAACCACTGTAGATTCCAAAGTTCAGAGGCCAAGCCCACTCGGAGAGAGGCAAGGCGATATGTCCCAAAAAGTGTCTCAGTGGAAATGCGCTTCGAGTCTTTATCGCAAATTGTTATGGAAAGATTGGACCAGTTCAGAACAACACGCTAAAGAAAGCTTGGAGGCGACCCAATGGAAAGGCGAGGATTAAGACACCTCACTCTATCCGGCAGAAAGGGAAGCCAGGCGGACACGGTACCTTGTTTGTGGAGAGACGGCTCCGGCGGGGGCAGTTGTTCCTGGTGGTGGATGCACGTCGGGTCTTTGCCAAGAGTAGAGATGATCTCGTCGTCGAAGAAAAGTGAAGTCCGGTGCACCACCAGGGAAGAGACCAGCCGCGGAGTGCTCCGTCACAAGGCACCACCTTTTGGTCGCGGTACAGGGGTAGTGGCTATCCGGTTGCCGAGGTGTTCTGCACGGGCAATTCTACCACTGCGTCCTGGAGCGAAGAAAAAGCAAAGGGGACTGGTTGTTCCCACCAGTCAGGGGAAGAGACTCTCCGGCAGGGAGATCTCCTCTGCCGTCGGGAAGTGGTGAGTCGGTTCCGCAGGGCTCCACCGGAGGTGTCGTCGTTGCAGGTTGGCTCAGCTTTACCCTCGTCGGATTCTTAGGTCCTGTAGCGACTTCTGAAGATCCAGTCCCAAAAGCCCTGCTTTTATGCAGAAAACCCCCATTCATTCAGCCTAGCTGTCAATCAAAACACGCTAAGTGGTGAGCGGGGTGGCTCACCACTTGGGCCAATCACACTAGGGTGCGACCGGAGTTGGCAAGGCAGCTCGGTCCAGGGTGCCTAAACCCCCTCCCACACCCCTGTGGTAACCCAGACAGAATGGCACCATTTTGGAGGGTCTCTGTACAGAAGCCCACCAAAAGTGGAACAAAGGGCTCAACCTTTGGTTTAGGAGTCACAGAGACGAACACAGACGCCATTTTAAAAACCGAGTTCTGGCAGAAAATACCATCCGATAGACTTATTTAAGATAAGTAAATAGGTGGTAGGTTAGAGATTAACGAGGAAAAGTATCAATCTCCAACAATGGGAAGAATCCCATAGGGTTATATTCGGGGTTGAATATATCCAGTAGTTTCCACTGCCACCAGCCAAAACTCGACGAGGGGGGACCGGACAGTGCCCCCTCGAATAACAGACCTAGGAGTAATCGAATTACCCCTACTAGTACGTCCACAATAAGATGGTGTGTACTAGTTCTGTTAGTAAATTTAGGTCTAGTAAAGCCAATGGTGACTTTACATGCCCGGGGAGACAGTAGTCAGTCCCCGGGTATGGAGTCTATGATGGAAGTCCGCTAGGACGCCCCAGTGCTACGGCACGGAGGGTGCGTTGTAACACACATAGCAAAACATATGAGACCCTACGGAGTAAAAGACCCCATAGCCCATATAACACATTGACATTCAAAGGAATTACACACATTCATGTCCAAGAGTGGGAAAAAAAAGAGTCTCACTCTTGGCAGGATGGAAAAAACAAACTCCCGAAATCCAGCAAAGCTGCTGGGGGACTCACTAGGTTAGGAAATTCAGCCTAAACAGAGAATTCTCCCTAACAGTAAGCACATCCTCAACCAGATGAAGCCCCTTGGCCCACAAAATCTCTCTAAAATTCAGTTTACAGATTTCTGGTAGGGCACAATTATTCCATAGAGGGGCTGCCTGAGCTACTAACCCCTCCCATTACTTAGTTGTTATCTTGTGGTTTGGGCCATTTGTTGTGAGGCCAGTGGCAGTCTCTGTACATTCTTGTCACCATAAAGAGAGAGGAATGGGTCATTGCCTCCCACCCACCGTCCTTTGAGTAGTTCTGTGGATAGGAAAGGTCACCTTGTAACCGCTCATTAGCTCTGGCCAACTGTGTCTCCAAGTATTACTTCAAGATGTCTCGGAAACCGATCACACCCTCCCAAACCGAACCACAAAGTGTATGCAGCGCTATTCTAAGTTGAGAACCACCACATAACAGATTCCTCAAGGACTGTTCAATTTTCTGAAATTCCCTATCTGGGATCCGGACAGGAGTGTTTTGAAGAACATATACGAGAGGGGGGAGGGCCATAATTTTAAATAGAGTGGCTCAACTGAGCAGCGAGAGGGGGCGTTCCATTCAGAACTGAGCGTCAGCCTTAAACCTACCAGTGACATGTGCCATATTGCGGGCCAGGAATGCATCTGGGTCTCAGCAAACATCAGTGCTGAGATATTTAAAGGTGTTCCCCGCCACTTGGAAAGGACAGTCACAGAGGAATACAGATGAACCTTCCTGGACTGGAAAGAATAGTGACTGGCTCCAATTAATCCACAATCCACTAAACTCCCCAATGATCTGCAGAATATCCATAACACGCAGGACAGACCTACATGGATACCCCAAATACAATAATAGGGTGACTGTGTACAATGAAACTCTGTCTTCTTGTCCCGAGGGCCACACAAACCATGTTATCAATGGACACTCTCTTAACTACATCTCCAAAGGTTCAATGGCCAAAATAAAAGCAGCGAGGAGAGGGGGCACACTTGGCTGGTACCACGTTCCAGAGGGAAACACTGAGAAGTTACACCATTCACACCTGACGGCGGCAATCGGGTGTGCGTATAACAATAACCCATTGAAGGAAGGTCTGTCCAAATCCCATACCCTTCAGCCCCGCCCAAATAAACCACAAATAGACTGTATCAAATGCCTTTTCAAAATCGATTGCCACAATAGCGAGCGGGTCACAAATAGTATCCGCCTCTGCAAGGGTGACATGAAGTTTGTTAATATTCCTCAGGGTGGATCAGTCTGGTAGAAACCCACTTTGATCCGGATGAATCAATGAAGGAAAGACCGTCATCAATCTATGAGCTAAAACCTTAGCCACTATTTTGTCTTCACTGGTAATAAGCGAGATTGGTCTGTAGAAGGCACAGTCGTCCAGCGGTTTATCTTTCTTGGGCAAAGCAATAATATCACCCCTACATAGGTCGGGGGCAGCACATTGTATTCCGTACTTATATCAGACATTGAATGAGGGGCTTGGAAACCAAGCTTGTCATCATTTTCCAGAATTCAGCTGGGAAACATTTAGACTGTGGAGATTTGTATGACTGTACGGATTGAATCTCCAGGGAGAGCTCTTCCTCTGTTATAGGTGCCTCTAAGGTGTCTCATTGTTGAGCAGTGATAGCAGAAATAGGGATTTCTGCAGAAGCCCTGTATATTTAGGCTCAGCTGCATCTACAGGCATTTCATGCAGTCATACATAAAAATCCCACAAACCTCTCGCCAATCTGAGTTCCTGACAGCTGTGGTCCCTGTGTCTGTCTTGACCATGTGAATGTATCATGACTATGTGTCCCTTTGCTCAAGCCAGGCAAGCAGATTCCCTGTTTTATCCCCGGTTTCATATAGCCTGGCACGGGAGGCCAGGTAAGATTGGCGGGACATGTCATATGCCCAGTTGCGATACTCTGGTCGTGCCTGCAGCAGGGCTCTATGGGACACCAAAGAGTGATCCGTGAGGAAGGCCTGTTCCTGGTGATCAGTTTCAAGTTTTTGACATGATATAATATGATAGGTTATTTATAACGTGCTTAATACCCAGAGGTTTCTAAGCGCGGACCCAGGGATCGAACTTGTGTTGCTCCGTGTTCTCTTGCTTCCAAGGCAAGCACGTTGCCCCTGAACTATCCTCCCAAGGCATTGTTTCAATTCGATCATTCTTTCAAGTCTTCGGTTTTCCCATGCCATAAGCACTGACATAGACTCCCCTCTTGTCACGGCTTTGTACCCTTCCCATAATATGCTTGGCTCATCCAGCGATGGAGGATTGAGTTCAAAATATTCCCATTGTTTTGCCCACCAGAGGCATCAAGACCACTGGGAAGCCGAGGTATTATGGGTTGAGTCACCAGATCATCTTGCTAAGAGACCCTGTGTGACCCATAGAAAGTAGGACTGCAGAGTGATCAGAGATACCCCACGATAGAAAACTAACATCTGTGATTCTGAACCGCTCCGTATTGGGCAGTAAAAACAGTCAAAATCGGGACACGGAAAGATGAGCTCCAGAATGGAAAGAAAACCCATGAAGATGGGGATGGGCTATCCGCCAAGTATCAACTAGACACATGGCTTGAGTGAAGTCTGCAATGTTGGTTTGGGTCGACACCTAGCCATCGGGAGTTGGGTATCTGTCAGTGGATTGGTCCATTGCATCTTTTTTATTATTTTTTTATTTTTATTGTTCACTTGTTAGGCACTTATACAGGAAGCAAATACTGTTTCAAAGCACCCACAGGGCAACAGGGAGGGGTCAGGGGATGATAAATAAACAATGTTACATTACAGCAATGTTAAATAATTAAATACAACAAAGAAGAAGAGACAATGGGGAGGAGAAGACAAACATACGATTCCTTGTGAGTGTTCAGAATGTGCAAGTGCAGGAGCAGGTGTATGGGATAGGTGCTGTGGTGCTCATGGACAGCAGCAGCAGAAGTGCTATGAAGAAAGGTAAGTGCAACCTCCAATGGTGGAGGGTGAGCCTGTTAAACGCGATATCATATCGTGCCTCCTTTCTTGTATATATTGGCATAATCCCAGTCGCTCTACGAAGAAAACCACGTTGCAAAGTTTTGATTCTAGATCGACTTCGCCGCCATTTTAGGTCCATCCGCCATTTTGATTTCCATTCCAATGTAACTGTGTGTCTAAAATGGTGGACTGTTTCCCACTTGTAACTGAGCCGTCCTGAACTTTGTACGAAGGTTAATGTGTAAACTGTCCGTTGGCGGAATGTTTGGGTTGAGTAAAGAGACTTTGTCCCATGCCTGACTTGTAGGCTGAGGATTGTCTGTGCCAATAAGTCTGATCCACGGACACACATAGACCACAATGTAGAGCAAATACTGAACGTGGACACTAGCTGAACTGCATTGTAAAGGACATGTGTTAAGGCTTATTGTTAAATCCAAGAATACACTGTTGCCATTGTAACCTGTTTGCAGGTAAACTGAGGATGATCCATGTGCATATTGTCATGCAAACCATAAGTGAACTCGGCACGAACTCTAGACCATGGATTATTAACTTGCAGAGGGGCTGGACTTTATTATCGAAAATGTATAAAATGCACAACTGTTTAGACGTCCAGTACCTCTCACTTCTCACACCGAAAGGGCTGGTATTTGCTGTGATGTACTGAGGGCCAGATAGCTATCTGTATCTGATTTTGTTTCTTTGTAACTGTACAGTATTAAAATAAAGATCTGTGATCTTTATAAGCCCGTGTTTGGTGTATTTCCTTTTGGGGTACTCAGCCTCGATATTTCCTTTTGCTTTTACATATGGCGCCCGAATAGGGACCCTCAAGATTGATGCCATCTCGTTGAAGGTTGACGCGGCATTCGGACTGGGATCGGACAGTGAAAAAGGGGGCCCCTGTCTTGGATGAGACGCGATACCTCAGCAGTACTGCACGACCCGATCCCTGGACGGTGAGCCCACAGTCCGAGACTGCATCTTGACGAGGGTCCATATATCGAGGCGTGAAGATTTCCCAAAATCACCAACCACGTGGGTCCTGTGAGTTCTTAGTAATCCGATCGGACCTCCTTAGAATTTGATCAGGTGAGTCGTGACCCGATTCTTAAGTATCCTGATAATTTGTTTTGGCGTATTGCACTTGCAAGTACAATTATTGACCAGTTAACACCAGTATTCTGATATGCCTTGGAAATTGTCTGCCTGCTTCAGGGCGTTATTCCGCATTGACAGAAAATCTTTGGAATTTGGCCGACCGGCGCCAATGGAGGGGTCGCCGGCGTGTACTATGTACTGTAAGCACGGCATTGGTAGTATAGTGTTCAATGATATTTGGCACAGACAAACTAGACATGCTTCCGAACTTCAGTGGCCAATCAATGGTAGTTCTGAAATTCCTCTCATAGAATACTTAGAATCTATATTATTAAAGAAAAAGGCTAGACCGGCAGCATTTGATGTATTACAGAATTGGAAGAAAGAAGCTTTGCAGCAACTTAAAAGTAGGGAAAAACATGCTCGCCGTCATATGACCAACGCCGAAAAATCGTTGTTATATGATCAAAATAAACAGTCTGAGTTAGTTAGGAATATGGATAGGGCTTTTTCACTTGGTATCCAGAACATGTATCCTTCTAAAGACTTTCATGTATCTGATGAGCTGATTGACAAACTTCTAAAGGAACGAAGGCCTGATGCCACTGTGCCACCTCCGTATTTTCCTATTCCTGTTGTTTTGCCTCTTCCTGCTGTTATTCCTCCTCTCGTAGTTCCTCCAGCTCTTCCTATCCCTCCTCTTGTTGTTCCTCTTCCTCCAGTTGTTGTTCCTCCTCTTGTTCTTGCTCCTCCACCTTTGCGTACTGTTACGGGTTTAATGGGTTTGCCTACTGCACCAGTGACAGCACCTCTTACGCTGAATGTATAAGATTTGCCTACTCTTCCTCTTCCAAGTGGTCCTGTACCGGAGCGGGATTGAGGGTTGTAACTCGTAATACTGTGACTTCAGAGAGAAAGCATGAATTGACTGTGTGGGCTAGACACTGCATGGAGAAGGGTGAACGAGCTGATATTTTTGCCACATTCTCTAACTTAGACAATTTTCCTGAGAAAAACGTTTTTATTGAAGGGTTGGGAGTTCATTTACATATAATGTGGAACAGATTAGATGATATAAATCTCCCACAAGGGTTGAGGGATCTGAATGTTTTAGCGTATTCAAGAGATACTGCAGAGAAAGTACATGAGCATGTCGAGAGGGTTTTTGAGTATAGAAGGAAGTTGGAAAGGTTACGGAACAAATATATTGATGGTGATAGTTTGGACGCTATGATTGTACAGAAAGGGTTCCTTCCTTGTCGTAAAAAGATAAATGAGGAACACGAATTTGCAGAAAAGATGCGATTAGGTGGATTTCAGACATGTCGATAACTCCCGGAGAAGTATATGACACGTATAATCAGTATTCGCCAGAAATGCAGGGGAAAGTGATACAGGTTATGGTAGAATACCTGTAGGATGAATGTATAAAAAGAAAGATTTGTTGTCCCGCAGAATTATTGAAGATCTATAAGAGAGCTTTTTCCTCAGCTGCTTTAGCGCTCGATTTAGCTCTGTTGCTCAGTAAGCGTTCGGAGTTTCCTACTTCTCAGTTGCCTATGAGAGCGGTTCCTCCGACATTTGTCCCAAAAGATGAAATTCCAGCTAATGTTGCAGCAGGTACACCTGCACAGGATATTCCCGCACATTATATGTCAGAGTTTGTTCACGTCCCATTCCCGAGACAGGAAGTGAACACCATTAAACAATCCATTTCCGATATTAGGAAGAATCCAACAGGGTTCTACAAAGAGATAGAGTCTATCTTGCAGTCATTAGTATTTACTTTGAGTGATATTGATGTGTTATTTCCCGTGCTCCTACCTGTTGATTTGTGGAAACAGATTAGGACTGTAGACGATGTACCAGTGTTAGGGGATACATGGGATAATATAGCTAGACCAGATAGAGAGAGGCCAGCTGGCGAGAGACCACCACAGGTAATACTGACTTTGCCTGATTGGATAGTTATGAAGTTAAAGGCTATAATTCCTGAGAGAAGGATTATTTGGGACAAACTTAATGCTTGTGTCCAAGGGAAGTCTGAGGAGGCTACCGAATTCTTTAATCGGTTCGAACAAGTGTTTTCAGATTTAAGTGGACAAGATTTGAGCACAGAGTCTGGGAAACGACTATTTGTGGACAAATTTGTGCGCAGATTTCTGCCTGACATCCAGTCGCAAATTCTGTCTTCAGAGAGTGCTTGGCAAGCTAAGTTTCAGTCAGAAGTATTGCATATGGCTCAGTACTATGAGAATCGTGTCAATAACGAAAAAGAAAGAATTGAAAAAAGAAAGGGAGAATTGAAAACAAAAGTTCTATTGCAGCAAATTGTTAGAGGCCCCAGAGGGGGTAATTCGCAATTTAGAGGTCAGTATGCTCCACAGGGAAATGCGCCATTGGGTCCTGTAAACATAAACCAGTGTGCTTATTGCAGACAAGAGGGTCATTGGCGTGCACAATGCCCGATCCTCCAGCAGAGGTCGCATAATGCATTTGGTAACATGGGTAGACGATCCAGAGGCCGCCCTGGGGCAGGGGGTCCTGGTAGAAGTCAGTTTTCACAAGATTCGCAGCAACCTTCTTCGCAGGATAATCAGGCACCGAGTGTGGATAACAGAAACATTTTTCATCATCCTTCTGCTGCTTACCTCTCTGAAGAACTTCCTTTTGATGACATTCTGTTTCGTTAGGATTGCCCGAAGCAGGGTCTAGAACCGATGCCTATTTCCGTTAATAAGAAAGGTCCCTACATTGAGATGATAGTGGGAAATAGGAAGCATCTATTCTTGATAGATACAGGGGCACAGAAGTGTTCCATTGACTACTCACGGGTTCCAAACATTCCACTGTCAGGGCAAACCAATGTTTCTGTAGGGTTTTCTGCCACACCAGTAGTCTGTCTGGTTTCTTCGCCGGTACCGATTACTTTGGGTCCATTTACGGACCACTGCCCATTCCTTTTGACTACGAACTGTGGAGAGAATTTGTTGGGGTTGAATCTGTTGAAAGAATTAAATGCAGTAATTGATTGTTTTTCTGATGGAGTGCGTTTGACGATTTCAACACAGCAATTTTCTGTCTCTCAGTTTTTGACCAGACCTTTGCCGCCTGAATTTAGTGATGTTCCGGAGTGTTTGTGGGCAATTGATGATAATGGTGTCAGTGTTTTACAAATTGAAACATGGAATAAAGTTGCCACGTAATCCCCAGTATAAGATTTCGGTCGATGGTGAGCAAGCTTTGAAATGCATAATCTCCGATTTTGTGCATCGTGGAGTAATCGAGGAAATTGCAGGTACTTTGTGCAATAGTTCGATTTTGCCCGTGTACAAAAAAGGCGATAATGCAATTCCTTTTCGTTTCATTATTGATTTATGTGCCATTAATAAGATTGTTGCTCCACAATTTTCCATTGTGCCTGATGTGATGACAATATTAACTATGATTCCAGCTTCTGCTACTCACTTTAGTGTTGTGGATCTTAAGAATGCTTTCTTTAGTATTCCTATACACAAACATAGTAGATATCTGTTAGCGTTCACTTTAGGGGGACGCTCGTTTACCTTCACCCATGCGCCGCAAGGTTACACGGAGAGTCCTAGCATCTACAGTAGGGCTTTGAAAGAGCAGCTTGACACACTTGAGTTGCCTACCACTTGTACACTGCTTCAGTATGTAGACGATCTACTTTTAGCTGCTGACTCAGAGAGAGCCTGTGTTGTTGCTTATTCACCTAGCACAACATGGACACAAAGCTTCACTAAAAAAGTTTCAATATTGTCGACAGGAGGTCACCTCTTTAGGCTATTTACTGTCAAAGGAGGGAAGAAGGTTGACGCCTGAGCGGATAAAAATAATTTCTAGTATGTCTGTCCCAAATACACAGAAGGAAGTCAGAGCCTTGATAGGAATGGCTTCTTACTGTAGGCAGTGTATACCCAATTTCTCGTTAACTATTAAACCAATGTTGGCTTTGACGAAGAAGGGCATTTCTTCGCCATTGCCGTGGAACTTGGAACACCAGCAAGTGTTTGATTTGCTCAAGACTGCATTGTGTTCGGCACACCAAATTATGAGAAGGCCTTTGTGTTGTATGTGCAGGAACGTGATGGATGTGCTCTGGCTGTATTAAAGCAGAAACATGGAGGGAAGAATAGGCCGTGCGGATACTTTTCTTCCGCCCTTGATCCTGTTGCATGCGCTTTGCCAAGATGTTTGAGAGCTGTCCCTGCTGCTGCTGCATCCGTGAAACAGAGTAAGGGTATGGTCCTAGGCCATGCTTTAACCCTGATGGTACCTCACTCTGTAGATGTTCTATGAAGCAGAACACAAACGCAACATCTCACCTCTGCACGATTAACGAGATTTGAATTGATCTTGTTTGCACCGCACATTAAAATTCAGAGATGTTGTGTCCTCAATCCGGCTGAACTTTTACCTTTCCTGCAAGGTACTGCTTGCAGAAACGAAGAGTCACATGACTGCCTTTATACCACAGAGCAAAAGACAAAAGGCAGAATTGATCTAAACGATACTCCTTTGAACAATCCGCAAGGGGAGCTGTTTTTTGATGGCTCCTGTTCCATACTCCCGGATGGTACATCCACGGCTGCTTATTCAATCACTACATTGAGCACGGTTGTGGAAACCAAAAGAATCACGCATAACTCTGCGCAGGCCGCAGAGTTTATAGCTTTGACTCGAGCTTGTGAGCCTTCTGAAGGGCTTACCGTAAATATATATACTGTCAGTATGCTTTTGAGGTGGTTCACAACTTCGGCAGACTTTGGGCAGAACAAGGTTTCTTGAATCATATCGCACTAAAATCCAGTATGGCTCCTTGATAGTTTGGTTACTCTCAGCGCTTGCACTCCCCACTCAGTTAGCAATTATGAAATGCGCAGTGCGTCAGAAGATCATAGATAATGTGGGAAAAGGGAACGCTTTTGCTGACCTGATAGCCAAACAGACTGCCACTGATCTCTCTTCAGAAATGTATACTTCAAGGGAAGCCACAAATGCCTGTACTTTGGATGAGGGTATCGAATCTGTGAAAGATATTCAAGCTGATGCCACTTTAGAGGAATCTAAGAAATGGACTGAGGGTTCGGCAAAATTGGATGATGACGGATGTTGGGTGGACAAGGTGGAAGGGAAATGGTTGCTGCCAGATGCGTATATTACAATGATGGTCGCTATGGCTCATGGTCCCACCCATATCTGTGCACAAAAAGTTACCAAAATGTTAAAAAATGTCTGGGTGAATGATAAAATCTCCAAAGTAGCTGAGTGCTTTGTCCAAACTTGTATGATCTGTTTGCAGCATAATGTGGGAAAGGGCACATCGACTCCTAGGGGTAGCTTTAGTTCACCTTCTGTCCCCTTCGAGGTAATACATTTTGATTTTATTGCAATGGAGCGCTGCAACAACTACAAATATGTATTGGTGGTTATCTGCGCTTTTAGTAAATGGGTTGAAGCCTTTCCTGTCAAATATGCCACAGCCATGACAACGGCGAAGACCATGCTGAAGGAATATTTTCCTAGGTTTGGTCTGCCAAGAGTCATCTGGTCGGACAATGGTCCACATTTTATCGCTGCTGTAATTCTGCAAATATGCGTGGGATTACAGATCGATAAACGGTTCCATTCAGCTAGGCACGCTCAGAGTGCTGGTTTAGTAGAAAGACACAACAGCATCATCAAGAACAAGCTTGCTAAGACATGCGCCGGCACCAAACTGAAATGGCCGGACACCTTACTGACCGTGTTATTGTCTATGGGAACGACCCCTCAAACTAAGACTGGGCTCTCTCCATTTGAGGTGGTTATGGGTAGGCCAGCTAATATTTGGGGCTTACCTAGACCCCGATCACTACGCGACATTGAGCATGTACTTCTTTCTGATTATTGTGGGCAGTTAACAAAAAATCTGTATTTGATTTACCAACAGGTGCGAGAAGCCCTCCCTGCAAAGTACGAGGGCCCAGGTCACAGCATCCGACCTGGGGAGTGGGTGCTTGTTAAAGCATTTGAAAGAGCACCCTGCATCGCACCTCGTTGGCGGGGCCCACACCAAGTTCTCCTGGTCACACAGACCGCTGTATGAGTGGCGGGGCGGAAGCACTGGATCCACGCGTCCCCCATCAAGAGGATTCCCCTCCCTTTGCCACACGATACAGAAGACACAGATTCTCCTATCTGTGCTGGAACCAACTATCACAAAGCATCAAACAGTATCGAGAGTGCATCGGAGACTCTCCCTGAGCCCGTGGGGCCTGGGGAAACAGCCGCTTTATCTCCACACTCTCCAACAGTTCCTTTTGTAAATTCTGTTTCGCTTCAATCACTGCTTCCATCAGGAAGTAACGACACGTTGTTTGTAGATCACTCAGTATCAGGGATCACGAGGCATGATCTGCGTCCGAGGAGGTAGACTTACTGTACGGTTCGGCTGTGACATCAAAGAAAAATCAGAGGGCTTGTCTTTTTGGCCCATTCTTTTGCACGTAAGAGAATTCTGTTGGCTAGCATTTGGGAAAGGACTAAGAAAACGCTTGATCTGGAAATCGCCAGCAAACTGACTTTGGCGTATTCGTTTGAAAAAACAATGCCTGCAACTGCTCCCACTCATATGGAACAGATAAGAGACTGTCTGACCGACCGTAATAATGAACAATCGAACGCGTGGGCCCCGAAAACATATTGTTGTCTTTTGATTATGTTAACTGGTTTACAATAGTAATTGCCTTAGGATTTTGGTATCTGGAGGAAGTAATTGAAATTCTGTTACCCACTAATAATGCACCTACTGTTTCTACACTTTTCGTACATCTGCACACTCTATCTCCTAGAGACTCTCAGCACAGACAGAGTTACCATAACAATACTCTATTACTTATTATGAATGCCACACATGCCATTTTTAACAAATCCAATTTCTGGGGCTGCTCGCATTTACCGCAACACGGGGATAAGTGGCTGGGCTGGTATATTCATCCTTTACCTTTGACTACTGCATGCTATGCTTCTTTAAGGGCACTATTCTTTGGCCGATGGAACAATAGCATCTCAGGGAACTTTGATGGAACTAATCTGAATGACTTTGAGAAACGTGTTCTAACGCCCCTGGGATGCTCACTCTTTGCAAATAGTAGCAAACTTAATGTTGCTTCTATTAGGCCTTCTGATAGACTGTCCCGCCCTTTTTAATCTTTAATCTCTTTCAAGATGGCTCCCATAGGCAATAGGGATGCCACACCACCTTCTTACACTGTTAACCACAGCCCTGATTCAGTTTCTTTCTGCATATAGAGGAATGGTACTCAGTCTTTCTATGGGGCAATGACAGATCTTTCCCATTCCATCTAGGCCACTAGGAGTCTGGAGGACAGTCTACATGGAAAAATGTATTTTTGTATCTTATAAATTAATCTTTTGTAATACTTAGATTAATTAAACACAAATAACACACATGCTTGAACAATATGTGTTAGTATTTATGATAGTGTACACCTATTATCACTACCGTGATTAGCCGGAGCACAAAAGCATATTCATTTGCCCTGGAGTTCAATACCTTAGGATGCACTTATCGTTCAGTGCTAGTGTTTCGAGTATATATGCATAGCAGGGCAGTGATGGACTCACTATACCTGTATTCTGATTTATACTACGCTCCACAAAACATACACAATAACAATGTTGAAACTTTTGTGTCCCTCTCACAGTTTAGACATACAATTCTAATAGACCTTCCTCAGGACAAAACAGTAAGCAAAATGACAATCATCAAACATTAACAAAATGTCTGGTGCTGCTGGAGACTCCTTTCAAGTGTTGGTTGTACAACATGTGGTTATAATGCAGGGGGAATCTAGCTTTTTAACTCCTCTTACATTCACTACATAGTATTTTTATTTTATAATTGTCTTACTCTGAATTGCGAAAGTGGAAGTAATGGCTCCTCAACCTCTTCCCAAACACTTCAGGAAAACGTCTCTGTAAACATAATTGAGAAGCAACTCTTTATGACTCTCCTAGCCACGGTCTCCATTGACCGCATGTAGAGTTTTAGAGTTACTTACCAGTCATGTCAACATGTGACAGATATCTTATGAGGTATGTTTCAGGACAATCGTCATACGTGTCTACCTCCTGCAAGCCATGTTCCAAAACAGACCACACTACATGTCTTACTATCTCCCATGTTACATTTCCCACTCTAAAGTCATTTTTTCATTTTTAAAATGCCTTTTCTGATGAACTTGCTTGTAAATCATATGACCTTTGAATCCCTAAAAGGTGAGTGGTAATATGCAACAATGGGCAGGCCATGTACCTCCTGCTGCCAACTCTTGCATGTGCGGTGCAGCTTATGTACTCTCCGGGTTCTTTTCGAGGTGAAGCGTCTGCAGATTCACCTCACCCCATGCACAGTCAAGACGGTTATTTGTTATACTTTAACAGAAGAGGGTATAGTGTACATGCTTTCGACTAATGCAATTATTAGAGTGCCTTGATCAATTTGTGGTGGCACTGATGAAATAGCTGCCTCTGTTATTGTGTTAACATTACAAGGAGTTCAATTATCAGAAAGATATTGATTGGGATCTCTGCTCTCACCCTCATCAACCACAGATTACATGTGACTGGTGATTGCTAGAGCTTGAAAACCATCAGACCATGGGATTGGCAGAGATGCCAGTGGGAGCTGGTCACTTTCAGTCACTACCCGTTTTGGTTTTGTAGTGTTAATGACAGAAGGTGTTAGAGCACGTTCATAATCCTTCACTTTTTATTAATGTTGAGCAGGGTTAAAGTAGTGCCTTACATACCTGTGTTGGCAGGTTCCTCATTCATTTCTAAAATTGCCTCCATTTCGTTAACTCTGCACAATGGTCAAGGCTAGTACACCGAGTAATGTTTTCTTCTAGGAAAGCTGGGCAGGGTAAACAATCTGCTCTTCGCATTTGTCCATTATGCTTTAATCGATACACTGAATGATAGCTAGCATCACACCAAAGCAGCACACACACAAGTATTGCGTATGATCCTAGTGTAACATGGTGGCAGTGTGTGTCACACTGTAATGTAAGCCTTACAACACCCCACTGAATATAGTTAAAAAGATTCTCAACGACTGGCTTTAAAAGGTAATCCGGTGTAATAACGTTGGGTTTGTGCAAGCCTGATTAAGGGGAACTTCCTGTGACGCTTCTACACACTCATACATGTCGTTAACGACGCGAGTAAAGAATTGCTTGCTGAGTCTTCCAGCAGACATATGCCTGCCAAGCATTGGTGCTCAATGTCGCATCCTGTGTCATGGTCTGATTGTAAACGGGATACCGGCTGGGCACTGATTTGCATTTGAAGCCAGTTGAAATGTGGGTGCCACCGCTGGGTTGCTGCTACTGCTTGCACTTCCTTCTGTCGCTAGACGCCAGATCCTGTCCCTAGTTAAGAAGTGTAATGCATTGGCATATAGATCTATTTCCTTTTCTTTTAAGTTGATACATGCAGAGGAGAGTTGAGTGGGTTCTGTAATTCTTACTGGTCCTCCCCAGAAACACCCTGTCTTGTTCAAGCTGTGTTATTGAGCAGCCATGTTGGGGACATCTTGGAAGCAAATAAAACACCACCTACAGATTGTCAGAGAGGCAGCTGAGCTTTTGGGACTATACTAAAACAATCGTTATGTTCCCCTTGGTGTGGTGCCGGCTAACTACCGCCCGTCTCTATCACCCCCTTCCTTGGCAAACTCTTGGAGAAGCTGCTCTTCCCCAACTGACCGAGCATACTGAACTTGTCGGTTGCCTACATGACCAATCTGGATTTGAATCATCCAGAGGCACAGAGCACAGACACTGCTCTCCTGAACACCCCTGAAGAACTGCTTGCATCTCTTGACTTTAACTCTCCAGCTGTTCTCATTCTACTTGATCTCTTCTCTGCATTTGATACATTCAACCACTCCATCCTCAATAAACGGCTCCATGATACCCTTAGTATCTCAGAGCGGCACTGGACTGGCTGACCTCCTTCCTCACTGACCATCCCTCCCAGGTTATCCTGGGCTCTTTCTCCTCTCACACCTCCATCTCCACCTGTGGCATTCTCCAGGGCTACAACCTTTCTCCCCGGCTCTTTAACATCCATCATGCTCCGCTTGCTCACCTAATTTCCACATTCTTCCTTTACTTCCAGTGTTATGCAGATGACACACAATTCTACTTCAAACTTCCCTCTGATCCTCTCCTTACTTCCTCCATCATTCCTGACTGCATGTCTGCCATCCATTCCTGGTGTGCCTCCAATGATCTCTGCCTCCACGCCAGCAAGACGGAGATCCTTCCCATTGGGACTCCTGCTCCCTCTTTCGTCCCTTCAATCAGGCCACCCTCTATGGGCTCTCCCCCTTCTCCTTTCTCTGAAGCCAGAAACCTTTGAGTCATCTTCCACTCCTCTCTTTCCTTCCTCCCTCACATCCAGGATCTTTCCAAGAAGGCCACATTCAGCTCCACCTCCTCAAAGGACACCTTCCTTTCCTCACTTCCCCTAGAAGCTCAATGATTCTAGAGCTTTGGCAATCTCTAGGCTGGACTACTGTAACAACCTCTTCCTTAATCTATCCCCTTCCTCCCTATGTCCCCTCCATCCTATCTAGAATAGGGCTGCAAGACTTATCGTTGTCCTCAAGCCCAGGGACCCCATCTCTCCAGCCCTAAAATATCTCCACTGGCAAGGATCAAATTCAAATCCCTCTGCATCATCCATAAGGCTGTCTGGGGCCAGGGACCATGCTATCTACAACTCGCTCTCACCAAATTTCTCCTTCCAGATCTTTACGCTCCTCTGGCGACAACTCTCTGCATGTCAAGAGCTTCTCTAAACAGCAAGCTGGTGGCCAATCTCTTTTCTCGGCTGGCTCCCTCCTCTGGACCAGCCTCCTCCTTCCTCTGCGTCATGTGCCGGATCTCCTCAAATTCCAGATGCTCCTCAAGACTTCCCTTTTTACCTCCTCCTTCCCCCTCTCCCTCCCTTGCAAAACCCCAGAGTCGCTGAGATTGGTGATCGGGCCCTTATGTGTCCTTCTGGGTCCTAGCCTTGCCCCCCAAATGCATTCAGCCTCCACCCACTCCCAACACTTGCCTTTGGGCACCCACTGGCCTGTGCTGTCACATAGGCCTGCACTTATTGTATTGGCAGTTGACTACTCTTACCAAGTGATCTCTGACAGGCACTTAACAGTTGCTTGCAACTTACTCCCTAGCACTTCCCTCTGTGGAACTCATAGCACTTCCGCCCCTCCCTCGTCCCTTCTCTCTCACTCTGCACGGTTCCATGTCTTAAAATCGCAGCAAAAATGGCTGTGAATACAAAATATTGCGGCAAAAATGCCGTGTTTTTTTGCGCCACAATCATGTAAAGAATGCAGGGGACACCCCCGCAACCCCGGACCCATTATACCAATTAAGAGGAGCGGGGGACACCCCGTTCCCCTTAAATGCTATAATGGGGTACACCTTTACCGGGTCAAACCACGGCATTTTTGCTGCAATTTTTTTACCAGCAACATTTTTGCTGCGATTTTGTTACCGGATACCCTCTGCACTTGCGTTCTAGATCCTCACAATGCCTAGTAGGACTGCCTCTTTCTTTCTCTTCATTGTTATTATATTTACCTTTCGTTCCCGTGCTCCCTCGCTGGAGCCCTGTGGGCACTTTGAAACACAATTTCTTGATCTATAAGCACCTTACAAATGCACAATAAATTAATAAAATAAATACATTCATCTACTTGCTGTTTAATCTCTTTCTGCAGATTTGTTTACACTACTCATCAGCAGTTGTAATATTGGCCAACACGTGATTCACCATTTTTGCCGCTATGGGAGTGTGAGGTATTGCCATCTGGCAAGAGTGTAGAAGCCCTATATTTTTTATCTTTTATTAATTAATAAAATGATGTGGGTAATTCCATCTCAAAAAGGGTGATCTGCTAACCAGATCATTGAGCTCCATGCCAAATGCACAGTGACATGTGCCCTGCTGCATCAGGTTCCTGATCTGCAACACCTTTTCGCCAGTGGCACAGAGCAGCTTCAAAAGCCACAAGTATCCTTTTGACAGCTGCCGTAAGAGCCAAATCACTGCAGAGGACGTGTTTAAAATCTGCAACCCTGTTCCAAAATGGCATAATTATAAGGAATTATCATCATGGTGGCAGTTTAATTTTTATACATAAGCCATACTTGATTTGGAGTCTGGTGGCTGGTAATTCACGTAATTATTAAATCTACATATGATTTGAACAATACCCATGTTGACACTGTGAGCCAAGGGCAGCTGTGGAGCCGTTCTGTGCATTCTAGTCGATAACCTGTCTCAGCCAGCAGGACAAAAGACTGATAGATTATGGGCCTGATTATGAGTTTGGTGGTATCTTAGTGGGACATCTGCTCAGATACCACCAAACTTTATTACCGTTACAGCCGGATTACAAGTGGTGGTAGGTGGTGTTAGTCCCCATTAATTGGAGTATATAGGACTCCAGGGGGAATTTTGGCAGTATTACCACTGGTAGTAATTCGCCAATGGTAATACAACTGAATTGGCCGAGTTTGGGTGGTAAGGTGGAGGAATTACCTCCAGCTTCTTACTGGAGGTTTGTTCACCAACTTACACCCAAACTCGTAGATGGGCTGTGCGGTAATGCACCAGTAAACTGTATCACTGACACATTTTACCGCACCACCCAACTTATAATGAGGCCGACTGTCTCTTCTTTGATGATCCTTTGGGAGGTCTGATAATACCTCTCTCCAGCAGAACAGTCCCTCAGCAGGAGTTGTGTGGGAAATGTGAATCAAACAGCACACTCTAAACCAAAGGACTAGCCTCACACCACAGTAGTGCAAAGGGCCTTTGATGCTGTGGGTCTGAAAAAGGGTCTGAGAAAGGAAAGGGTCTGAGAAAGGAGTGGGATTAGTGTAGTTAGAGGGAGATTAGCACAATTAGGAGAGGACTGAACCATCTTGATCCTCTCAGTGCGCCTCTCCTTCCTTCCGGTCTCCTCCACTTCGTCTCCAAGTGTACAAAACACTTTGGGTATGATGCAAGAAGCAAGGACAAGTTTTGGACCCCTTAAAGCAGGCTTTCCTTTGTCCAATCCCTGCGGGGGTTTTGCATAGAAAAGAGAGGGTCTACCACTTATTATTTGATTCATTCCTGGACTGCAAGTAGAATTCATTTTGGGAGAGTTGACCTTTACTGAACCCTCCAGCAGTGAAGTGAATATTGAGTGTTCCAAGGCAGAGGCAAGCTCTGCACCCTAACCACTTCCAAGTTATATTGGGGTGACCTTTTGCTGGAGCAAGACCTGCCACTCTGCCAGCTACACCAGTGTTTGCCAGCCTTCTCTGTGTTGGGAGAGTGACGTAAAGGGCCATATCTTGTCCTTGAGCCGCTACAATAGGACTCAAAGCATCCTCAGAGCCAGAACATCCAGGATCCATGTTTTTCAAAGTTGTACTGCTTCAAGCAATCTTCAAACCACGTTCAACACCGTCCGAACCATCAGGGCCCATTGATGATGCTTTTGGAAGTCTCTTGATCTTTGAACTGTTATTGCTGCATCTATGAACCCATTCACCACAGCACTAGGACATCTGAGCACACCCTTGCCTCATCTCAACATAGTTGCTCATCACTGCAGGAACACTTCAAACCACTGTGTCTTGACCAGGTGCCTCAAGTCACCAGCATCATCTTCCTTTACCCATGACTGAACATCAAACCAGCCGTAGTGGCCTCAGCGACCAGCTTCATAAGAACACTGCATCGAACAGAAACAAGCTGCTCTTCTCTTTGAATCAGACTTAATGCCTGCTCCACATCTGGATCGCCACTACTCGCATACATGCCAACATTCTGTGACCAAAAATCTGTAGGAATCTTAAAGGTTCAAAAATAGTAATTAGCGTAATGATGCTATAACAGGAAATGATGTCACATCACCATGACCCGATGAAATGATACGACATGACATCACAAGAAATGTGATGTGAACTTTGACCTTATGACATCACAGAAATTACCTCAAGTGAAATGGCTTTGAAGAGATCACAGGAAACGGCTGCCTGGTGTGGCATATCCAGATCCTCTGACCCATTGTTAGAAAGAAATGTACCAAATAACTGAGCTGTGCACACTGTGACCAGCTTCTTCCTCATTAACACAGGGTTTTCCCTTCAAACATACCAATAACATGGCTAATGTAATTAACACTTCAACATCCATGCCAGCCTTTTTTTCTTCCAAGCTTCTTAAAGTGGACAAGAGGTGGTGGAAGGGGGCTCGAGGGAACGCCAGGTGATGAAAGGGGCCCATTACACCCCGGCCTCTCCATAGAGCCAACAGTGGCAGGAACACAGACATCAGTCCCTCACACACAAAAAATCCAAATATGCACTATTATGGCATACACAAAATGACAGGCCACAGAAACATAACACAATCCATTTAACTGTAGGTAAAGTGTGACGGGTGTGTGACATCAGTCTCTGCATACACAACCCCTTTTATCTAGCTTCAACCTTGTACAATTCAACAAAATATTAGGTAGCCCAGCAGTACATTGGAAGACTATGTTTATGACAGATGTTTGCTTCTGCATAATGCTTTGGGGCCATTGCAATGGAATTAGGCGGTATAAAACTATTACAAAACAGAATAGCCATTAGTTTATTTTACTGCACAAAATCCCCACCATAACGTCACAAATGTGCCAGTGTTGCACAATCAGACAGTTTCAAATTAAATTACACACCATATGTCTGTCCAGCCTTCACCCCTGGTGACAACAGAGAAGAGCCAACATCCATGTAAAATATGCCAGGGGGTTGTGGAATGCCACTGCAGCACACAGCAACTGCCAGGTAGAGCTTCTTAAAGTGGGCAAGAGGTGGTTCTTCTCTCCTGCTAAGTGAATGGTACAAGCTTTTGAAGGTGGCATAGCTTCCGATTTTGACCAGTTTATCTCAATGCTGGGATAGGTGTATCGATATTTAGCAGCACCATGAGCATATTGTCTGCTTAAAGCCATAATTTCTGTGAGGCCTCCCCGAATTGTATTCCTTGAATTAATGGATATTCTCTAATCTTCCCTGCCAGAGGCTCCATTGCAACAGCAAATAGCATAGGGGAGAGGGGGCATTCTTGTCGTGTTCCCCTTCACAGTTCAAATCCTTTTGACAAAAGACCATTTGTATTCACACTAGCCGTTGGTCTAGAATACAATAGTTGTATCCAACAAATCATGTTTTCTCCCAATCCAAAGCCCTCTAATGCAGCCATGAGGTATTTACATTCGATGCGGTCGAACGCCCTCTCTGCGTCCAGTGATAACACACCACCTCATTTGGTAATTTCTTGCTTTTGTATGGAGTTAGCAGCAACCTGTGCATGTTCTTCGATACATGTCTCCCTTTAATAAAGCCTGCTTGTCCCTGATCAACGATTCCGGCCAATACATACTCCAATCACAATGCCAAGGCCTTTGCAAGTATCTTATTATCAGTGTTAATCAAGCTTATAGGCCTGTAGCTACTCATGTTCACCGAAGGTTTCCCTTGTTTCAAGAATAGGGAATTAGGGGCATACCTAGTGGTAGATAGAAGCAAACCCTTTTTTAGAGATGAATGCAGCATGGCCAGCATCAAGTTCTAAACTTCATCGGGCAAAATCTTGTATAATTCTGCTGGGATTCCATCTGGTCCCGGGCATTTCCCTGAATTTAAAAGGCATGCTGCTCACTTAAGCTCCTCTATGTTAAAATTCTTCTCTAGACTCTCTCTGTCCTCTGCTTTTAGTCTCTTTAAATTACAACCTTCAATCTACTGCTTAATTTGGTCTTGGCTCACAAAAGCACCTGTCTTCCCATCAATTGCGCTTATTGTTTTTTCACTGTCCATCATTTTCAGACGATGAGCTAGTAGGCATTTTTCACCTCCCTCAATCATTACATCTCGTTTTAAACAGGAGTTTTTCTGCCTTTCCTGTAAGTATTTCCACTTGATTATTTAAAAAAAATGTTAAGTACATTGCAAGAGTCCATTGTATAGTTTATCATATTTTGCTTTTCAATTTCTTCACTCAGGTTTTTCATCTCCATCTCCCTTTCTTTTTTCTTTCTTCTCGAGAGGCCAGTCAGCATGCCCCTCATGTAGCCTTTGAAGGCCTCCCAGGCATATTCCACTGCAATGTCTTCTGTCCAATTTTTTTCCACAAAAAACCTAGCCTCTTTCACAATCTTATCCAATATATCTGTATCTTCAAGTAGTGTTACATTCATTTTCCATGTACTTGTTTTAGGCATTGGACACATCGGTGTCATTTCAAGTGAAACCGGGGCATGATCTGAGGTCAATACGGTTTTAATATATCCCCCTTTATAATTCTGTGTGCAACTCCAGATGTCAAAAGTAGATCAATTCGAGAATACATTTTATGATGGCCAGAGTGAAATGTGTACTGTCTGACCAAAGGGTGTTGAAGTCTCCACATGTCCTGTAGCTGACACTCTTCCATGAACTCTACAAAGGCCTTTCGTTTCATTGCATTTTCAGTACTCATAGTGTCTACACTTTTAACCAACTTTGGTTCCAGAGTGAGATTAAAATCTCCCCCCACTATGAGGTTCGGTTGATTCACATTCTCCATAAACTGCGCAAGAGTAACAAAAAATGTGCCATCTCCTCCATTAGGAGCATGAACATTGCATATACTGTACGTAACATTTTGTATTTTTAAATGGACACATATAATTCGTCCTTCATTGTCCCTTTTACACGACGTATCAGAAATAGGCAAGTTTTTCCTTATCAGTGTACATACCGCCCTAGAGTTTAATGTAAACGTAGAGCAAAAAACATTCCCCACCCATTTTCGTTTCCATTTCTCTGCCTCTGCTTCAAGTAAGTGTGTTTCCTGAAGTAGGGCAATGTCTGCCTCCAACTCTTTTAATCTATTCAAAATAATGTTCCTTTTATTAGCACAATTTGCACCATTAACATTCCAGGAAACTACATGTAAAATATTTTTACACAAATTTACCATGCTTACGCTGCTCATTATCCACCCTGTGAAGAAGTCTAAAGACGCACAAACACCTATACAACTAACAAATAAACACAAAAACAAATAACCACCTGGTTATCAATCCCAACCCAAGGGTATCTCCCTTCTGTACTCCACGTAGAGAGAACTCTGCCCCGCTCCTTCCCCGATATTTTAATCATTACTATCTCCACATCCTGAATACATTTTGTTATCCAAACATAAAATTCCCCACTTTTTAAACTTATAACGAATCACTTTGCAATGGTTAGCGCCTCATATAAACCCATCCTAGCATAGCTCATTCCAGACTGGTTGTATTGACCTTCTTTTGCGTTTGCACTTAAACACACAGTCTCCAGCTTCCATTACAGGGATAATCAATAATAATAAACCATTTCTCAGCTCTTGGCTTGCATTTAACTTCCTTGCATCCGTTAAAGAGTTTGAACATACCCACATCATGAATAATTGGGGTTGCGCTTGGACCCAGATCGAGACTTAGTACATTCTTAGCCCACCACACCTGTCCTCATAGTATAGTTAACCCGCACCTCTTTGTTCTTTTTTTTAAGGAAGGATAAAAAGAGCCAGGTGTGGCCGTGACAATCTGCTTCTCTGGCTTATTTAATTTGATTATTCTGTGCTCATGCAAATGTCCTCTGTCTCTATAGAATGTTGGATCTGATTTTTCAAGCATGGGATGATTTTCAAATGCTTTCGATATTGGGAGATGGATGAGCAAGGGCTGCCTCGTGTCGCTTCTATTATTTACACTAGCGCAAGTACCGCTATTGACAGCAATACGACAAAACAAACTCATTAAGGGCATATATCTTCCATCGAGGGAAATTAATCTCACACTATATACAGATATTCTACTAACGTAGTGTCATGGTTTGCCGCTTGAGATAGGGCAGCCGTGGAAGGTGGACTCAACGCCCTCTCTCACTGCAGCGAGGTTGGTGGCTTCCGTGGTGCCTACGGCAGCTTCAGGAAGTCAGGCAATTCAGTTTGTGTCGGGTAACCCATTCATTTGCCATGGTTACCCCGACGTGAGAGAATGCCGTCAATGCACAAGATGACATCCAGCAGTTTCATAAAGGCCTTTTTGCCTTCTAGCCTCCCAGTGCTTCTGATTCAAGACATGCTTGCTGCTCCCTAATTCCTTCCTTACTCTTTGGAAATCTTGAGTTCTTAGGTGAGCAGGATTCCTCTCCTGCCTCACCGACCTTACACCTTAAAAAGCAGCTAGGCTGGGGTGAGCGGATTCCTTTCCTGGCTCACCGACCTTACACCATGAAAACCAACTGCGCTGCAGTGAGCGGATTCCTCTCTTGACTCACCGGGCTTACACCTTGAAAACCTGCTGCGCAGAAGTGACCGGATTCCTATCCCATTCCTCTGACTTCCTATTCTTTCCATGAACTGTGAACCACCCTGTTTCGCTGCCGGGGAACTTCCCACCTGGCACCAATCGTGACTTTCCTTCCCTAGCGGGCCTCTAGTGAGTCTCCGGGTGGCCGCCTGTTTCCTGGACATCGCACTTCTCCCTTAGCCATACGTTTGATCTCCTCCTGCATACTGACCCCGCATTGTGTAACTTGGCTGTGTTGGCTACGCTTGGCTCTACGTTTGGTCAAATTTACTAAGGAATAAACTTACCTCAGACTGTCATCTGGATTGCCGTGGATTTCCATTATTTTGTACTTTGGTGACTATTGTGGATTATCAGCGGACATTCTATTCATCTGGAGGAGCACCTGGATAGATGCTTTGCAGTACTCCGGTGCCTGGTTTAGGGTCATTAGAGTGTCCTCGTGCTGCCCGGGTAGGTCCATACTAACTTTCCCTTTTGTTGTTTTCTCCTCCACGTTTCAAATTATTACTTTGTTCATTCATCACCTACAATTCCAGAGTGAATTTAATCACATGCCTTATTAGGGTACTGGCTTAGTTGTTACCACCTCAGGTTAGTCTTATTATGGCCTCATCATTTGTATATTGTCTTTACCACTGAAATATATTAAATCTTTCTTATCCTTCTTTGCAGCTTGGTGCATACCAAGAATGGTATGATTTTCTCTTTCGTCTTAACCACAATTCTGTTTGTGAAGCTTAACAGACAGAGGTGTTTAGGGAAAAAGTTCACTCTGTTATCAGGAGACCCCAGGCTAGGGGGTTGGAGGTAAAGATTTATTGAGATTCCGAAGTCGGCAATCTCGCTAGTCCCTGATTTGGTAAGTGGTCCCACAACAGAATCAGAAGCCTATATGGAAGCCGCAGAGGCTTTGGCCACCGTCACCCAGTTAGTGGAGGAATTACGGGGCTACATGATCACTGCTCATGACAACCTCTGTCATAGCATGGACACCCTCCAGGATGTCACATGATCTGGTATTCAGGATGGCGCTCAGGCGGGTCCCTTTGTCTCTGGTTCTTCTTTACTTGTTTCAGGCCAATCACCTCTTCCAGTCTTGATGTCCACCCAATTCCCTTTGGCCTGCCTGAAAGGTTCAATGGTGATCCAAAGGCTTATAGGACCTTTATCAACCAGTGTAAATTGCATTTTCTTTGCCGCCCTGCCTTGTTTCCTGATTCCACCACCAAAGCGGCATTTGTGCTTTCTTATCTTTGAGGAGTGGCAGTGGCATGGGGTAATCCCTTGTTGGAGACAAACAGCTACATGCTATATGATTGTGACGCCCTCATCACGACTATGAACCACGTTTTTGATACTAGGTATAAGACACAAGCCACTGATTTGGAGTTTCTTAACCTCAGCCAAGGAAACGTATCTTTGCTTACTTATCTAGCTAGATTCAATCAGGTAGCGGCAGAGACCAATTGGCCTGAAGAAAAGAAGGCAGCTGTGTTTTACAAAAGCTTATCAGAGGGGCTTAAGGACACACTTGCCACTGTTCCCGTAGTACCTAATGGTTTCCTGGAACTATTGGATCTGGTTTTGCAGATCGATGCTAGGCGTGCTGAAAGAGTGGGTGAATGAAGGATCAATGTCCCAACAGTTATTAAGCCGTCAGACTCTCCGGTCAGCCATACGGATGTGGAACCCATGTAGATAGGGATGGTATGTGGTCTGTTGTCTAGTGTCAAGAAATAACCACCACCGCAAGGCAAACTTATGTATGTACTGTGTCTCTGCTGACCATTTGTTATGTGGTTGTCCCAGCAGAATGGTTAGGAAGCTGGGAAACTACAAAGCTTGGCAGTAGATGGAGACCCAATGCCGAGTGGTTGCCTTTTGTACTCCCGGTTGGTTCCTCCTTTGACGCTGGTTTACTTGCCCATCACTTTTATGGATAGCCGAGAAATTCCTATGCCCGCCCATGCTGTCATTGATTTGGGTGCCACTGGCAAGTTCATGGATACACACTTTGACCAACAAATGGGTATTCCTATCCTATCAAAGAAAAAAACTGAGGTTGTGAATGCAGTCGACAGTACTACCCTCATCTCACTGAACAGACTGAGCTTCTTCACTTTTCTGGTCCTGGACACCATGAACAGATATGACCTAATAACTCCTCAATCCGGGGTGTACTGGGTTTGCCCTCGTTACAAGCTCATAATCACCAGATCAACTGGGTCACGCATGAAATAGTCTTTCCTTCCACTTTCTCTGATTCCCCTAACAGACCTAGTCCTTCAAGTCCGAGCTCCCTCTGTGCGGCAATGCTCGAATCATTCTCTTCAGTGAAGGGAGTCACCAGGAGTCCTTTTGCCGGAATCCCTGCTGAGTATCTGTTATTCTCTGACGTCTTTGATAAGAAAAGGGCAGAACAACTGCCTCCTCATTGCCAGTATGACTGCCCCATTGATCTGATCCCTGGGTCTAAAGTCCCTTCGGGCTGGGTGTACTCCCTTACTCTTAAGGACAACAAAGTGCTTAAAGGGTATATCCAGGACTATTTAAATCATGGGTTCATCCGCCCGTCTAAGTCGCCTGCTGCCTCTCCATTGTTTTTTGTGCCCAAAAAAAGGAGGTGACCATGAGGGCCTGTATTGACTATAGTGCTCTCAATAATATCACTGTTAAAAACCAATATCCCTTCTCGCTTATCTCCGTCTTGCTAGACCAATTGGGTTCCTCTGTTATTTTCTCCAAACTGGACCTAATAGGGGCTTACAATTTGGTCTGCATATAAGAAGGCGACAAATGAAAGACAGCCTTCAAAACACACTATTTCTTCTTCGAATACATGGTAATGCCTTTTGAGCTCTGTAACGCTCCTGCCACGTTCCAGTTCTTCATGAACAACATGTTTCTGGACATGTTGGATCAATTTGTTGTCATTTAACTGGACTACATTCTGATTTATGCTCATCTTTCTACCAACATGTCGATCACATTCGTTCGGTTCTACAAAGATTAAGACACTACAATCTGTACGCCAAACCAGAAAAGAGCGTTTTCAGCACCAATGAGATTGAGTTTGTGGGGTATGATCTAATAGACCATGGTGTGGAAATGTACAATTCTAAAGTAAAGGTGGTATTAGACTGGCCTGTCCCTACATCTGTCAAATCATTACAATCCTTTTTAGGTTTTGCTATTTTTTACAGAAGGTTTGTTCATCTTGTTTACTCCATTGCTTCCCCTTTGACCTCTATCATAAGTACTAAATTGCTCTTTCATTGGACTCCGGCTGCCCAGCAGGCTTTTGATGCCCTCAAGTCAGCTTGTACGACTGCTCAGTGTTGCAGCATCCGGATCCTCTGCAGTCATTTGTGGTCAAGGCCGATGCTTTGGGCATTGCAGTTGGCATGGTTCTCTCTCTAAAGTGCCCTGGTATGGGCAAGACCCATCTGGTTGCATTTTTCTCCCGGAAACTGACCCCTTCTGAGAGGAATTATACAATTACCGAATGACAGCTCTTAGCCATTAAAGCCGACTTTGTGGAATGGAGGCACCATCCCCTTGCGGCAGGACACAAGATGACAGTGTATACTGACCATCGTAACCTGTTGGCACTTAAATCCTTGAAATACTTGTCTGCCCAACAGACTCGCTGGCATTATTTTTGATTTTGTTATCACCTACCATCCTGCCACCCATCATTCCAAAGCAGATGGTCTCTCTCGTATAGGTGCCCCTTTTTTGCACTTAAAGAAGATCAACATTTCTTGCTACCTCACCAGGTGGCCTGTGGCTGCACATCGTAATCTTCACTCAGTGAACAACTGCAAACATGGGTCCTGAAGTCATCAACAGAACACATTGAATTCCGACATCCTCAACGGACTCCCTTACATCCAGCGGAAAATCTACATCCCCACTAAACAGACAAGGAGGTGTGTACTCCAGTGGTGTCATGATTCACTGGTGGCGGTACATCCTGGCAGACCAAAGATGTTAGATCTATTAAAAAGATAGTGTTGGTGGCCCTCCATGACACGGGATGTCTGTGATTATATTTCTACCTGGTCTGTAGGTATTCAGTCGATGCACTAAACCAGTGGGCATTCTGCGTCCTCTTCCGATTACCCACAGACCCTGGTATATGATTTCCATGGACTTCATTGTGGAACTACCTCCTGTGTAGGGTTATGACGCCATCTTGTCCGTCATCGATTATTTCACTAAGATGGCTGTATTCATTCGTTGTCCAGGGATTCGGTCATCCTCTGTGTTGGCAGATCTGATTTCCAAGCATATTTTTTGGTAATTTTGGACTACCCTCTATTATTGTTTCTGATAGGGGCTCCCAATTTACCTCTCATTTTTGGTCAGCATTGATAGCCGCGCTTGATATTGAAGATTGATATTCTAGCACTTACCATCCACAGACGGATGGGCAGACAGAGCGATTGAATGCTACCATAGAACAATATCACTGTTGTCTTTGTTTCCAGCACCAAGACAATTGGCTCTCTGTTCTGCCAATTTGCTTACAATAACTCATTGCAGTCCTCCACTCATTTGTCCACTCATTCCTTGCCATTTTGCACATTGTATGGTCAGCATCCCAGATCCATTCCTCTGGATCCATCCCTGCCAATGGACAACCCGGCAGCCACTGATTGTAACTGTGACCTGGTCTCATTACACATCAGGAGACGGGAACATTTGACACAGGCTCAAGACTGCTCCAGGAGGTTTGCGGATGCCCACCGCATCCCTGCTCAGTTGTATGCAGTGGAGTCCAAGGTATGGCTTTCAACTAAACATCTAAAGTTATCAGGAAAGAGAAAGCTACTGCCCCGTTATGTCGGTCCCTACGTTGTTTCTCAGATCTTTCATCCTATGGTGGTATGTTTGGTTCTCCCTGTCATTGGTGTATCCACCCAGTCTTCCATGTTTCCCT
The DNA here is from genome assembly GCF_040938575.1 of Ambystoma mexicanum. Lineage (NCBI taxonomy): Eukaryota > Metazoa > Chordata > Amphibia > Caudata > Ambystomatidae > Ambystoma > Ambystoma mexicanum. Next base: position 1,231,769,836 of record NC_090932.1, on the reverse strand, counting down.
ATTGAAACCTTGTCTATCCGACACCAGGGTGCGCGTTCCTCTGGCTCCTCTGATGGTGGACGATTCAGAGGAGTTCAAGGTACGTGCTATATTGCACACTAAAGAGTCTAGAGGTACCCGGTACTACTACATTGATTGGAAGGGTTTTGGCCCAGAGGATAGGTCAAACATATATCCCACAAAAGAGATAATGTATGTTCAGAAACATAATGATTGCCCAGATAATCAATGTCACATTTGTTAGCAGCCAGAAACTATAGAATCAATGAAACATCTGCTAAAGTCCTGTCCGGCTGTTACATTAGAGAGGACATGTTATCTGAAAGCATACGTTACTGATGTAAATACCTTGTCAATGAATGCATGGTGGAGGTTATTTTTGTTAGGAGAGAATACAGCTCATGTATGTGTAGGTATAGACTTTCTTGACAAGATATTGATACTGACAAAGAGGTACAAGGTGTAAAAGGATGTAAGGTGTAGATATGTATACTGTGGATCAGTGATTGAAGGTAAAGACGAAGATGGAATGTAAATACCATGGCTGTCCATGATTGGATGACCTATTTTATCCGTAAAAAATGTTTGTAATAAACTAAACTACTAATTTTAAAAAAAGAAACGTTTGAAGTGTTTCCTGAACCTAAGTTGGTTCTCTTCAACCTGAAGAAGGATCTGAAGGATTGTTCCAAAGGGTGGTACCAATGGCTGCAAGAGCTCTTCCTCCGACGTTTACTTGAAGGCTATTTGGAAGAGTTTATTACATTTGAAGAGCTGAGATTTTTTGGGAGGGGTCTACCATTTTAGTCTTTGGACAAAGTATGTTGGTCCACTATGCCGGTTGAATTTGTTGAATTCAAAGTGGTTTCATTTTTTATAAAGCTGATTTTATTGATTTTCATCATAGAAACCATAGGTTTATCATCCCATGTTCCAGAGCATAATGCCCCGTGCCCTTCCCTCCCGTCCACTCCCTCCCGTGCCCCCTTCCACTCCTCCCACCTCACAATTTTTTGTCAAAGTGAAGCTCCTCCTGCTCACCCCCTCATGACCTCCCTATTATCCCCCAACCTTTCCCCCCCAGACAGTATAGCCTATCACATATCCATCCATCTAGCACATATTTTTGAAATGTTTGGGGGCACCCCTTATCTCTATAGACCCTCTTCTCTAGTTCTATGCAATTGTCCATTCCCTCAAGACCTTGGTGGGAGTTAGGAAGTGTAGGAGTACCTCATTCTTTCACCAACATCTTCTTGCCAGTGTCAGGGCCGTCCGGAGCAGTGATTTGTCCCTGGTGTTAAATCCAGATTATCCCCATATATTTAACAGGATCAGCTTAGGGCAGTCCGGTATCGCCTCTCCCGCCATCACGGACAGTTTACCTCTCACCTTGTCCCAAAAAGATTTTACCACAGGGCACTCCCAAACCAAATGATTAAAGGAGTCCACTCCTGTTCTACATTTCAGGCACATGGGGTCTACTGCTTGGCCCATCCAGTGCAGGCAATCTCTACTGTAGTAATACTCTATGCAGCACCCAAAGTCGTACTGTAATACCCACCTCCCTTTGTGACCCCAGCACTTCCACCCAATACTCTCTGTCCAGTAAACCCAAGTTCCCCTCCCAAGAATCCTGCAGATTTGTCAGAGACTTGGAGGTGAAGCTATTAAGTATCAGATATAATTGTGTGATCCCCTTCTCCATGATTGCCCCTTCCATGAGGTTGGCTTCTATTGGCGATCTGTCCAGTGGGTCCCACATATCCCACCCTTCTTGGGACATTGCATGGTGCAATCGAATATATCTATACCGGTCTCCCTCCCCCAGCTTGCACCGCACCTGCAACTGCTGGAATGGGGTGAGCTGGTCTTGTCTCAATATGTCTGCTAGACGTGGGATGCCTCTCTCCCTCCACTCTGCTGTGTTTCCAATTTCTGGATTTTTGGCAAATCTGCATTGCCACATATGGGTGCCTCTTTGGTCACCATCCCGCCCCACCCCATTGATTTCAGGGTGGCCCTTCCTGAATCTGGTACACTATCCCCCAGTCGCGAGAGTTCAATCTCTGTCCTACTACCATATATATCAGTTGCAAGGAACCCCTCTCCACCCAAACAACCATTCATTAATCACCACCGGCTGGGAGGCCCAATAGTAATTTTTTATGTTCAGGACCTCTAAAACCCCTGTCCCAGACTGATCTAGTAATTGTTTGCAATGCAACTCGTGGGGCCTTTTCTCCCAACATGATACCCGTGTGGGACCACTCTATGATCCTGAAAGTCCCTGCGGGAACCTGCGCTGGAGTATTCTGTAAGATACAATAGTCGTGGTACAGCCATCATTTTGAACAGGTTAGCCCTTCCAACTAGTGAGAGCGGCAGAGTCACCCAATGTTTTGCGTCACAATTTAGCGAGTTCAGCACCAGGTCCAGGTTATTTTTGAGAAATTGTGCACTCTCTAACCCCACTATGATGCCCAAATATTTAAAGGAGGTTCTTTCCATCACTAAAGGACACCCCTTTGTGATGATCATCGCCTCCCCTTCCTTAACCAAAATCAGGATTGACATCTCCCGGTTGATTGTGAGGCCACTCACCTCCCAAAAATCCTGAAAGATCTCCATGAACCGAGGCCCGGTAGGTTTGGGAGCTTTTAGATAGATCATTACATCATCTGCGTATAGTGAGATGTGGTCTCCACCCTTCCCCCTCGTGTCCCGCATAGTCTGCCGGGACACGTGCCACCAGGGTCTCCATTACCGACAGAAATAACAAAGGCAAAAGCAGGCAGCCCTGCCTAGACACCCACTGGAGCGGGAAGATGTCAGAGGTCTACACCTTCACTTGTATCCTTGCCTCCGGGTCTTTGTATAACAATTTTACCCATCTGATGTACCTGTACCCAAACCCAAATCTTTCCATTACTGCCCATAGGTACTCCAACCCTGCTGAATCAAATGCTTTCTTAGCATCTATTGCCATGACTGCATGTGGGCCCTGTAGGGCCTGTAGTGCATTTAACACAATGTTCATCCTAGTTGGCCTGCCCGGCACAAACCTGCACTGATCCGGTTGGATTAGTTCACCCATTGGTTGCAGCAATTTGTCGGCTTACACCTTTGGAAGGACATTCGCTTCCCTGTTGATAAAAGAAATGGGGCAGTATGCTCCACATTGATCTGCAGGCCTTCCCTTCTTGTGAATCAGTATTACCATGTGGCAGAGATCAGCTGGTAGTCTACCATCTTCTAGGCACTCCAGAAATATTGCCCTCATCTCCTCCACTGGCCCCCGCCCTACTGACCTGCAAAACTCCACCAGGAAGCTGTTCGGTCCCAGTGATTTACCCGCATGGAGCTGCGATGTAGCTGTTTGAATCTTTTCCAGGATTGTGTCGAGCTCCAGCTGTTCCCGTTGTTCCTTACTCAACCGCAGCAGTTCCATTTCCCCTATGTATTGTAATATCTTAGTCCTGTCCCTGGTAGATGGTTCACCATATAGCACCCAGTAGTAGTCGGAGAAAGCTTCTGCTATCTCCTCATCCTCCCTAGCCACTCCCCCTCTGGGCACTTGGATTTCCCTCACCCATGTCGCTTCCTCCTTTCTCTTGTCCAGCCAAGCCAGTAGCCGGCCACATATATCCCCACTATCGAACACCCGTGTCTGCGTGTCTCAATGTGCAGTCCGAGCCTCCTCGCACACCACCATACCGTATAGCCTCATCACCATGGACACTTCCCTCCCTCTCTAAGCAGTCTTCAATCTAATTTGCATGGCCTCTGCTTCTTCCACCTTCCTCTCAAGTTGGTCCATTCTCTCCCTACGCCCCTTGAGATGCTGTCGGACCATTTGCATTGCCTTCCCCTTAAACACGAGGATGACTTTCTTGTCTGACATCCTCTGGTTGTTCAGAAAGTATTTCTCTGATCCCACTGATGGCTGCGTCTATCCTAGTGTTTGAATGCCAATAGAGAGCTTTCATAAGTGATATAGTGTGATCCCTTGGTTTCAGACCTATGATCATATTTGCTGCCTGGTTTTGTATGTTTAGGATTTGGTGTATCAGATTTTTAAGGATGTCTGATATAGAGGATGTTACAATAGTTGATGTGACAGAACACCATAGCTCTGCTGATTTCGATTTTAAGAGACATTAAGCAGAGGCAATATGAATTTTGAGCACAGGGAAGTACATTGTTAGCTTTTCTTTATTTTATTTTTTTTAAAACGTATTTTATTGATTTTTGGTGAGAAAAAACGTGCAATACAACGAGAAATTAAACAGTGATTCAAACAAGGGGGGGAATGGTGAAGGGGGGGAACAGGGAAGAGGGAAGGAACAAACAAAACAACAACAGTCTTCATGTTGTAGCGAACTTTTCAGTGGATGGATGGGTCAAGGCCAGCAACCCAGAGTTTCAGGAAGCAGGAGGGGTAGCATACAGGGGCTATCCTTTCGGGCTAGGAGCAGGGGATTAGTGTCAGTGTGATGCTACAAGATTTCAGGGGGGCTTGTAATCGGCGCTGAAGTGTATGTCTCTGAGGAGGGCCTTCCATGATTCTAAGGAGCCGCTCTCAGTTTCGCCGCTTGACGTGATTCCTTCTTGTTAGGCCCTGGTTTCGGCTACCGTCCATCTCTCGAGTTCTTTGAGCCATCGCTCATGCCTGGGGCCCGACGGCGTCTTCCAAGCCATCGCAATTGTTCTCTTAGCCAGGATGCATGAGATATCCATTAACCTGACAGCATGCTTGAACTTGCTAGGTCTGGGGTACTTTCCCAGAAGGCACTCGCCGGGAGTCCATTCGTACCTCGTCATTCCGGCGTCCATGCAAGTCTGTTTGGCTTTGGACCATAGTGTCATCGCCATAGTGCAAGTCCAAAACATGTGGATCATGTCCGCTTTATCGTTCCCACACCATGGGCATGCAGGGGAGGATGTCTTGTTGAAGGAGGCGACCCTATGTGGGGTCATGTATGTCCGATACAGGACGTTCAACTGAATCTGGCCGAATCTAGCATTCCTAGACACTTTTTTGGGAAATATTAACACTCTTTCCCATTCTTTATCCGTAATCGGGGTCTCGAGGTCCGCTTCCCATCTCGCCCTCAGAGCTTCGCCTTTAGGGTTGGGTTTATCGCATAGTCTGCTGTAGAGCCTGGAGACTGGTCTCCAGCCATCCGAGAGGTTGTGCATTTCTTGAAGTAGAGGGTCAGGGGAGGGTTCCTCCGGCCAGCCGTTCCATTGTTTCTTGGCAGTCTGCTTGAGGCGGTGGTACCAGAGGAACTGGCCCGGGGGTATTCCTTTGTTGGCCTTAAGGGATTCAAAGTCCCTGAATTCCCCTTCCTCAAACATGTCACCCCATGTGTATATGCCAGCTTCTTCCCACCTCCTTGCTGTGGAGAGGTCTGCATCCGTTCGGCAGGTATCTGCTAAGATGGGGTTATCCGGAGAGTATGGGTGTTTCACTCGCCTGATGTAGCAGGACCTGGCCCATATCCTCCTACCCAGGTCAATCACTTGTAAGGTGATCGGGGATTGCCGTGTGGGGTGCCATAGGGTTTCCTTGGGGATCACGTTGTTCGAGGATTGCCTCAGTAGCTCCGTTTCAGCCGAAGGTTCGTCCGAGAGCCATTTCGTTATGTGACTTAACTGGGCAGCCAGGTAGTATAACTGGAGATCTGGTAGCTTTATTCCTCCCTCTTTATGTGGCAGGGAAAGAACAGAGAGCGACAGTTTGTGCCTGTGAGGGCCCCATAGGAAGTCCTTGATGATTGCCTCCAGTTTCTTGAAGAAGAGCGGTCGGACATAATGGCAGATATTCACGAAGAAGTATAGGAATCGGGGGAGTACGATCATCTTGACTATCGCTGCTCTGCCCACCATGGCCAATGGGAGCTTGGACCAGAATTTTATAGAGTGTCGAAGATTCGTGATGGCGACCTCAGTGTTGTGTTTGTGCGTGAGTAGCGGGGTGTGGCTCACGTTGATCCCCAGGTACCGGAACTTGACCAGTTGCCAACCTATTCCAAGCACTGTGAGATCGCTTTCTGATGTGCTGCGTAGGCCCGCCAGGGGGAATGCGGAGGACTTGCTTCTGCTGAATCGGATCCCCGAGTACTTCGCGTAATTGTCTAGCACCTCCAGTGCTGTTGGTGCGTTGTCTTCGGGGTTTCTTAGGTATAGGAGAATGTCATCTGCGTATAGAGATATTATGTGGTATACATTACCCACCTTGATACCAGCGTCGAAGAGCTGCTGCCTGAAGTATAGTGCGATCGGCTCTAGGCCCAGTATGTACAGCCTGGGCGATAGCGGGCACCCCTGTCTCGTTCCCCTTTGTATTTCCCAGGCTGCTGATACCATTCTTCCCGTTTTCACTCTTGCCATTGGGGAATTATAGAGGACCTCGATCCACCTGATGAAGCCCCCTCCGAAGCCGAATCTTCTCAAGACCTTCCTGATCCATTCCCAATATATGGAGTCGAAGGCTTTGATAGCGTCGAGCGACAACACCGCCAGGTCTTCATCTCTCTCGTATGTTTCGGCCATTACATGTTGTAGCCTCCTAAGGTTAGCTGTGGTGTTGCGCCCAGGCACAAATCCGTTCTGGTCCTCATGGACGATGGATCCCACCACTCTGGCCAGTTTGCAGGCTAATATGGATGTGAGAATCTTGGCATCATAGTTTAGCATGGCCAGAGGGCGATAGGACTCACAGTCGGTGGGTGATTTGTGTGGCTTGAGCATGGGAACGATTATGGTCTCTTTCATGGTGTTGGGGAGGACCCCGTTCGTGTATGCCTCCTGGTAGACCTCGTGAAGAACTGGGGTGAGGATGGGCTCGTACGTTTTGTAGAACTTAGGTGGGAGGCCGTCGCTGCCGGGGGCTTTGCTGTTAGAGAGGGACCTGATTGCCCCTTGCACGTCCGCAAGAGTGATCTCCATCTCCAGTTCCTCTCTCTGCTCGGGTGAAATACGGGGGAGTTCTATCTCCTCAAGTGTTTCTATAATATCTTCAGTAGGAATTTGTGCCTCGTGGGCATACAGTTTGGTGTAGAATCTGGCAAATGCGTTGTTGATCCCCAGCTGAGTCGTGTGGGATGTCCCATCGGCGTCCCGTATCTCCATTGGGAGGTGTTTGGGGTGTTCCCGCTTGCAGAGCCAGGCCAGTAACCTCCCTGGTTTGTCCGATTCCTTGTGGGATCTGATGGTGTGTGTGGTGAAATCGAATTTCTCCAGTCTTTCCCAAGCTTGTTGGCATTCTGCCCGAGCTTCCTTCAATTTGTTCTCGGCCTCTGTGGAGTTGTCGTGGGTAGACTCTAGTCGGGAGATCTCTGCTTCTTGTGCTTCAAGCGTTATCTTCAATTGCCTGCGAATTCCGCCGGCTCTCAATATAATTTCTCCCCTGGTCACCACCTTCATAGCTTCCCATAATGTGCTCCAGGAGGATACCGACCCCATGTTGATTTCCAGGTAATCTTCCAGTTTTTCGGCGAGGTTTTCCCTGAACTCGGGGTCTTCAAGTGCCGCAGTCGGCATCCTCCTCATAGGGATCGGGGGTCTGGGGCCCTTCAGCTGCCATAGCATGGTCAGTGGGGAATGGTCGGAGATCGTTCGCCCCAGGTACTCTGTGGCTGCGGCACGTGGGGCGAGCTCCTTGTTGATAAACAGGTAGTCAATTCTTGTATGGACTCCGTGTGGAGCTGAGTAGTGGGAGTAGGTCCTATCGGCCGGGTGGTGTTCCCTCCAGATGTCCACCAGGTTGAGCTGCTTCAGAGTTTCCTTCAGGGCCCGGGGTGCGAGATTGCTCGGGTGGGGGGGAGGCAGCGATCTGTCCATGCTCGCGTCGGCAACGCAGTTGAAGTCGCCTCCCTATATAAAGGTACGGTCCCGGTGCTGAGTCAGCTTTGTGATCATTGTGGTGAGGTACCCCGGTATCCCGTGATGTGGGAAGTATGAGTTGACCAGGCAGACCGGGGTCTGTTCCATTGTGACCCAAATCACTATGTATCTCCCTTCTTTGTCTTGTTCACACCCCTCCATCTGTAAGGGCACATCCGGGCTTATCCATGTTAGCACGCCTCTCGCGTATTTGGAGTAGGGGGACCCTCTCACAGTCCCGGGCCATCGGTTTGCAATCTTGGACATGGCCTCCGTCGTGAGGTGGGTTTCTTGAAGGAGTGCAATCGAGACTTTCTTCCTTTTGAGATAGGACTGTATAAGATTACGTCTGAGGTATGAGCCCATACCCCTCACATTCCATGTCATCACGGTGAACTGTGCCGCCATCGGGTCTGAGTTTCGGATCTGGTACGGGACTCCGTCACCGGAGTCCGGCTCTGCTTTGATCCGCAGTAAGCAGGCTGCGAGGGGGATCTCACTGGTTTCCGATCTCCCGGGTCAAGTCCTGGGCCCATCTCAGTCTTTGTTGGCGAAAGAAGCATGAAGACTGTACAACTAGTGAAACTAATAACAAAACTCAAACTGGTGCGCCCAGCGACTACAACATTGTCGTGGTGCTCAGGCGCTCTCGAGCCGTCGGAGCCCATCCGGGAGTCGGGCGCGTGCTGGGTCAGGCGGGTGCCTGGACCGAGTGAATTCTACGCTGGGGGTGGGGCAAGGGCCTGGCGGCTGAGCCGAGCGAGGCCGTTTCCAAATGATAAACTGAAGTTGGATTACCTTCTGTGTTCTGGCGTCGTATGTGGCGGTTCTTACTGTTGCTTGGGGGTCGCTTGTGGGATCCGAAGGGGTTAGGCCACAGTCTGTGAGTTGTCCTTGCCATCGGCCAGGTTATTATCCTCTAGCCACATGTTGGCTGCTTCTGGGTTATCGAGGAATACCACTCTCTCCTTATAGATGACCCTGAAGCGTGACGGGTATAGTAGTCTGTATTTTAGGTTCAGTTGGCGGAGCCTAGCTTTTATCGGGACAAATGAATTCCTCTCTCTTTGCACCTTCTGCGTATAGTCCGGGTAGATGGAGATTTTGGAGTCCCCTCTTTCGATGGGGCCACCCTCCCTGGATCGCCTTAAGATAGTTTCTCTGTCCTGAAAGTTCAGTATGTTAGCAATTATAGGTCTGGGGTGCGATCCAGGGGGAGGGCGCCTCTGGAGGGATCTGTGGGCCCTTTCGACCGAGAATCCCTGGGTCAATTTGCCGGCCCCAATTTCTTGCAGCAGAAGGGTTTCCACGAAGGATGTGGTGTTTGCCCCTTCGTTCCCCTCCGGGACACCCAGGATCCTAATGTTGCCCCATCTGGCCCAGCCTTCGGCCTCTTCCGCCCTTTCCTCCAGGAAGGCAACTTTCCTCCTCAGGAGGGCGACTTCTGACTTCATAGCTGTGGTGGCCGTAGATGTATCCTCTGTTGATTGTTCAACGGTTGTGACCCTCTCAGCTAAGTTGCGAGCGTCCTGGCGAATTAGTTGAATGTCTATTTTGAATTCGTCGATCTTAGAGTCTATGTGCGTTTTTAGTGAAGCTATGGCATCAAGTATCTGAGAGTGGTTATCGGCGGCCACCCCTTCGCTCGCCTGGGTAACTTCAGAGGGGCCGGCCCTGGCTTGAGTGGGGGTCTTCACCTTGGTAGAAACAAAGGCGTCCATGGTGGCGGCTCTGGTCTTGTTCTTGGCGGCCATCTTGAGGTGATGGTTGTAGATGTCCTGGGCCTCAAAAGTTAGGTAGCTTGCGGGGTTGCTAGTGAGGCCCTCTTCTTAAGCTGGACTTCGGGCCGTGGGCGGTATTTTGTCAGCCCCCATATCCGGGTGTGCAGCCCCCGGAGGCGGATATCAGAAGAATAGGGATAGGCGGGGGGCCCCTTTCTCAGGTGTTGCGAGATCTCACGCACCTTGTCTTGTGGGGCTGGATCGGTGGAGTGACCCGGCCAAGCCAGTCTTCTCCTTCCGTGCAACCGGTGCTGGGTGGTGCAGACTTTGTGTTGGTACCAGTCGGGCGGCACCTGGGGGGGTTGTTCTCCTTGTCGTGCTTCCGCTTCACCCCACCAGGCCTGGGAGTCCGTTGGGGGAGGGGTTCCCCTCAGAGGCTCCACTATGCGATGCGAGGCGCCATCTTGGATCCGATCGGAGCGGAGGGGGAGAGAGCCGTCTTGGGGCTACGGTGGCGTCTAGGAGGTCCAATTCGGTGGGCCCGATGGTGGGTCAGATGCCGGACCGCTTCTCCCAACAGCACGTTCTACTGCGAGGGCTGGGGCCTCACATGAGCCGGAGAAAAAGGATCAGGAAACGGCGTCTCGGCCGGAGCTCGGCAGATCAGCTACTGCTCGCAATCGGCGCCAAGCCACGCCCCCTTAGCTTTTCTTTATGAGCACAGGAACTCCACAAGGTTGCTCCAGGACGACTGCATCAGAATAATGTCACGGTGCAGAAGTAAGGACCTGACACAAAGGTGACAGTTTTGGTTATAAAGTTTTATTAACCAGCAAAAGGGTTGGAAAAACTGCCTCTCTGCCCCTAAAGCTAAGAGGGATTTCCCTGCCTCAAAGAAATCTAATGAAAACTTCAGGATGTCCAAATAAATAGGCAGTCACTGTTGTGTCGAAAAACCCTGCTTCTGACCCTAACACTAGTAACTTAAATCTAATGTGCAAGGATGCTAAGTTCAGAACTAAAGGGGTAAAGACTGTTCTTGTCAACAGAAGATCCCAATGTCTCCGGTTGTCAAATAAAACAAATGTCGCTTTTCCACAATTTATTGCTCCAATGATTAGGGATTAGCTCCTTTCCTCTGGATTTCTTCTTGTTCTGCTTGGCAAGGTAGGAGCTTGTCTACGCCTTATGTAGTTTCCTTTACTTTAGATGCACAACCAAACTTTCCAGCTATCCCGTGATCACCTCTTCTTTGTTCATGAAGGGTTTATGTCTGGTTCGCTCTCCTGCCAAACACACCCCAGGAAATTAGAACGGATATTTACTGTTAAACTTCTGTTTTCCTTTTCTTGGACCCGAGACCCTGTACTTTCTTGAATGTGCTTCACCTTATTCTTAGACCTTCAGATAAATTCAAGCCCCAGAATCACAATGATGCATTATTCCATCTTGGTGTACTCTCCTGCCAAGCATATGGTTTATTCTTGTCTGTTTCTTTTGCTTTTAGGGTCCCAGACCCTCTTATTCTCTGGATCGCATATGGGTGCACAACCAAGACCTGCACCAATGCTCCTTGGCTGCTTGGTTTACTTTCCTGCTAACCATACACGTGATTCGTTGTCTCTCTCTTATTCTCAGGGACACATTCCCTCTTATCTCATACTCTGTAGTTGTTCCGTGATTCTTCTCAGACCTCTAGCACCTCTCGGTCTGCCCGCATACCTGTTTACTTCTTCAGAGTGGCAATGCTCTGCTGTGAGGCTACAGTAGCATCCGGGTGCCCTCTCAGGCCGGCAATGGCTTTGCCGATCGCTCCTTCTTCCTCGGGCTGCGGCTCTTGTCTCCAGCAGCTCCCTGGACTTTGGGATGCCGGAGGGTTTCTGGGGCAGCCGTTTAAGTAGTCACCGGACAACCTTCGTGCTCTCATTCGCCTCCATGCAGCGTCTTGTGGTGCACTTCCCTGCTTGTGGGGTCAGCTTCTCATGGGTTTCTTCCTCCCAGGATGGCCCTCACCATATTACTTTCCCTCTGCTATTTTGTATTGCCTTTGACCAATCATTTTCCGTGAGAGACTAGACCATTCACTCCGGTTCACTGGAGTGATTTTCGTACTCCTGGCCATATTATTCTTCACAGTATTTACATTGGAACTATATGGAAAGCAAATTATGTTATCTGGTGCCTTAGGCAGGTCTAATATACTAATTTTTGTGACTTTGCAATACATTATATTGCCACTAGTTTGGGAGAGGGAATGAGAGGCTTCAGAAAAGAGGGAGGGTGTAAGAAAACAGAGGTATACCGTGTTCTCAGTGGATGGTCGTCCCTAATCCCATAAGGGGCTTCCTCTGCCATGTGAACCTCCCCTTGTGCATCTCCCCCCCATCTGGACTATTGCACTGTGGATGCACCACCCTGGACTCAGTGGAAAGGTTTTTCCCTAGGGGAGAAGTAACGAAATCCACTGGTTTGTCACAATAAGCATCAGAAATCCTCAACACCGGTAGAAAGTGTTATACTGATGGGTTAAAGATTTGCAAAGATCATAAGGATATTTTTTCAAGAGTTGAGAACCATTTCCTTGTAGGAAGAAAAGCCTTCCTTCAGAGTCAGACTGGGGCATACAATTGGCTGGGGCATGAACAACAAAGTTGCCCGTCGTTGCAAATGGCATGGCATTCCTTTTGTGACAGACTGTTTGAGTAGTACCGAATGGGAGGTTTCTGGTCAAATGTGTTGCAAATTGTGCAATTTAAAGAATATTTGTTCAGTAACCCTGGCAGAAAATGACTAGCTGGACAGTGTAGCAATTTATCAAATTTGCCTACTTTGGCCAAATAAAAACGGACCCATTTTGACCAGAAACACTGGCCCACACTAACATGTTAGTTGTACAATTTGTGCTTAGTCATATTGCTCTATAGGTCAGTCCAGACCTGGCTCCCTCTGATCAATAATTACATAACGGTTAATATCAGTACAATTATGTGCAGCAGAGTGATGCTAAAAAAGCCTCAAAACATACCTCTTCCCAACACCTAATCCAGCCAAATCATCTCCCCTGCCATCACCTGTCTATCTTTTCTTGCTCTCCTGTCCTGGAAAACGTTAACACTTCTGTTTCACCTCCCAATTTCTGAACTTTTGATCCTTGTAACGCACTCTGAGACTCTGTGGGTAGGGTCCCCACTGAACAAATATTCAAATCAAGTAAAATAATAAACATTGTAGTCGCCATAACATTTGAAAGGATACGACTAGTCAGCAGCCGGGGGAGAGGTTCGGATCAATCATGTGGCTGAAAGCACAGGCCGTATCCCACAGCCTTCACCTGTGTTCTCTCAGTCACCTGTGCACTTCCCCCATGTGCCATTTTTTACAGTCTCCCTTGCCTTCCTCCATGCTTCACCTGATCTCTTCCGATCCCTCCAAGCCACACTCATTGAATTGAATTTTGAATTTATGTTGCACAAATCCCTAAGGAACCAAGCAGCAAGCTGCATCTAGGCGCAGATCTTGTCGAAAGAGAGTAGGACATTTAAAAAAGTGGTTTTCGAGGGTGGAATCAGCAGAACACTTTGGTCCATGGATCGCAAGCAGGGCGTGGGATTATAAATCTTAATTTGTGATGTTAGGTATGGTGGCGCCAGGCCACGAATGCTTCTAAATTCAGAACACAATAGCTTGAACTGAATCCGCTCGCTGTTGGACCGGCAGCCAATGAAGGCTTCTACAGAATTCAGAAACTGGTGATTTCCAAGGTGGGGAAGAAATCAGGAATATTGCTGAGTTCTGGGCCACTGCAAGGCACTGCAGCTGATATTTTGGACTACCTACCAAAAGCACATTACAGTAATCCAGCCTGGCGTTGATAAGGGTGCCTACCACTGTTGGTCGGTCGTGCTCAGATATGAAAGAGAGAATGGGTTTGAGAGTCTTCAATTGAAAATATGCAGATTTAATAATCTGGTTCACCATCAGATTGCAATCCAAATTAGATTGCCAGATTCATCCTAGATCCTTCTGTACATTTGGAGGCAATTCCAAAAAGTGTTGCACAAGGGATTACTGGAAAAAGATTTGCAAGTTTATTTTTTGAGCCAAATATAATGATTTCCATCTTGGTTGGATTAAACTGAAGTTTATTTTCAAGCGTACACAATCGTATTCTTTCTGCACACTTCAAGATGCGCTCTGTTGCCTCCAACGGCTGTTTTAAACGAATGATCAAACGCTGCAAAGATTTTTAACAATAGGCAGATATATAAATTAAACAGTACAGGTGACAGTGATGACCCCTGCGGTACTCCACAGGGTGCTGTCAGCATTTCAGAAAAGTACAGGTCTGTTTTAACTTGTTGGAATCGGTTGGTGAGAAATTAATTGAACCACTTCATTGCTTTTTCTGATACCTGCGCCACAGAGATTAGCCTAGAGCTAAGTATGCTAAAGTCCACAGTATCAAAAGCTGCCGACAAGTCACGTATTTCTAGCATGCGGATGTCCCCCTTGTTGCCATTTTCATGTCGATCATCCCGGACCTTTAGTAAAGCGGTCTCTGTACCGTGACTTGGCCTAAAGCCAGACTGCTGGGGATGTAAAATATTGCTAGCTTCCAGATGATCTTGAAGTTGTGTGGTTACAACTTTCTCAAGAACTTTTATTGGCCATAATATCCCTGCAATAGGGCAGTAGTTGGCCAGGACTTTATGATCCAAAGTAGGTTTCTTTGACAAGGGTGTTAGATATGATTTGATTTTTTTTGCCTCATTTGGCACAAAGTCCTGGCCTCGTGAGGAATTTACAAACATCTGAGTATGTTCACTATGTGCCTGCGCGTGTTATTTAAGCAGATATGCTGGGATTGGATTGTGTGTGAAATTAGTAGGCTTGAGGTGAGAGAGTAAATCTTTGACAGTTTCTCTTCCCAACGGTGTGAAATTAAACTCGGATGGATGTATCTTTTTTTCTACTGTAAGATCGAACTCAATAAAAAGAGGAGTCGAAATCATTTGACCATCAATATTAATTCTGATCAATTTTATTGAGGAAAAAGATGTTAAAATGATTAGCCATCTTCTGAGATGGGGGCATGCTGGAGTTTATACAGTCAGGGTTGGAAAACTTCCTAATAGCCGTGCCATTCACTTGTTTTCCCCACATTCACCCCCCACCCACTCTCGCACCCTACCCTCACTTGCCTGTTCCTCTCCTCAGGTCCCGTTTCACTTTGTCTCAATGTCCTGCCATGAAAATTTGACGGGGTCTACTCCCTTTTCTATTTTGCATGGTGGTTACCACTTTGTTTTTCAGAGGAGATTGACTAAGCGCCAATCACTTGGAGCCCCTTTCCCTTGTCAAAATAAAATAATATTTAGAAATTCAGAGAGAGCCCCAGCGTGCTTAAAGCTGAGCAAGGCCTGCCAGGCTTGGGCTGGTGGGCTGTTACTGGCCTTGTCTGCCGCATAGCGGTGGTTCTATGTGAAAAGGTCATGCAAAAAAGGTTGCGTCCGAAATCTGTCTTTTTGTGTACCTTTTTTACTGCATTTATATGCAGGAGAGACCCCCCCGCAACCCTTCCATAGTCCCCTTACTGTAACTTATCACCCTTACCCACCCCCACATATAAATGCAGTAAAAAAATGCATTTTAAAAAACTGCTTTTTCGGCCACGTTTTTTTTGCAGTGACTTTTTTACTGGATACTCTAGCGGTAGCTATTGAAATTTGATGTCTCTCAAGAGTTGAAAAGAACAAAGCATACTGTTAATGTGCTGTCCTGCATAGCATTGTGTGAACTGCACAGGAACCACTGCTCCACAAATTGTTCTTTGGTGACACGAGGAGGGCGAAAAGTTCAAAGTGGATCACCACTTGACAAAGGCTTCTGCACACAACTCAGAAAGAAACATAATCCACATTAAATACTAACATAACAGAATTGTAAGCATAATGCAAAGTAAAGGTCTGTTAGCAGAAAGTAGAAGGGTGCCTATGGGATCAGAGTCAGAGGAGAATCTCACATTGTGTCTGCTGATGCCCCAGAGCAGTATCTAGAGGACTCTGGAGGTCCACATCTGACACCAAAGGCTACAACAATCTAGGAAAGTCTAAAATTCACAATTGTCTTCATGGTTCTTTGTGTTTTTTGTAGTATCTAGGCACTCAGACAGTAGAAATGCATTTAGATGGCCATTACTGAACCCCATTAACTATTCTGTATTAGACAAATTACATTTACTGTAGCTTTCACGCCCAGGTGGCGGGGCAGACATGGGATTGAACAGCCAACCAGCCTGAGCTTTAGAGGCCCGAGCTTTGATACAAGACGTTAAATCCCATGCCAACAGAGCATTAAAGCTACTCACACCCCTTTTCAGATGACGGCGGCCAGGTTCCAAAATGGCTGCCGGCGTTCAAAAAGGGACTGAGTCCCTTTTCTATGTTAATGGTAGGCATTTTTGTTTACATTTTTTTTCCCACCGCAGGCGGTGAATGCACATTTGTGCTGGGAAAGGCAGATTGTGATTGGTCAATACACCTTTACCGGGTGTGTATACACAATCTTCTCAGGATATTACCCTTGGATATTAGAGGTGAAATGTTTACTATTTTTTTCGAACAAGCAGAAAATTGCCTTGCAGGATCAAGAAGATAGTGGTACTGGTATCCTTCTGACCTTAGTCCGAATTACCCAAGTTCAAATTGGTTATCATTGAATGGCAGTAGAAATAACGTGTGCCTTTTTTGCTGGTAACATTGCTAATAGTGTAGGGATGTAAATGTTTTCCCAGAAATTTCTGGTCGAATTCAGTGGTGATATCTTCCAGAAAATCTACCAGAAAAAACAAAACTCTCTCATCAAAATCTACCAATTTTATGGCACGGCTGCTCTGAGTACTGCATTCAGGATTCTGATGTGACTAATGTGCAATTTGCGCAAATTCTGTAAATGTAATGAACCTTCTTTTCAATTGAATTAGGGCACCTTCCCATTTTATTTTGGATTCTTGACAGATTATGCAGGCATTGAGATCAAAGAGTAAGGGCACAGTTCAGCTTGCTGCAATCAGAGATCATATGCTCTTGGTGGGGCAATCCAGGAAGCAACATGATCATTCAATTTAGACAGCACCATCGATGCCCTCTCTCTGAACAGTTTTTACAGAAATTGTTGGGACATGGTTTTGCATAATGATGGAAGAGAGCCTTTTCTGACTGTTCTGCTGTGCTCATTGCGACTGGGACAAAGAATTGTCCATGTCAGGGGGGTGGGAGGCATACCAGGGTCGTCCCCAGAGCTGGTTCTCCCCCAGCCTGGGTTATGGGAGTTGGTAGGGCCCCAGTCCCTGTACCTTCCACTTTTGACTTCCAGCTTGAGAAACAACACCTATGATCCCAGGCCTGTACAGCGCCGTTCCAGTCCAGTGTCTTTCTCTTGTTCTCATAGGGTCTGCATTGTTGGCAGCCTTGACAACGGAGAAGCCAGCAGACAACTAGCGAAAAAGAAAACCGAGCAAGTAAGATGCAAAGGAAACTGCCAGGCAGCCTGAACGTAGCAAGCCACTACACAATCCACCTCACTCTGAATATCAGCATGATACAAAGCATTCAGTGCTTCAGCCATATTCACCTGGTCAGGGAGAGTGACTCATGCCAGCACAATGTCAGCAGGAGTCAGGGTGCGAACACCCACCAGCCCCCTGCTCACTCAGGAACATTGCACTTATCTCTGTGGGGGCCGCATAGTAGTTCCCTTATCGAACCATCATTCTCCACCCGTCAGGAAGCCTTCACACACTTTGGGCCTCATTACGACCCTGGCTTTGGACCATGGTGCTAATAGCACCATGGTCCATGCCGGTAACTTATTGACTCCGCCATGGCGGAATGGGGAATTACCGCCCCATTCCGAGGTTGGCGGGGCGGTAATTCCCCATGCCGCCATGGCCCTTCCCCATTCCCATTTTTGCCCCATAGGGCTCAATGGGAATGGGGAAGGCGCTAAGTACGGTGCCTCAAATTGCGGCACTGTACTTTGCACCAAGGTCCCTTTGCGGGTTGGTTTTTAACGCCTGCAAAAAGCAGGCATTAAATTCACCAAACCGCAAAGGGACCTCGTAATCAGGCGTTAAGGGTTTAACGGCGCCGCCACCTTTTACGGTGCCGTTAACCCCTTAACGCCTGGGTTGTAATGAGGCCCTTTATGACATTGAATCTTACAGGCTGCCATTGCCAGGGACTTGCAGACACAAAGGACAGAGCTTAAAACCCCTTTTGAAAGTTTTTCTGATATTAACACCTCCCTAGGGAAAAATAAAGGCAGCAGTTGGCCCAGAGGAACCAGCTGAGGTGGAGGGCCAATGGAAAGTGAAGAGGGGGATAACAGGGAGCCCAGGAAGTAGGAAACGTGTTTTTTTTCAGGTGAGGTCAAGGGAGGAGCAGGCAGACCAAGAACCTAGGCGAAGGAAAGACTGGGCAGCGGAGCGTGGAGGAGAATTATTGAAGGAGTGTGCAAGGTGGAGTATTGTTGGTAGGAGAAAGTGGTACTTGTGGTACTTGGGTTTCAGTGTGCATGAAAGATGGTTATGGGAGAGTAATAGGGAGAGAGTAGGGAGTGAATGACAAGGTGACTGGAGAAGTGAAAGGAGGGTGACAGCGGGAGAAGATGTGGATGGAGAGAAGAGTAGTAGTGTAAAGAGGATAGTAGTGGTGTAGAGAAGAGAGTAGTGTGGAGAGGAGGATGGTTGTAGTGTGGAAGTGGGAGCATTAATAGCATTAATAGTGTGAAGGAAAGGGATTAGTATGGATTAAGATCAAAGAATGGAGGTAAATAGTACAGATAGGAACATCAAAGGATCAGGGGAGGGAGGATCAGGGAGATCAAGGGGAGGCAGTGTATGGACTAGACGGGGGCCGAGTAAGAGGAGAGAAGGGAGAGCAACAGGTGGACCTAGGAAGAGGAACGCTTGGGCATGAAAGGATCAGATCAAGTTGGGCTTGAGTGTTTTATAGGCACAAACACTTAACCTGTATCACACTGCGGAAATTAGAGCAGGGACCACCTACATTATTCCCTGAAGGAGTCTTAGATAGATATGGGGCTCGCCTATAGGCCATCACACGCTAGACAGTTTGATAGGGTTACTGCTTTCTAGTGACAATCCCAGGGTTGAAGGATGTATGTGCTAGGGAGGGCATGTCCGTCTCTAGAAGAGATAGATAGGGACTGCCCTTAGAGAGCCCTTTCATTACTTAAACAATCAAAACTATCTTTGACAGTTAGTGTTTACTTGAGGCCATCTGTGATGACATTTACAGGGACCTTACAACTTATCACTTTTCTTGTTTGCAAGTCCTGACCTTTAAGAAATTTGAGAGAGACAATCAGGATGAGACAAACATAGAGGGCCAGTGATACCCTGTGTGTATGATTGGCCTCCACGTTTGCAGTATACACAGGAGGAGAGCTGTAATTGAGCAATTGAACAGAGCTTGCCAGATATTGCTTCTTGACATTCCCTACAACAAGGCTTACAGTACCAACCTGATAACTGGTTTTCTAGCATGGCATGTGCGCTTATCTGTGATTCATCAAAAGAAACAGGCACTGGTAAACGGCAGTGCAATGTTTTTCACTGTAACCAGTAAATTCCTTGTAAAAATTAACCCCAAAAGTTATTCCTCTTTCATGTAGAAAAGTATATTAAAATCATCGTAAGACAAAACAAGTTGACAAAAAACACGTATTTCACACTAGGAGCTGACAAGACTTCCATGCAAACAGTACATCCTGGTGAAGGAGTGAACCAGAATGGGATCACTAATTTATGGGTTGCAGGAAAACTGGCAATTTGTATTGTTTTGCCTGTAAAAGATTGAAAATACATTTCCAGAGTCCACTCCATGGGGAAATGGTAATCAAATGGGGAGATATTTGGTCGGATAGTGGAAAACTCAAGTGTGACTCTGAGAAAGGTATTGAGATTGTAGATACAAGTTGGGAACAACGATGATCAGGCACAACTGCTTAAACCTCTGGGTATTAAGCACGTTATGAATAACCTATCATATCATATCAGTTAATGTCAGTGTTAACCAGTGTTTTGTACAGCACACCGCTGCCATTAATGTCACTTCCCAGCACAGCAACATGCCCAGTCAGACTGGATTCGGCTTTGTAGATGGAGTGGTGCCTTATATCTGGACTGAAAATATGTAGTGAATGGCAGTTGAGGGTGGTGTTAGGCTGTGATAGTAGGACTTCATACAGTGACCTGTGTGGTGCCGGTCAGGGATCGGAGGAATTGGGTTCCTTACATCACCCAGCAAAGGGGGGCAATAAGTCACTAGGCAAAGGGAATGCACTTGTGAGGGACAGAGTGGCATAGAAAATTAGATGTAGCTTTAGATACCACCTGGGTCTGGACGTGTTATTCTAGAGATGCCCTTCATACAAGACACACTTTTCTAGTTACATGCATTTGAGTGCAGGAGAAAGGAAGGGTCCGACTGAGATCTCTATTGTTAAAACTCAGAAAAAAGATATAGGAATAGATTGTTGTCAAGATGTAAGGATAGCTATAGTAATAATCAAACCTCATCCTGAGCTGATGTGAAAGGGTCAGGGGTCCTACCAGGGTTTTTACTAGAGCCATCCCTGCCCCAGAGGCAGAGTGAGGGAGTTGGGGGTGGCACTAATCTCTTCCTCTCTCCTCTTGTGTGTGCCATGTTGCGTGTACTAGGTACCCCTGTCTATCACCCAATGCCTGCTGTACCTCATTCTGTTTCTATTATTACAGGACTATGCGTCACAGGACACTATGCAGCAGAGGGTACCCACCGGCCCTATGGAACAAAATCACTGGTTTCACCAAAGAAAAACAAACATTAACACCGGTCCTCACCTTCAATTCCAGACTCACTGCATCTCTGCTTTGACAGCACAAACCTAATGACCCACAAGAGAGACTACATTATGCAAAATGTGCAGGATGGGGGTGGGGGAGGCAGGGCTAATGTGTTCTTTTTAAATCTCCTGCAGCTGTGGTACAACCTCAGAGGAAACAAGGAAGGAAGATTGGTCAAAACCAGAGGTGATCAAGGGAGCCAACGTGGAGGGTACGATAAGGGGGACAAGGGAAGTCAGGGTCCTATAAAGCCTACAAGAATCAGACAAGATGATAGGTGTTTTGGTGAGGTCAGATGGAGCGGAGGCGGACTGAGAGACTAGGTGAAGGGAGGATGGTGGAGCAGAGTATTTCAGATATTTCGGTGGAGTGTACTACAGATGAGGTGTTGGTTGGGAGAGATTAGTACCTGAGTGAAAGCATATAGCTGCGTGTGAGTTACAGTTTGCTATAGAGTTTGACAGGTTTTAGATCTAGTGTAGCAGGATAAGTGAGTGAGAGCAAGGAGAGTTGCTCATGTTTTGGGTGGCCTAGACCCATTCTTGCAATGACGAACAGACAAAATGTATGTCTTAACTCCATTTATTTCTCTTACAAACTGGCTTCCCTCGCTCTTTCCCCTCCCTTCCTCCCGCCCCTCCCTCTCCCGTTCCTGGTTTCGCTTTCTCCTTAAAGGGGCAGGTGCCCTTTGGTCCATAACACCCCCCCTTACTTATCAAGTTCAGTGCCTACATTTCTTCAATGAGCCGGGTGGGCTTCCTTGAGAGATGCTGGGGTCGGCCAGGTGGGCTACCTGTGTCCTCACCCTGTGTCTGTGACGGGGGGTCCTCAGTCGGTTCGGGGGGCGTCTCTTGGCTTTCCGGTTCTTCCTATTCAAGAGGTGGATCTTCTTCTGGGTCCTCCTGGAACATCTTTCAGAAGAACAATGCGTTCCTTGTTATTTCTCCTTGTCTCTCCCATGGCGGTGATCATTGGCCCTTTCACTTCCATCACCACCAGGGGCTCCGGTCTGTATCGGGAATCAGTTTTCCTGTTCTGGGCTTGTCTGACTAGTACGATCTCACCTGCTGGAATTTGGGGTTCTCTGGCTCTCCGCTTCTGGTCGGCCCACTCTTTGGCTTTCTTTCTTTTCTCGGCCTCTCGCTTTCTTATTTCAGCATCCTCCTCCGGGGTGTAATCTTCCTGCTTTGGTAGTATGGTTTGCGGTTTGTATCTGATCATCAATTCTTCTGGGGTCCGGCAGGTTGCTTCATGGGGTGTGTGTGGATAGCTCCTCAGCATTTGGGAGATGGCTTGGGGCATGGATGTTTGGTTGACCGCAGCTTTTTGGCGTGTCCACTTGATGGATGCCATAAAGCACTCTACCATGCCATTGGCTTGTGGCCACAGTGGCGTGATCCTCTGGTGGTGGAATCCGAGATGCGCTTCGAACTTCCCAAACTCCTGTCCTTGGAAAGGTGGGCCATTGTCGGTTTTCACGACGTTAGGGACTCCCCATTCGCTGAACAGTTCATCTATTACTGCTACGACTTGATGGAATGCCGTAGACTGTACATTTTTCACTAGGGGGAATCTTGTATATTCATTGATGGCCACTAGGAGATGGCCCCCTTCTTCCAGCGGGCCATAGAAATGAAGAGCTACTCGTTGCCATGATCCCTCAGGGAGGGGGACTGTCTGTAGAGGGCATGGGGGTGAATTTGCCACATTTATATGGCATGGGTCACAGTGTCAAAATGTGTCCTCGACTATGGTGTCCATGTGCGGAAACCAGACCTGGTTGCGTAGTACCTTCTTTGTGTTGGCTATGCCACAGTGTCCCTCGTGCGCAATCATGACAAGAGGTTTGCTGGGGATCTTGGGGTGACTAGTCGGTTTCCTCTCAATAGCATTCCTTCGCTTGTCGTGGCAAGCTCCCTGTATATCTTTGCCATTCTGGCTAGGTCTCTCCTGTCTGCTTCCCCCCCTCTCACGGTTCAAAACGTTCCATGGCTATCTGTCGCCACCTGTTGGTGTTCATTAGTTGGACGGCCGCTCTTATCGTGGGTCAGCTTGGCTGCGTTCAACAAACTGTTTCATAGTGATTGCTGGGGGAAGGGCGTTCAGAGACAAGTAAGCAATCTATTCCTCTGCTTCACCCTGCATTGCATTGTCCAGGGGCTTGTCTGGTCTCTGTGTCTTGATAGGTAGTCGGCTGGATTTGCCTCACCTGTTTGTTTGTGGACAATGGTGTAGTCATACTCCTGGAGGCGGATGCCCCAGAGTTCGATGTGTGTTGGCATCTTTATTTTGGGGTTATCGAAAAAAGGGCTAATAGGGCTTGGTGGTCCGTAATCAGTACAAATGTCCTGCCGATGATGAAGTGGTGGAATTTTTAACATGCCCAGACTGCTGCCAGGCTCTCGCGTTCTGCCTGAGAATAGGCCTGCTCGATGGGGTTCAAGGCCCGGCTGGCGTATGCAATCACGTGTGTTTCAGTGTTCTGTTGTGGATTGGTTTGGGCCATTATGGCTCCTAGGGCCACAGGGCTGGCGTCCACAGTTATTTCCATATCCCACTGTGGGTTGAAATATGCCAGCTGGCAGTTGGTCGCCAGCTCTTGCTTGATTCGGAGGACCCTTGTTGGCATTGTTCCTCCCAGGTGAATGGTTGGTCCTTCTTTAGCAGTTGTCGTAAGGGGTTGGTGAGTGTTGCGTAGTGGGGGAGATACCATGCACAGTATACTGCCATGTCCAGGAACAAGCGTAGTTCGGACACGTCTTTTGGGCTTGTCAGGTTGACGATGGCGCTAATTTTGTCAGGGTCCACTATGATGCCCTGGTCCAAGAAAATGTGCCCAAAGAAGCACAGGCTGAGTTTGTTGACTTCACACTTGAGGCTGTTGAGTGTAACACCAGCTTCCTGGAGGATGCGGCATACCTGTTTCAGCGCTTCGTCATGTTGATCCTGTGTTACCCCGAAGACCAAGATGTCATCGCTGTAGTTAAAGGTGTTTGTCACTGGGCTGATCAGCTTTCGGATGGTTTCTTGGAAAAGTTTGGCCGCTGATGAAATTCCAAAGTTCAGCCTTTTATAGCAGAAGAGGCCTTCGTGTGTCGTGAATGTTGTTATTGGTCTGGATTCAGGGTCGATCACAAGCTGGTGGTAGCCTTGGTTTAGATCCAACTTTGAAAAATCTGATGGCCTGATTGATTCTCACCAGCATGTCCTCTATGTTTGGTCCTGGGTGTCTTTCCCGTTGGATGACTGTGTTGGGAATCCTCATGTCGATGCAGAGGCGGAGGTGTCCGTCTGCCTTGGTGACAACTACTAGTGGGGATGCCCATTGGTGGGTCCTTCTGCTCTCTCAATGATGACGTTGTAGAGTAGTAGCTGCAGCTCGTGTGTCATCTTGGCTTGTAGGTGAAACCCTATTCTTCTGGGGTGTTGTGGTATGGGTCGCATGGAAGGGTCGATGTGCAGTTTGATCACAGTGTCTTTCAACATGCTGATGCCTTTAAACAGATTGGGGAATATGCTTCTCAGTGTCTCGAGGTCGAGTGCCTTCTGGGATATGGACCATATGGATTGGGCTATTGAGGGGAATCCTTGAATCGTCTCCGACTTGTCATAGCAGATGTCTATCAGGTGTAGCATGACGGCTGTCTTGTAGATTAGGCGGCATCATCCTGTTACTGGGCTGTGCATGACATGGATTGTCACTGGTACCTTTCTGCCTCTGTGTACTAGATCACACAGGAACTGACCCTTGGATGTCAGTGGTAGGGTCGCGCCCCATTGAAACATTTGAGCCTGGGAAGGCCATAGGCTGTATGCCTCGGCGAGCACCTGGTATGTTTTCTGGTTCATTACGTTGACAGTTGCATCTGTGTCAATAAGAAACGGTGTGTCGATCCCTCCCAGATGTACTGTTACTCGGGGTGCCGTGCAGTCATCGGCCGAGTCAGATATGAGCCGGACATATTATCTGCTGTTCCAGTCATATTCTGGGTATTGCTCCATTCCTGGCGGCTGCTCCTTGACCGAAGGGTTTTCGTATGGGTCTCTGGCATTGAATTCCCTTCTTGGATCTTCATCAAGGACAGTCTGTACCTGGTAGATTTGTTCCAGATCATTGTATGTTTCATTTGTTGCCTCCATTTGCAGGTTCTCCACTGCTCAGATGAATCTGGGGTGCGTAATGTTTCCGGGAGCGTTGTTTCTAGTGTAGTCCCTCTCTTGGTACGGTCGTGTGTTGAGTGGCCTTGGCGGTTCATATCGTCTATTCGGCGCCATCTGTGTCGGAGGCCTATAGGCTGGCAGTAGAGGTGTTCTTTCTCGACACATGCTCTGAAAATGGTTTTCCTGGCCGCATCTCATGCACATCTGGCCAATTGTTGGGCACCGTCCTTTGTAGGGAAATTCAAACCCAAAGCGATAACACTGTCTATGGTTGAGCTCGACATGTCTAGTTCCAGGAGTCTTGTCGGGATGAGGTGCCAAATTGGCGAGGCTGCCCTTGCGGGTTGTTGTTGATGGCTGCTACTGCGTTCAGTTTCTTCGGGTTTTCGATATTGGTGGCCTGGACATCGACACGTTCATACACCCTTGCCAGCTCTGCTATCTCTTGCAGGGGAAGGGATTTCTTCAGCAAATGCTTCCTAAACTGGGATGACAGACACCCTTCTATTACCCTCAGCCAGATGGCTTTGTCGTTGTTGAAGTTTGCAAAGTCACACTATGTTATTTTCCTTTGAAGGCATAGGATGAATTGGCCTATTGTTTCATGGGGTGCCGGGGTGCACTGGTTGAAGGTGTACCACTCATAGTCTCTGTTTGGTACCGCAATTAGGCGTCCATTTATTGCGGTGATTAGTAACGGTTATGTCTTCTCTCTTGGGCCGGGATGGTTTTGATGACGCTTTTGATGTCTTTGCCCACTAAGTTAGTGAAGATGTCTAGCTTGTTCAGTGCGTCTTGATTTCCTACGGCTCTCATGAATTCTTCGAATTAATCCTTCCATTCTTGCCATCTCTGGCCCTGGTTTTCTTGAGGCTCGAGCGCGAAGGGATTTGGTCTACGTAGAAATGATATTGGGGTGGTGGGTGTTATTACTTCTGTTGGTGGTATGACTCCATCTGCTGCAGCGCCTCCTGATTGAGCCATTTTTGCTTTGGTTCGCTCTTTATTAGTCTCTGTCCTCGGGACATGTGCCTCTGTGCTGGCTGGGGGCAGGGTGGCCTGTCTTCACTTCCTGTCATCCTCCTCGTGTGTCTATCGCCTTTCCCGTGTGGGAATTCCTCGCTTTCCAGTGCACGTTTGGGTTTGTGGGTTGTCCTTTCCTTGTGGGTTCTTTGTTGGGTTTCCTTGCTTTATAATAGGTCTTTGGGCTCCTGGAATGCCCTTTGCTTTTGGGCTACCTGATGATTCTTACTTTCTAGTGGGTCTTTGGGCGTATAGAGTGCCCTTTCCTCGTGGGTTGCCTGATGATCCTCGCTTTCTAGTCGACTTATGGGCCACTGGGTTGTTCTTTCTTTGAGGCACGTGTGCCAGTAATCCTTGTGTTCTAGTGGGCTTGTGGGCCACGGTTTATGGGGTGCCCTTCCCTTGTGGGCTTTCTGGTAATCCTCGCTTTCTAGTAGTATGTACTTGGTGTTCGCTTCTCTCATTAATAGTCCTCGCTTTCAAGTGGTTTTGTTAATGTCTTGGCACTGTTCCCTTTAAATGGTCCTCACTTTCAAGTGGCCTTTCTATGCTATATGTGCTCCTCAGCATTTGGCTGCCCTTCACTCTCCGTACCTTTCCGCGGCGGCTGTTTGATGCTGCGACCCACGCGTTTTACTTGCTTCTTTTCTGCTGCGTTGGACCTCTTCACCAGCAGCGTTGTTGGGCGTGCTCCGCTCTGGTCTGGTCTTTCTCTTCCGGTCGCTCTGCTGGCTTCCTATATGGTTTACTGGACTCCTCCCTGCTGCGCTGGTCCTCTTCACTGGCAGCGTTGTCGGGCTTCCTCCCCTCTGGGTTGGTCTTCTTTCTTCTGGGAGGGTCGGCTCTTCTTACTGTCACCTTTCTGGACTTCCTTGGATCTCGGGCTGGTCTGGCATGCCGGTCCTCCTCGCCAGCCGATCCGCTGGGTCTCCTTCCTTCACTGACTTGTTTGCACGCCTCCTCCGACAGTGGTCTTCTTTGCCAGCAGCTCCACTGGACCTCCTTCATGTAATGGCATGATGCACACCTCCTCCAAAGCTTCGCTTCTGCGGCCCTCTGTGCCGCACCGGGATGCACACGTCCTCTCCTCACGGGACGGTGGCGTGTGCAGTCGTTCTCGTCGCCAGTTGTTGTGGGTGGCCTAAGCCCTTTCATGCAATGACACACGGACACAAAGTACGTCTTAACTCCATGTATTCCTCTTACAGACTGGCTTCCCTCGCTCTTTCCCCTCCCTTCCTCCTGCCCCTCCCTCTCCCGTTCCAGTTTTTGCTTTCTCCTTAAAGGGGCAGGTTCCCTTTGGTCCATAACAGCTCAGCGAGTGAAATAAGTGAATGAAAGTGGGGGAGAGAAGGGAAAGGCGAGAGAGCAATGGGAGTGAAAAGTTAAAAGAGGAGGGAGTATATGGGAGAGAGAGGAGGGATTGGAGAGAAAGAACACCAGGAACAGGAAGGAGAGAGATTGAAAGACTAGTGTGACAGAAACTGGGCATTTAGAATGGCAAGAGGGCATTAAAGAAATCAATCCAATCTTATTGCTGAGGAAGGAGCAGGACAGGACCTTTACACCTAGGAAAACGCAGAGAGAGCAAAAAGAATAAGGCCTTTAGGCCCTCAGTTTAGTCATGATACTAGATATTAGGTGCTACCTGTCATAAGCATTCAACCTAGGGTACAGGGATACCTCGGTTGGGAGGCGGGATGCTCACGGGAGAAGAGAGAGGGACTGCCTTTAGTGTACTATAGTTCAGCCTGCCGGCATCAACCCATAGTATTGTTTGCAGTATTTGAAATAAAAACCCTTGAATCCATAGTTTGGGTATTATCAATTCCATCTGTGACATGGAATATTGTGTGCATATTATCATTGTAGTATGCTGGAAAGTGTGCTGTTAGATTTTGATCATGTTGGTGTCTATATATATATATTTTCTGTCATACTTTAGAGTAGTGTTAATGCTGATCCGGTGGCAAGAGGCTCTTGACTGTTATTCTTGGGCTGAGATTGTCATGGGAGGAATAACTGAGGCGACCAGAGGGAGATTCAAGAAATAATTAAGTTAAACTGGAGCATGGTAGGATGTAGTGCAGGTTTATTGGTCTTGTTCAGCTTCATGCTAATAATGGGGAACAAAGGAGTACTAATGAAAGGGAGTCAGGTGTTGTTCATGAAACTATGGAGGCTGCAGAGGTGAGTTTTCCTGTTCCTTTATTTAGATTCTGCAGGTGGTGAACTTTGACATGACTCTTGACCATTCCCCTCAACATATAGGGCCTCATCACAAGTTGGGCGGTATCCCGACTGGAATACCGCCCAACTTTATTTGAGTTACTGCCCACCCGTCCAGCCGTATTATCGCTGGATCACGGGTTGGGCGGTAAACATTATTCCCCATTGGGTTCTGGACCCAATGGGGAATTTTTGGCACAATTGCCGCTGGCGGTATTACTGTGCGGTAATTGTACTGAAGATTGCCATTTTTTCAATGTGCTTACCTCCAGGTCTGACCTGGGGATAAGCATGCCATGCTCATGATTGGGAGGACCCTTAAATGCAGCAGTAACCCCGTAACCACCGCATTTAAGGGCTACTGCCCAACTTGTGATGAGGCCCATGATCAGCAATTGTGGATGCGGTTCAAGTGAGTTGGTAAACACAAGAGAACTATGGGGTGGGAATGCACAGCTAATGTAAATCAGGATAATTGATGTGGAGTAGAAGCACACCAAAGGTGTTAGTTCACACTATTAAATAAAGAAATAATGTCAATGAATTTTATGGTGAAATTTCAGGTGCAGGCGGGCTAACGTCACAAGACCACTTGGGACAAAATATCTAAACAACCTAAACTACCTATTGCTAGGCAGTAAGCCCAAATGCGGTCGGCTCACTCGGTGTTTATCTGCAACCTAGGGTGTCCCGGCCGCATTCTGTCACTTCCCGGCCTCCGGCGCATTACAGCTGTTGACTGGGTCTGAATTGGAACTTTATCAGCCTCAGATTGAGGAAAGGCTTTTAGAACGCATTTAACAATCACTACCCTACTACATACAGGAACAGTGAAGTCCCCACCCTGAAGATGGATCATTCGATCCGAAACGCGTTGGTTACCTATGTCACCTATTAAAAGGGGCTTCCCTGAATGGAGTTACTTCACAATACAAAACCCCAAGAGTGAACTTATTGCTGTTTGTCAAATTTATATCGCTGGTTTACAATTGGTTAATGAAATGTATACATGTCCCTTTGAACATTTACAGGATGTAAATAATAATGCTAGGCTTTGAGCTACTTGCTTTCTGCTTTTGTTGCATTTATGTACCTTTACGAACCAGGATATACTCTGTTTGTTAATTGGAATGAGAATTCCTGGATGCTTCACCATTGTCTGAATAATTCTTTTGTACATTGTTCATTTGTTTGTAAAAAACAGACCTTGAGAGGTCTATTAAAAAGTATCAAAAAGTATTGGTCAGTACCAGATCTGTATAATTGGTTACATAAGTGATCTTACATGCCCGATTTACCCTTTATTGATGTTATTTATTTTCTATTTTGTAATTTGTTAAAGTCAAGACTCAATTAACACTCTTTCCACATGAGAGTATCAATTGATCAACTAAGAGTCAACATTTAACTCCCGAACGAAGATTCGGTAGGAGTGCATTTGGGCTTACTGCCTAGCAATAGGTAGTTTAGGTTGTCAAGTGAGTTGGTCCCACATCACGAGGTGGTCACTATGGAATGGTCCAGATCTATTTGGCTCACAGCTATGAAGCATTGATCCACCCTTTTGTCTTTACGTTTCTTGACTAAATGCATATCCCATATCAGAAGTGTCTCCCTGGACTGGTGTAAAATGTTTAGCATCAATCACTCCTATTCTCAGTGATCTTTATAAGCATCCATAGTGATTTGCTTCACACTAACGGAAACGTGTACAGACTATCATATTCAGCCTAAGAACCAATTAAGCACCTTGGAGTAAAACAATTGACCTCTTCAACTATCTTGGCAATGTTCGATCTCCTGATCGTCTCAAGTTAAGTGCCACAAGTAAATTAAAGTATCAGTGGAGCGCATATGCATTTTAGTGTCACACTGCTCATACAATTATGCACGGGGGCGGAGTCCAGCTGAGTCTTTGTGTGTGAGTGGTGTGTGCGGACCACTTTCGACTTTTCCTGGAATACAGAGTGAGAATTTGAGTTTTTCTTTTCTGCCCATTGAAAGAAAGAGGAGCATCTACCACAAAGACTCCTGCGGAGTGGCACGGAGTCCAGCTGAGTCTTTGCGTGTGAGTGGTGTGTGCGGACCACTTTGAACTTTTCATGGAATACGGAGTGAAACTTTGAGTGTTTCTTTTCTGCCTATTGAAAGAATGAGGAGCATCTACCCCAAAGACTCACTGCTCCCGTGGAGAGGTGCGGGATCCAGCTGAGTCTTTGCGTGTCTTCTCAGGACTGAGAGCGGCGTATGGCGTAAAACTCTATCGCTTTATGCTGATATGGCGCGCTGTTCAATTGTTACCAGCCCTTCAAGAAAACTTGAGGTAAGCAGGGGAGTCTGGTTTACCTGCTGACTGGAGGAAGTGAATTTTACCCAACCTCCATCTAAGGAACTGGTATATAATCACTTGAAGTAGACCAAGCTCAGCTGACTCTCAGGAGTGACTGTCGGCTTCTAGCCTTTGCGCTCCCCCATAGTCAGCTCTGCTAAGCATCATAAGAGCTGCTGCTTAAAGCTTGGAATATGCAGTTTTTCCGTGGACTGATATTGAGTACCTGGCGGAACATTTATTTGGGCGCATGGAGAAGATGGTTGTATGACCTTATAGGTGGATACATGTTTTCATGACTCTCCGAACTTGTAGCTGTTGAATCCTCGTACGCTCACTAGGTGCTTGGCAAACAATTTGTATCTATTTTTTAAGTATACAGCGGAGGCCTCTGCAAACAAAATTATGCGCATGCATCTTTCTATTTAGTTGCATCAGGCTACGTGTAATAGTATGTGTTTCTTCACTTTTGCAATGTACATGTCTGCATTTATAGTTTTATTGTAAAAATGTGATAATACTCCCTTAGGTGGCACACCATGGCACAATGAAATGACAGGTGATTTACAGGAAAGGCAAAGATGAAGTAAAGCCAAGAAACGGAGCAGTATAGTGAACAAATAGACACAAGAACCTGGAATAAGGCGAACATTGTGACAGAAGGGGATTGGGATTTAATACAAAGGACTGAAAACATTAAATAAGACCAAAGCATGAGTTATTTGACAACCTGGCGAGACAGTGGAGGAATCGGTCTGCAAGAAAGAATAGAACACAGAAGAACACTGGCAAAGGCCATTGGTACCAGGGCCCTGGCAAACCTGAAAGGTCATTGGTGCATCTCTGGGCTACACAAGCCGGCATAGCCTG
This sequence comes from Ambystoma mexicanum, assembly GCF_040938575.1. Taxonomy (NCBI): domain Eukaryota; kingdom Metazoa; phylum Chordata; class Amphibia; order Caudata; family Ambystomatidae; genus Ambystoma; species Ambystoma mexicanum. Next base: position 1,231,738,704 of record NC_090932.1, on the reverse strand, counting down.
CAGATTTTTACCTTTGTCTCTCACTGGGATAGCTGCGATTTGCCAGGACACCATTACGCAGAACCACCATTCCTCACTGCTGTCTTTCTACCTCTCTGTTGCTCATCCCTTGGCCACCTTCTTGTCTTTCAGAGTGGTTCTGCTCTTTCACCTGAGTCTCCATTGCTTTCTGACGATGCCAGTCACCTGCTCTCATAGACTTGCTGATGGGATGGGTGATGTGCCCTACAGCTACACTTCTCATTTCACCATGCTGCTCACTCAGTTGGCCCACTAGTAATACCTCCAGGTCCACTATGGCACATGCATCCTTTTATGGTGCACCAATGGATTTATAGCCCTGCCTAGCAGGTCACACTGTGTGGTAGCACACGTTAAATTCCTTATTTAAGGCATGCTTCCATGACATTACCACCCATTGGTCCTCATTATGAGTTTGGAGGTAGCCATGCCGTTTTTACCTGCATGGCTACCACCAAACTTGGGTCCGGGTCCCGAAAAATGGGAATTACCGGGCCATTCCGACATTTGCGAGCCCGGTAATTCCCATTCACGGGACCCGGACCTGGTACGCCCCCATTCCCATTTGAGCCCACATAAGGCTCAATGGGAATGGGGAGGATGGTAACAATGGTCCCGTTAATAACGGGACCGTTGCTACCATCCTTTTCTGCTAGCGGGTGCTGCTCTGCACGTCTGGTCTGACCAGGCACACAGAGCGGCCCCGCGAGCAGAACTCGAAATGTTGCGGCGAGGTAACCACTGCGCTGATAGCACTACCGGCGCCATTGTTGCCTTACCGCAAAACACTCATAATGAGGCCCATTGTGTCTCACTAGGGAGGGCTAAAAAGCTCATTGAAATTCTATCGATAAATTAAGTAGTGATCTGTGACACAGAAACGTGAAATGAATTTGAAGCGGACACCAAAAAGTGATGCAATTGTTTCCAAATTCTTTATTGGCAGAAATAATCGAGTTATCATGACCTCACCAAACACTGCACAAAATAACACAAGGAGAGGGAGAGGGGGTGAGAATGAGGCAAACCAGTTTCACAGTTTCTGCAGTTCCAAACGAACGACGTTAAGTGAAAGCTCTCCTTAAAGTGTAGAAAATGTTATAAATGTTTACTGTACAAAATTTACAGAGAACACCAGGCCACCCATTCCTCCCTCCCCTGGTTGCATCAGTTTTACCCATCGATCTTTCATGCAACCAATCTTAACCCCTTGCCCGCCCATAAAGAAAGAGAGAGAGCCCAAAACCCAGAAAAAGAATGAATCACCCCAAAGTCCCATTTCTTTCTGCAACAGTCATTGATACCAACGGCAAAATGAACAAAGCAACATCCAACCCACCTATACAGGTTTTACACTTTGTTTCTTTTATATATATTTATATACATATATATTTATATATTCTGCATGTATATAAAACTGTTGACAGCATCATTTACAGATAGGGATTGGGGGGGATAAGAAAGTCTGTTGGACAAAACGTTCATAGGCTTTGTGTACCCAAATTATAAGGCATGTTGTGAAACGAATGTCAACGTGGCTATGTGCACTGAACAAAGGGGCCTGATCAGTGGCTGTAAAACAAACTAAAGAACACATTAGTTGAAGAAGTGGGGAGGTGATCAGAGAGAGGCGAAAGAACACGTATACTCCACAATCAATCCCTACTATAAATGTGCTAACACGCAGTGAAATGTTCACAGCTCGTAATGTAGACCTCGTCAGGCAAATTTGGTAAGGGCTTGAAAAGAGCTGCCTAGACAGTCACTGTGTCAGAGAGTGAAATGCAACGGACATTAGAACAGCATTAGGGATTAAGAAAATCACCCCCTACCACGAAATGCCACAGATGATTAAGGTCACCCGAGCACTGGTATTATGGAGGCTGGACTATTGTAATTCTACCTATATGGGTCTCAGCAAATACTTGTTCCACCATCTTCAACAACTCCTTATTGAAGCAGCAAATATGATGTTTGCCTTGAATCCCTGAGACCTGATCACAGTGGCAGTGAAGTCTGCTCAAGGGCACACCATGGAAGAAAGAATCCCATACAAGTTACTACCCTTCATCCTCGGGGCCTCGTGAACAAGCAGTCAAGCTACCGGAAGTCATGAATATGCAAATGTGGCACTGAAAGAAATCCAAATTCCTCCACACTCAACTTACCATCCACCCGTACCTTTGCAGAAAAATAGCCATGGTGCTAGAACTGAGTTCCAAATGTTGGAACTTACTGCCTGCGTAGATTAGAGTTGAACAATGATGTAAAAGATTAAATGCTGGTTGTTCAATCACGCCTACTATGAGAATTATTTCAGGCAATATTAGATTGTTTTATTGAAACCTTCTTTCTCTGACCTTCATGGTCATGTTGGGCAGGTTTGTCTGCTCTTTCTTTGTTGTTGGGCACAAAGTCAGTAGTTCTAATCATCTCATCTCAATATGTTGATATATTTAGTGTGCTATATTGCTGCATTGCAATTGCTTAATAACCTTCATTCTCCTTAGGTCGTTTCTCGTATAGCCCTTCCGTCTTCCACACCTTGAAGCAGTTGTACTGAAATGTGGCTCCTTATAAAACTTCAAAATAAATAAATACAATTTAAGAGCTTGAAGATGTTGGTTTGATACTGGACTGTCTTATCACTAATATGTCTAGGCGATTAACATTAAGTGCAGCTTCATTGAATGTTAGGCAAGAATCCGGAATAGAAAACAATCATGTTCTTCCAAGAAGAAGAAGGTTAGCAAAAATCACTGACAGCATATTTCTTCATAAACTCACTTTATTAGTTTGGTTTAAGGTTACCTAATTGTTGCAAACCTGACCCTACTAGAAGCCAGTGCCAGTTTTCTCCTGGGCACAGCATCCTTCGTAACTCACATAGGGAGCAGAAATTCACAACACGTAACGTAACCCAACCTGTGAACACTAGTACACACTAATTCAGTTGCTTTCAGCCTTAGAAGACAGGACAGGAAAGGTATTGACTTTGAATTTCATTGAAATGAGGCAGACATAAAGAAAAGCACATTCCTAGGGCATTTCCTAGAGTGTGTAATGCTGATCAAGGGTGAAGAGAAGCCTAGCTTCCATCCGCGTCCTAACAACACTCACATCTCTGTCATACTTCCTTTCCTTTCAGCCATGGAAAAGAAAATCAGAAACACGGGATCACCGTTCAAAAACAATGATTTTTGGGGGAGTGTAGGAGTGTGTACAAATGAGTGCTATTTGTGTGTTATGTTCTGCAGCTAAACATATGGCCACCAACTTTTCTTTCAGTCTGGTGGCAAGCAACGATGTTCTTAAGCAGAGCTTTAGTTTACTATATCATGGTAGCTCTCTTCAATAGACACCATAATGCTAAATGTATATTGGTATTAGTTTAGCCAGCAGTGCGCATGTGAAGGCTAATTAGATAACTATATAGATCCAGCTGTGATACCCCATCACAGCCATTGTCATGGAAGTCACCCTGGCTAAACTAGTCAAAGTTTTGGACACAAAAGCACATGTCCTCATTTAGGAACCTGCACATGGGCGAAAGGAAAATAAGGCTAAATGAAAAAGCATCGAAAACACTAAAGATGTTGGCAGTAAATAAACTGAAATGTTTGAGTAAACTGGAGGAGTAATGTATCGGATGACACAAAACTGGACAAGTTAAAATTCTGGTTCCTTCTTCCATGGAGAGGCTACATAACAGCTTCTGACACAGTAAGATCCTGTGAGTTTGAAGGTAAAGCCCGAAGCAATGTGGGTATCCAAAAAGTACATTCAACATCAAGTGGTGCCAGCAGAGATGATGTTCTGCTATTCACAATCCAGAAAAGGACTAAATTATGCCTGACTGATGACTGGGGTTGACTCCAGTTACCATTATAAATTCCAATTGGTTTCATGATACTGGTTTCCCTTTAAAAGCATGAACAAGTATGGCTGCATAAACTGAATGGTACTTCAGATGTGTAACATGTGAATCTGTAAAACCTTTGTAATCTCTGGGGGAGCTAATCGGTATAGTTTCTGGGTCTATAAAATACACGAAACTTTAGAGATACCAATACTGTTTACTGTGTGGGTCCTTATCATAAATGTAGACTGAGGGATAGATACACTTTTAAATGTAAAACTGCTTTTCATCTATATTTATCGAGAAATAGCTCTATAATTTCATGTGCTTGTATCATCTCCGGAACCAATGGTGTACTTATGTTACTGAAAGCGAGTACAGAGGGTTAGCTAAAGAAGTGGATTTGTTTTATACGCTTTTTGGACCACACAATTTCCCCAATTAGTTATTCTGCTGCCACTTACTAATTCTATCATTTATTAAGTCACAAAATAGGCTTGGACTGACCATTTAAATAGTTTGCCATCATATTGGGTTCTTTTCCAGGTTAAGGAATCACCTAAAGAGTCAGACACTGCTGCCCACCTGATAAAGGTGCCCATTCACAAGAGGCTCTACACTCTGCTCCCCTGCACATACGCCATGATTCTATAATTGAAACTTCCATTGATAATGTGGTTGACCCACAGAATTCTGTCATTGTCTCCTTGGAGGGCACCTCCATGAAGAGTCAACAATTGTCCACTAGTGTGCCTTGGTTTACATCTTCCTTGGATTACGTAAGCAGGTAGTGACAAAAGCAGCCTGTGGTGAACTTGCTCCACTATTGATAAACGACCCCATTTCAAAGGCAAGTGGGGTAACTACAAGTTTGACACTGAAAAGGCAAAGCGATCCTATGCAGAGCAGATGACTAAAGCCTATTATTTTCTATGTTAAAATTATAACATTTCATAGAGGTTTGTTGGTACGTTATCAGTATAATAATTCAATGACTCCTCCCTATTATTTTTCAATTAAATCCCCCTGTTGCAACAAAATATGAAAGTTGCCCATAGTTCCATGTAGAATCACTTCTCTGACACCATAAAATCTAACCCTCAATGTATCTTGTATGTGGACATTTAACCAGCTCCTCTAGTAATGTCAACATTGTCATCCCTACTGCCTGCTCATCTTTTATGAATGTGTCTATGCCATGAGGATGTACCTCAGGTGAGGGTAGGCCAGGTTGCACCCTTGATCCCGAATCACACAAGCGAATAACTAGCTACTGACCCATTATCTCACTATTTTTAATGGGCGAAACGAGTGAAAGTTTTTATTGTCATGATACTGACTGTAATTTAGTTACATTTATATTTAGTTGAAATTGAAAAGTTCTAAATATTCGACGTGCTGGCATTCATAGGTTTTCTGATACAGCCTAAAATCTTCAAAAAAGTAACTTGTACACTATGAATCAGTGCTGGCATTGCGCCACTCTCGGAGTTTAGCATTGTCCACACTGATTCATAGTTGGTCTTTTTAAATCAGTGTGAGGGAAGTGGCCCTGCAGTTGAGCCGCTGGGGTCTAGATACACATCTTTTGGCTTCCTTACCAGTTTCATGGACAGCAATCCAGCGGGCACCAAATCATATCCAGTGCCTGGTGGACAATGTTTGCAGCAATCTCTTGGTTTTATTGATCTCTCATTGTCCTTTGATACTTTCATCAACGGGGTTTCCCCATCTACATTATTTGATACACTTGGGTGGCTCTGTGCATCACTGATCCTCCTCCATTATGTTATACTGTTTTCAATGGTAGAGGGTAGACGGGAAAAAGTCAGCCTTGCCATTATGTTAAATGAGGTATTACATGGCTCTATTGTGTGGCGGGTGTTTTTCATGGAGGACATGAGGCCTTGGTGGGATGAGTGCCTCTATCCAGTAATATACTGCTGACAGCATTGATGATGAGACTTCGAGATTTGACAATATCACTAGGATACGAAATCTGAGTGCAAGGATGACATAACCTGCAATCAAGGCATGACCACCTCAAGATCTATTGAGGTTGAAGCGCAATGAGATGTTGTAGATGAGAGAATGCATGTTCCGCAAAACCTCCACTCAACACTTTTTTCAAGTACTGCCTTTTAACATTTGGTGCAGTTTACCACCTCTTTTGAGGACTGTGGAAGACATCCTCTACTTTGGAAATCATTGAAAACCAGATGGTAGGATTTTTTTTATAACCTGGCTGGGAGCTGCTGGATTTCGTTGTATAGTTGTGTGTTGTATTGATAGTTCCTAATGTGCTTTTAAGTGTGTATACGTGGGAGAAGCACACTTCAATCATTATATTTTGCTAAACAAAAACATAAAGTAAATACACACAGCTAAGATTGAAGAGGTGCCAGCCCCTGTTTGAGGGAACTGCCTGATTGCCCATATTTTTTCCAATCAACTTTTAGAAAGGAGAAACGGGAACCTCTTTTGGAAAGGGGTGTAACAAAATGGCAATCAATGTTTTTGAAGGAAGTGGTAAACACCACGTCAATATAAAGGTGACAATTCTGTCAAGGAAGCATTCCCAATCCGTTCAATCTGAAACCATCAAAAGCTGTGATCTTACATTGATATGCTGTTAGGTAGCAGAGGAGAGATTTTGCAACAATGTGAATTTAAAATCCCTCCTCCCCCGAAAGGCCAATATAAATGATATAGGCCTTTGATATTCTCTTAAATGGAAGGATTGGAGTGTTCTACTTCAAAGGCACTCTTACACATGCGATTTGCTTTGTTGACCCCAAGAACATATTGAGTTAATTGCATTGACAATTAGGATGTGAGAGCAATGCTGCTTGTTGAACATCGATGTTAACAGGACACATACATGGATGTTATATTTACTGTTTTGAACTACCTGATATGTGCCTGGAAGAAAAGAGACTATTTTATGAGAATTGTGCAATAAGTTTGTTTGTTATGTTTGTGGCTTTTATTATATGTTTTATTCACGTTTTATGGTTTTATGACTGCTAAAGCGTAACTTTTATGGAACGTTTTTTCCCAGATAAAGTTGCAATCAATCAATCATAATGAGTTCTATCTTTCTCTTACCAAAGAGTAATCTTTGGCATTTGACAATTACAGTCACGTTTGTTTTAGCCACTAAAAATCCTGCCACAGCAATCTAGACATAAGCAAGCGCAGGTTCCAAAGCCAGCCTTGACCTTGTGAAAGCCAGTAGCTGCAGCCAGCATTTCATAAGGCAAGCTTACCCTTTGTGACAAGAACTGGGCCAGATGAATGAATAGCAAAGAAATACACCGTTTCATCATGAAAGAAATCCAGTAAGAATATCTGACTAAGTTGCAAATTATTGAAGTGTAACACGGAACTGAATGAGGTGGGGCTCTATGGTGGCAATGTATTTAGGCAATGGGCCTTCAGGTGCAAAATTGGATTTGTTCAACACAAGAGCGCTCGTTTTCCATTTTTAAAAATACTTGCAGTTTGCATCCTGTTATGGATGGCAGAATGTTATGAAGATTTCAGCGGCAACAGGGACTTACCCTTGATCTCCCATACATTCCAGAATTAAATCTGTATAGTACTTACTCAAGGAGGCATTTTGGCAGAACATTTGTTTTTCAGACTCTCTCTTTACACCAAATCTCATTTGGGAAAAGCAGATAGTCTATTTTGAACCATATCTCCTTCAAGCCATGGACCCAAAGCTTTGACCTTTTCCATCGAGCTTGCACACCAAAGTGGCGCCTTTGGAGGGTTGCCTGACTTGGCTGATGGAAAGGCCAGTGCCTACAATTGTGACAGGTTCACTAGATGAACTGCTTTGCATTGTTGTGTGCTTGGCAGCTTACCTCAAGTCAACACTGTGTCAGACCATAACTGCCCAAATACAAGGCATTCCTTTGGAAATATTCGTATATATTTCCTTTAGAGATGGTTCTGGATATGCTGTGCCTTCTATGTCGCAATTCCCTATGTGTCTTGCCTCTGACTTCTGACTTCACTCTTTAATATTATAAACAGGGGCACAAGACAGGCAAAGTAATTTTGACATTGGAAATTAGTATTAACAAGTGTCCCTTCCTGATAAAAGACGATGCTAATATTATATGCAGTCTTTGTGGGTAAATCTTTTTAATAATTTGATTACTGGTACCGGGCCATTGCACCCCATTCCAGCCCTCGGAACTGGGGGTTAACGCTATTAGCACCCCAGGTTACTAAAGGGGTAACCCGGGGTGCAAAAAGAGTATTTTCATTCATTCAACGGAACGCTGCGTCCGTCCCATTGAATCAATGAAAATATTTAACCAAAATGGTCACCATGCTTATAAAAGGCGGGGCTTCGTACAAAGCCCCTCTTCTATGACCATGGCGGCCAGAAAAGGCAAGCTGCTGCAGCACCGTGCGGCGCTGCTGCCACTGCAATCCGGGGATGAGGAGGGGGTTTGGGATATTTTTCCCCAAAATATAAAATATATGGAAGGGTGGGGTAAGAGGGCGGAGATGGTGGCCTGCGGTAGGGGAGGCAGAGTGCTGGTTCTGTAGAATGTGGGCTGAGATTACAGATTTCAGCCCGCGATCCGCAGAACCTGATTGGATGCGCCCCCCTGCTGTGGGTGCTACTTGCAAATATTAACCTGATCACATTCAAGTAACTTGTTAATGTTGATTTTATTTTATGAAGTAAGCACTGAATGATTGATTGAACGTAGAATCTATTTGAACCCTTTTCACTGAAGGACCTCCAGCTAGTGTCCCAAAAGAAGAACCTGCGTGTACACCAACCCTTGGTCTGCTGACTTCCAGAAAATGTCTAATGCTATTTTTATTATGTTATGCGTTGTGTTATGTTAAGAGTTTTTTTATACTGCGCTGGCCACCACTCTAATGGTCTAAAAGCACACAGGCTTGTTCAGAGAGTGGTGTATTGTACCAAAGAATAGAAAAGGGCAGAGGAGGCAGGTAAAGAAACACTAGAAACACGGCTAGAAACACTTGTGTGTAGGCACGTTATAATTGCCATATCATATCACATATATCCAGTGTGGTGTCCCGGAATGGGAAGGGGCACCCAGCTTCAGGCTCTGCAGGCACAGTGGGCGGTCGCTAATCATCCTTTGCCAAGGGCACCGATGATGGAAGGAGAATGCGAGGACATGGGGCTCTGCCCGCACATGATGACGTCACCACCACAGGATTCCAGCAAAGAAGCAACCCATAACGTCATGGCAAAGTACCACAATCTGATGGCAATTTTGGCGGTGTCACACACGGGTACAATGTGCGCAATGTGGGCTCAGGAGCTGAATGTAAACGTGCATATCATCTGCATATAATCTGCAAGGTAAAGAAGTGCCAGACACTAGCAGTGACGATCCAGCAGCCAAGGGAAGTCAAGAAGCTGAGAATAAATGTCTTTGCACTGGAACAGGACAAAGACTGATATGTAGTGGAAATGTATCTTCTGTGAAAGGATGGTGAGCTAAAGACTGTGGTTGAGACTGTAACCTGGCATATAGGCTAGTAGTAGAGAAACTCCCAGATCCCCCCTTGTTTTTGCATATTAAGTAGCTTTGGGTTTTCACCCTAAGTTACTAGGGTAATCCAGACATGGAACCCTTACTCACTGTTCTTGGAGAGGCACAGCTCCACCTCACCAACAAGGCCCAACCAGGCCGAAACATGTGTCTGGGATTGCTGTTGGTACTCTTGTTCAGAAAAGAATTGCCAGGCATTTCTGTGCTGGACTGCCCTTGGGAAGGACAAACTGATAAGTAGTTGACATTTCTCTTGTGTGAAAGGATGGTGAGCTAAAGACTCTGGTTGAGACTCTAACCCGGGATATAGGCCGTAGGCCGGTAGTAGAGAAACTCCCAGAACGTCCCTTGTTTTTGCATATTAAGTAGCTTTGGGTATTCACCCAAAGTTACTAGGGTAATCCAGATGTGGAACCCTTAATCACTGTTCTTGGAGCGGCACAGCTCCACCTCACCAACAAGGCCCAACCAGGCCGAAACATGTGTCTGGGATTGCTGTGGGTACTCTTATTCAGAAGAGAATTGCCAGGCATTTCAGTGCTGGACTGCCCTTGGGCTGGACAAAGACTGATATGTAGTGGTCTTTTCGCTTCTTTGAAAGGATGGTGAGCTAAAGACTCTTGTTGAGACTCTAACCTGGGATATAGGCCGGTAGTAGAGAAACTCCCAGAACCCCTCTTGTTTTTGCAAAATAGTTCTTTCTCTCCAGAGGAACACAGGAGAGAAGCTGTCATGGTCACAGTAACTACATCTGGGAGGAGCAGTCTTCTGAAAAATACAAATGTGAAGAAGGAACTTTAGATGGCTTAGTAGAAGATGTGGTTAAGAAGATCAAAGGGGACCGGCGATGCATCCGTAGCAGGAATTATAACATATGTAGTCGTGTCGTTTTCGGTGTAGACGTTTTCGGAGCCGTTTTTATTTTTTTTCAATCCAAATGTGTTATGTATTTGGGGGGAGGTGGTTGGCAGGGTGAGGAGGTGGGGTGGGTTAGATGGGGTTTGGGATGGGAAACGCCTGAGGCTAAAACTGCATATTGAAATTGCAGACGGGTAAAACACTGGCGTTGTAAGCATGTGGATACAAGGCTGACATGTGTGAGAGGAACTCCACTGTGGGATCTTGACAGCAGAGGAAGGGACAACAAATTAGAGACTCAATGTCAGCCTCAATACCCACCATTGGTGCAACTGTGGGAGAGCGCCCTATAAGTGTGATAATGCATGATCAGGCATCAGTGCAGTGGGAATTAAGTGGATTTACCACCTTCTGACCCTGAGGCCAACCAACATTATAGAGCAAGGAAGCAGCGAGTGTATTTCATAGTTAATAAAGCTTGGCTCAAAGCGGGGCCCAGAGAGAGTGTGCAGGCCCAAAATTAAAAAGTGTGCCTCTAGCAAAAAAGGAAACTAACACCAGAGCAGCCAAAGACATTCACAACTACTGAATGCGATAGAGGTGTAAACCGAACAGTGACCAATAAGACTGTCTAAACAATACAAGCATTTTAACTAAAACTGTACCATTATGTCTGGACAACATGTATTAAGAATTGGACAGAAAGAGAAAATGGCATCCAACTGATTGGGGAAAAGACTTATTACCTAGAACACAAGAGTGAGAGAGCTTTATAGTGGCATTTTCATAACTGAATTTAAGATAGATAAAGTAGCACTATATACATGTTTAATTGGACAAATTATAAAAAGAATGAGTTCCTGAAGGTAACGTTTCATTAAGCATTATGAAATGGTTTATGATTACAGTAATAGAAGTACATTGGAGATAGTATGGCAGGGTGGTGGGATGTTCATCACTGCCAGGCCTTAGACTCAATCTTGATAAAGTAAATATTATAAAATGTGTATTTGTAAAGCCTATGTTCACTCGTATGTGCCTCGCCAGAGGCTCTTGGCTCTATAGACAGATAACCAAAGGTTGTTACCATCCGAATTCAAATGGCACCAATGCTTATGCGCTGAGAAGGATGAAGATCTTAGTAGACCTACCAGGATTCAGGCATGTGACTATAAGGGCAAACATAGATCCCTTTAGTAAAGGTGGTAGTCCACTGAGCCACGTGGCGGATTCAATAAACAATGGGTTAGCATTGTGACCATTGTGATCATAGTCACACAGCAACATGTTGGGCCTGATCACCCATGGTTTTACCTTCTATTCCATAGAGCACAATACTTACATTTCAACCGAACTCATGTATAAAAAAGGACGTCTATTTTTCAAAATGGGTGCATCCTCGTCATCAGAAATTCACTTTTTCTGCTTTGAGGGAAAACATTGGTCTCTGGTCCCTGGAAGTACATATTTATTCGAACCTCAGGAATCAGTGACATGTCAATGTAATAATATATGTGCACTCACTAACTCTCTGAGCATTTGTCAATCAACTAGTAATCGACAAATCTGAAATTGTAGAAAGTGTGATTCTCTGTGAGCCGGGTATTAATGATACACTGAGGGAAGATGATGCTCCAGGAATAGATGATGCAGTAGGTAAAGAAGAGGGATGAGCAATATACATACGAATCCCTGCAAGGGGAGGCTTTAGCAACAAGTCATTCACAAGAACTGCTGAAACTTCAGAAATCAATGATACATTGAAATCAACCTAGCTCCTCAAAGGAGAAATATATGGTTGACAAGTTCATGATGAGCTAAGAGTAATCGGTAGAAACGCCCACAGCTGGTACAGCTATAGTAATCTACTGGAGACAATCAACGGATCACTGACATATATGAATCAATTATTCACCAGCATTCCTGCACACTAGAAGTTGTCAAGTTTCCTGGGATCAAGTACACCAGGAATACATTCTCTAAGTAACTTGAAGTTTCCCCAATCATCACCAGGCTCAGGGTTAACAGTGACAGCAACAGGTCTGTCAGTGACTGTCTGTCTGCTATCCAGGAATGGTGTGCCGCCAATGACCTCTGCCTTAATGCCAGTAAGACTGAGATTCTACTCATCGGCACACCCACTCCCTCCTTCCCTGCAGCTCTCTGGCCGGCCTCTCTTGGCCCTCTTCCTGCTCCTACCTGCAAGGCAAAAACCCTCGGGGTCATCTTCGACTCCACACTCTCCTTCTCTCCTCATATATCTGACGTCTCTAAGAAGTCACACTACCAGCTGCACCTCCTCAGAGGTATTCTTCCTTTCCTCTCCTTCCCCCAGAAGCTCACTGTCTCCCGAGCCCATGTTCTCTCAAAGCTGGACTACTGTAACAGTCTCTATCTTAATCTGCCTGCCTCCACTCTCCGCCCTCTGCAACTCATCCAGAACAGAACTGCGAGACTTGTCCTTGGCCTCAAGCCCAGGGACCGTATCTCTCCAGGACTGAAATCTCTACACTGGCTCCCAGTGGCTGCGAGGATAAAGTTCAAAACCCTCTGCATTGTCCACAAGGCCTTCTGGGGCCTGGGGCCTAAATACCTTCAACTCTCTCTTCCTAAATATCTTCCTTCCAGAGCCCTTCGCTCATCCGTCTCCAACTCCCTCAGGGTCAGCCGCTTCTCGAAGCAACGAGCTGGTGGTAGATCTCTCTCTGCGGCAGGGGCCTCTCTCTGGAACAGCCTTCCTGCCTCCCTGAAATTTGAGGAAAACCATCTCCGGTTCCGGAAGCACCTCAAAACCTTCCTCTTTGCTTCTGCTTTCTCCCTCCCTCTTTCCTGCTAATTCTTCACTGAAACTGCACTGAATCTGCAACTGGGCCACTCTCACCGACCTCGGTCCTGGGCCCAGCCACTCTCCACTTGCACTGCCTCCCTTGCAACCCCTGCACTGCGTGACTGTCTCTGTATCCCTACAGCCCCCCCTTCCCAGCACTTGTCTGCACTTACCCTGCACTTGCCACCAGCTGGCCCTTTTCTTGTACTGCACTTCCCCCCTGCCCTTCCCCTTGCACTTCTCCCTTCCCCCTACCCCCTACCCCTGCACTTGCGCGATCTGAATGACACTTGGCCTAGTAGGATCGTTGTCTGTCCTTCCCTTGTTTCCCCCCTCCCTGCCTCGTCGCGCCTTGAAACACTTGTGTATAGGCGCGTTATAAATGCCATATCATATCATATCATATATCATATCATATCAGGTGGATTTCAGAATGAATGGAGGTACTTCATGAGCTCCTCCTCTGTTGCAGCAGGTAATGTCTAGGGAGCGGAGGCAATTGGCACAGAGCTTGTCGATTATATGCCCAATTGCACATTCTCCTCACCTACCACCAAATTGACCAACCAGAAGCAGGTTCCTGACACAAATAAAAATATTAATTAACAGATCTTATGTTTATGATGTTATGTAGCGCTTTACACCAAAGCGCTTGTTTTACTGCTTGTGTGAGATGTGAAAGCCTAGCTATTAAAGCTTGGTCAAGAACAGTGGGGTCCAGCTTCGCAAATCCCCTCCCTCCCTTCCTTCTCAAAATGTTGTGGAATCCAACAAGATACAAAGATAGTTGGCTGGGGGAAACCCCACCTGTACCCAACAGGCAGCAATAATGGAGATGGAATGCAGATAGCACTTATGCAACACATATTCATCAGGGGATTGGTAGAAATATATCCTCCAATTCAGCAAGCAGCAGTTTGCAGAATCAGGACCTAAGATCTATGTCACATTGGGAAGTTACAATGAATGTACACGATTCAAGCAATTCGCGATTGCACTGCATTAAGTATGGAATGATTTGAGTAAACAAGGGAATAAATGAAGAACCGGAAGTGTCTGATGCCCCCTTGATCAGTATTACACTCGGGATAGACCACACGAAGAATTGGAAATGCTCACACAATGATGGGCCTGACAGAATTGGATCAATTCAGAAACGTGTGTTATACCCCAAATAGCAACTACTATTTTAAATGTCTTCGGAAAGTAATGAATATATGCACACGTTATACATGCTCCTTTGAACAACATATCTAGTAGGTGTCCAAGTAAATTCATAAAGTCTGCAACATTTCCCCTGCTTGCTAAAACAAGAAAAAGCAAACGCATGTTACCCCATTTTTTTAAAATGTTGCAAAAAAGCCTGATTGATCCTAACTACGTGTAACAATGGTGCTAAATCACTTTGCTTCATGTTTACCTACTACAGGTGAAGGATGTTAAAGGCAATGAGGCCGATCACATAACCATATGCCTCATGCCCATAAACCACACAGGGCTTATGGAATGACATTGTGTGTTCTTGCCACATCAACTGCTGTCAGTGACAGTGCGTGTGGTCGTTTATAAACTACACGAGTAGCCAATACCTGACTTTGCACTGGCAGTGTAGAGCATTGGTGCGTCTTTCGCCTCTCTCAGTTGACCAAACTGGTGACTTTCAATGCATTTGAAAAATAAAAGTGTCAGTAACTTTACAGCAAAGTAAAACAAATACATTTAATCCCATCAGACCCACCCCCAATGCAAATACATCTATGTACAGTCGTTGTTCATTGTCCCTTTATAAGCGTCATTATACAGTAACTTGGAAAACATATCGAACATCATTGATAATTAATTCAGCAGGCAGAACTAAAGAGAAACAATTGATCTGTGCAGATTACAAGCCAGTGACCAGTTACCCCCTCTCCTGGACGACATCAATCGCACATGCAAATACACACACGCGCACGCAAAGACACATGCACACAACAACATTACCACACGCCATGACTCTAGGAGCAGGGATGGCACAAATGGGGCGTGTGAAAGTGGCCTCAGCATCAGGGGGATGTGGCCTTTTTCTTAAATTATCGCGTTATCACTCTATTATCTCCAGTGGGGCTCAGTGGAAAGATCGCACTGGCCTTATTGCGATACGCCTGCCGGTTCAAACTGGTGTTGCATGCCCCAGTTCTTAGATAAAGGGGGTAGCGGATGAATACCCCGGAACGTCTTGGTTTAGAGTAGATTGCTATTGTATTGTTTCAAGTGTTGAACCAGACTACCTGAAGGTCTTCTGTGATATGGATTGGCACTGTAAAGAATGCCAGCCACCGAGTGTGCACCTCGACACAAAACCGCATGACGTTATCTGTGCACACAATATTCTACTTTCACTGGATTGGCTATCACTTTTGGAAGCTCTCTGAACTGCCACTGGCAGTGAGACCCCTATGACTTGAAGGAGAAGGGCATGGGTAAAAAATGCGCACGGAGAAGGCATGGAGTAGGCCTAGACACATTGTAAGCTTAATATCACTGATGGCGGGACATGTAGGTATCTATCATCTAGTTTTTAAGATATCACTGCATAAGGGCTTCCAAAGCTTTCAATGGATTCAAATGCTTTATATTTCTCCATGTCATGCTCTCCAGTATATAAACTGGTAAGGAGCTAGTTGTTGGATCATCGGAGGGTTAACGTGACCTTCCTGCCTTTCCAGGTCAATAAAATGAGGAGCCCTTACCACTGGGAAATAATACAAGTTTGTTAAATGTATATTTGTATGTAACAAGGTGAATCCTCTTGCATCTTTGCAAATATATTAGGAGTTTCTTATAATTTCATGGGGAACACAAAGGCGAGAGCTTTTTTACCATCCTGAGACATGTAGTGGTAATGAATGAGGTGGCTAAGTAGACAGATGAGGACAAGTGTTTTACTATGTAGGCTTGGAAAGAGAGGCAAACCCTGTTAAGAACCAATAACATCTTCTTCTAATTTGAGCTGTGATCTGCACCTTCATTCATAGGACACAGCCAACGTTTGCTGGTTGCATAGCTTGGAGACTGTGTGTCTGAGTGGCGTAAATGTGTTAACAATTGATTAGAATCACACTTAGCTTCGTCCACTGCTTGCACATACCTTAAATTTCCCTATTTAATTTCAGCCACTTCAACTCCAATGAGGTAGACACTTTAGGTGGGCAATTAGATAAGGTCTTTAGGTATGATCAATCAGGAATGGGTCTAGCATGCTGAGGGAACTGTAGACCAAGGCCCTATTGTTATTTTCGAGAAATTGATGTAAGCTGTGACAAGAAAGAAGAAAGCCCAGTGGAAAACAAGAGGCACCCAACACCAGAAAGGCATGGGAAACCGTGGTGACCTGAAAAGTCTTATCTTACAGGAAAAAGTACATCTGAATAAGGATTTCATTGGTTGACAGGCTAGCATAAGGGATTCTTGTGTCCATTGCTGAGGTCTGTGTGCTACCTGACAGTCAATTTGCACTGTAGTGAATTCAATGTTATTCCTCCTGTGAGTGACACAAATGAGTACCATTAAGTTGTTTTATAGTAGAGTCTGATGTTAGCAATAACAGTCAATTCCGTTTTTAGGGCACACTTCATGAATGGGAAACACCATTTCTAGTTCTTCAAGATCCATTGGCCTCGTATAAAGAAACCATTATCAATGACCTAAGTAACTCTTTATTAAGCCTATTTGGGTCTGTACCATGAGTAAAAGTAGACTAGGGAGGTGAAAAGCCAGCAACCATCACCAATCGAGTTATCCTGAAAGAGTCACAGGAGAGCAGCATCCATGTTTTCTAATGCCCACTTCACTCCGGATCAAGGGTCACTCAGACTAAATGCCAGATGATGGCTAATTTCTAGGTGTCTCAGTAAAGCAGAAAAAAGGTACCCAGACACTGAAATGCGTGACATTGTTCAGTACAGAGATTAGCCTGCACAACCGAAATAACGCTGGGATGTATAGGCTGCCCTCCTGACAGTAAATAGGTGGTCTCTTCACTGCAAATATATTCTTAGCAGTGACATGCTCTGTCTGTGTATTTATGTTCTGTCCTTGAAGAGATACCCAGTGAAACACTGAGGTGTCAATGTTGTCAGTATCATCAGTTTTTTTAAAAATTAGCCACCTTATGACAGGCCAGACTGCTAAGCAGTATAACCATATGCAACTTCATGTAACCCTGCTGTCATTAAGCTTTTTGGCAAGAAATGTATTTAGAAGTAAACTACACCAACAAAAGAAAGGTAGTGAGACTCGAATTGCCATCTCCAGTACACAGTGATTGGACCATTGGAGGAGGGGGTGTTAAGGCAATATTCTCACCTTTAACTCATTTGATGACTTTGAGGCTATGCTTATTAACAAGGATGCGCTTAGACACTAATTAGGTTAGTCCTGACTCTCAAAACAATAGGAGGTGGTACTGACTGAAGCGCTACCCGTGATCTTTTTAGAGTTGTGGTGAGAGAGCTATTGTGGAAAAGCATTTTCCAACATTTGACTTGCATCAGGAATGGGTTCCCAAAATGTAAGGCCATGCACTGATCTCGCAGTGTAATACTCAATGACAGTGAAACAATAAAAGTAAAAACACCTTACATTCAAAATCCAATTTGTGTTACCAAAACAGAATGTTCATCCAGAGAATTACAGTTATCGATACAGGATCAATACATTTATTGGGATGAATTACATGGATGACGATATGTATGATGCTTTCTCCTTTTTAACAGTGGAATTGTACAAAACGCCATAGAATAATTATGTTGTCAATACATCATGAGAAGACATAGGTCTCCATGACAATAGTGGACAACTTCTGCTTTTGAGCAAGATCTAAAAATGTATCCAGTAAGAGGCAGGCTCGGACTGGCATATAGGATAATAGGGCAATGCCTAAACCCAAAATGCTAAATGCTGGTGTGGGCCTGTTTGGTTGGTCAAAGCAGGCCACTTTATTGGCCCATGTGGGCCATTTTTATAAGTTACTTCACCATGTAGCTAGAAGGTTTTTTTTATCAGTTTTCTTGAATACATTTTCTTTAAAATGCACAATATGCATCACATTTGATCAAAATACTACTCAAACAGTCTGCCACACAAGGCATGAATTGCCATTTGCAACTGTGGGACCCTTTTTCATTGGTGCCAGAGACAATTTAATCCCCCGTCTTACCCTGGTAAGATAATCTGACTTCAACTTCTTAGAGACTTAGATCAGATATAGGGTGAAAGCACAGTATGTACTAGGCCTTCTCCTCAATCAGCATTCTAGCAACATCTGGCCCAAACTAAGCATTTCACAATCTTGTCCCAGTAATCCATACTTATTTTAAAGAACGTGTCCAAAAGGACAAATGTGCAAGTCAGATAGATATGGCAACACTTTTGGATGGTTGTGCCTCTGTCTAAAGGCCTGCCCATTGTAAAGGCTATAGTCAGAATGCCACCACTGATGGAGAAGAAAAAGGGACGTATATTTACAGCTGACATAGGTTCCGGTGGATACAATGTTTCTTCTGCAGATTCCTTATCTTTGGATTGTCCACCATGCAGGCTGGGACCTTGGAATATTTTTAAATCAAACTCGCACCGTACCAGTTGGCACCACACAAACTCACAGGGTAGAGAGGGAGCACCTTGCAGTGTCGAACAAAAGTGACAGTGCCCAGCGTATAAGTGGTGCGTTCCTTCTGGAAATGGTCTGATTGGTCACAGCCACCCATCACTTCCTGGGCCTGTGACCATAGGCTACAGTAGCCTTTCCATGAAGTACTCAACCGACCTGGTTAGGTAGTGACTAAAGCTCTCTTCAGGTCGAGTCGATGCAAACTCTCCTCCATCTTGGATGGGTGAGGTAGTGGAAAGAATGCAGGAAGAGGTCTGGAGTGGATGTTGTGTTATTTCACTGATGACTTTGGATAGGAAAGATGGCTTCACCTGAAGTGTCCCCTTGTCTGTTATGAAAACCATATAAGGCCTGTCAGCTGACAGAATGTGAAGCTCACCTACACACCTGGCAGGTTTGATGCCCCTGTAAAAGGTGGTGTTTAAGGTAAGGAATGTGAAGTTACAGCTGTGCGTAGGCTCAAAAGGTGGAGCCATCTGATGCGCTAAAACCAAGTTCATGTTCCATTGATCCCAGGTGCATGGTACCAGCAGATAATAATAAACTTCAAGCCGTTTAGGAAGTCCATGACAGTTGGGTTTTCAAAGAATAAACCCTGTTTGCGCTTCTGCATAAAAATGGAGAGCAAAGCATTATACCCCAAAATGGTAGATACCTACAACCCCTGCTTTGCTATTGACAATGCGGTCCAACACTTCTTCAGACAGATCAAGGTGCTGAAACAGCAGGTGTTCAGGAGCCAGGCGTGCAATTGATGATTGCTCTGAGTTAGCAGACATGGGAAAGTCAGGATCCTTCAACACATTCCACTGGTCATTTTGTGTAAGTTTGCATAACAGACTCTGTGCTGCCACCTCAGGACAACCAAGATCACTGTTTCCCTGTCCTGCCAGACTCTCCTCAGATCCATGTGTAACAGGGGGATTGTAAGGAATGCATGCATCCTTGCGATCTTCCAAAGAACCAATAGGGCCAATTACATCCCCCGGTATGCCCTACCCCAGGTACTTCATTGGAACAGAACAGGCAACATTTGTCATGGGCATGTGTTGCACACAGATCTACCATCGTTATGGCCCATATCTATAATACGTGATTGACTACGTACTTGTCATGAGTCCCAGTATGCTACACTGACTGCTTTCTGTTGAGTGTGTACTCCACTATTGCTCACCCTAGCCAGATAGAAGGCTTGGGCAGACCCTGAGACATTCTGTACAGCCTGCTGCACTTATTCACATAATGCATTGTGATAGTGATGTCAGTTAGGACCGTCACCTTCCTCCCCAGCAATGTACCACCAGATCACGTCCTACACCAAGCCGGCACTTACTGATAACCTGTACCTCAAGAACCTGATTCACTAGTTCCAACTGACCCCAACATCCTACTGGAGCCTTCTCATGTAAAGCTTCACTTGAGGGACAAAAGGAATACATATGTATATCATGCCAAGCAGTCACATAAACATCTGATCAGGGATCATAACTCTTGATCTGAAGTTATCTAGGACCAATTTGGTGGCTTGACATCTCTTAGATGGTGGGAGGACCTTCTTGAATATCCTGCCCCTATGAACTTCAGCTGCGTGTTAGGAATCGGGTTTGATATCTTGATGTTCCACTCTCTCTGATTTTCTTTGAGAAGTCTCTTGGATTGTGGAAGCAAGTATAGAACCCCCTGCTGACTGGGCAATTTCACCAGAAAATTGTCAAGGTGTGGGGATACCAGTATAACTGCCTGCCACAAGTGGGATGCCATGACCGGCCATTACTTTGCCTAAGACTCTTCGGGCTGTTGGCCTGAGCAGCAACAGCCTTAACTGCCAGTGATGACCTGTGACAACAAAATGCAGGAACTTTCTGTAAGCCAGTAGAATGCAAACAGAGTAGTATCCATCCTTAAACAGTCTCCTAGATGTCTGCCTTCCTACTGAGTACCTCTGCCAAACTGTTGTTTTTGTGGAGAGACCGGCTTGCTGCCTTTACTATGTACAGCTCTCCACTGCTCTCAAGCAAATGTCATGCTCTAAACAATAAAATAACAAAATGAAATCTGTATCACTGAGCTATAAAGAAGGTTTTCGGGTGACAGACAGGCTCAGGCAAGCGGCAGCTTGTCGTTGCAAGGTATGCCCGACTTTGTCTCCAAACAGTTTCCACACATACCATGTCCATAATCTTGGCCTGAACATTGGGTGAAAAGTCCAACAAAAGGAGCCATGCATGGCATCTGAAACTTGTGGTCACCATTCCCCATGCCACCATATTCACGGTTTCCAAGCCTGCCTGGATAATGTGTCTGGAGACCCTGAAGCCATTTGTGACCACCTCTCATGGCCTTTCTCTCACCACTGACAGCTGGTCAGTTGCTTTCTCTGCCACCTTACACAGGGCAAGTTGGTACGGGCCAAGAGTGATAGCTACATTGACAGATTGCAGGGCCAATGACCTCTCATGTAAATACCTTCTTCGGCATGGCATCTATCCTTATGAACTACCAGTCTGTTGGCAACTTTGGCAAAGTGCTATGGCACACCATAAAATGTGTTGCATGCAGCACAGAGTCTGCACCTGAGTGGTGAAATAGGTACAAGGGGTCTGCTCTAACAGGCGTGCATTTTCTGAAAACATTCCAGATGAGGCACAAAACAGACCTGGGATAGTCCCAGAGGTTCATGATGGGGTTTTAAAACATTCACCAAAATGGAGCAAGGTTTGGTCCTCCTCTGGGTTCTTGTTCATCACATCGGTTAGTTTGTTCTTTTCTTTGTGGTCTGTAGTATCCAGGAACTGGATATACAAGGCTTTAACCAACCTTCCCATAAGTGCCATGTTTGACCCAAATTCAGCATTTTGGCGCACTGGCACCCTCTCACTGAGGACTACCACTGGTGACATGTCCAAGTCACTGGCATCCTGTAGGTCTTTCATAACTTCACCTGATTCATCTGTCTCTGAAGTAACGTTCTTTCCAGCTGCCAGTATCATAATCTCCTCTATTAAGGAGGGAGTGGGTCTACTCTCCTGAAGGCCTCACACATTGGCTCCTCCACTCCAAACCCTCTGGTTTCCAGCTAACCTCCAGTGTCCTGAGAGGAGCTGGTGCCTGTATTGCATCAGTGCCGCAAGTGCTGTACTGGCATCGAAGCATATTGCATAAACCTCAAAGGGCTGCACTCGCGTCTCCATTAAGTCAGCAGAACAACTCTACAACTCGGATGCTCACTTCCTTCACACCTTCTGGGTTTCCTGATGGTATAGTATGGTAATGTTTATTTGTAAAGCGCCTATACACAAGGCAAGTGTTTCAAAGCGCTCAAGGAGGGAGGGAACAAGGGAAGAAAAAACAGTAGTTCAGAGCCCTTGAAATTCTGAAACGATAATAGTCTGCACAGGCAGAGTAAGTGCATATAACACAATTAGCAGTGTGGATAACAGCAAATAGGTCCGATGACAATTCTTCAGTTTTTCCAAGTGCAATTAAGGCATAGCCATGCCATATCACCAGATTTGCATTGAATAACAGCTACGCTAGGAGTAGAAGTAAGCCTTGTCAGTCATGTTTGTTGAAATGCGGCAGCAGCTAACATCTCCTGCTGGCAGGACTCCCAAGTCCCAATGGTGCCACAGAGACAGTCATCTGCAGATCTGCAACAGCCATCACCACTGACCTGATGGTGGAATTCCTGAAAGAGTCCATCTTTTTCTTGGGCTTGTCAAAGGGCCTTTGTTTCGAGGAATGGGAAACACTCCTTGAGTGAGACAGCTTCTTGTGCCTTCTGGAACCTGTGGAAGGACTCCAGCGAGTGCGCCCGGTGCGCCCGCTCTGGTTCTGAGGAACCCCTGCTGTGTTCTGCAGGCAATCTCCTATCAATGGTCCTGTCCTGGACAACGTTCTGGGGACTGTCTGGCCTTTGATGTCATGCCCAGCACACCTCACACTCCTTGCTGCTGTGGCAGGAACCACAGCACTTCATTACAGACACGCATGCAGCAGCTATGGGTGTCTATAATAGAGGCGTGCCTTACACCCTAAGGTTTATTTGCTTATTTTGATTAAATAATTTATTAATACCATTTGAAATAAGATTTTTTTTTTTTTTTTAAAGAAATTTGAACTTGCATGACGGCACAAGTTCTGAAATCTTGTAACTGTGGCATGGGAAAAGAACCTGTAGGGATCGGGCGGGTGGTATCACTTATACCCTTGGCACAATCACTTCTGGTAGAAGCTGCAATGAGTGCCCTTGCAGCACCAGGGCTACGTGGTGTTGCCACCGAGCACTGTGCAATTCTGATTTAACAATTTCAAGGTCCCAGCCCACTGTACATTTCAACGATACGGAATCTGCAAAGGAGATAATAGCCATTAGAAATGTTACCTACGGGTTTTACCTCTACGTGCACACTGTTCATGTGCTCGATCAGTTAGGCCTTTCCTTGCTGAATCTGTACAGGTTCAATTCATTCAGCACTGACACTCACAGAATCTCAGTGCAAGCGTTAACACTGCTCAGTACTGCAGGAGTACTGTTTCTACCCTAAAAATGCAAACCTGTAGCAGCGTGGTGGCTCTCCTTCTGCACCTGCTGACATCAGAGAGATTGAAAATGTAAACTGTGCCCACCCTTATCGGACTGAGGGAAGTTTTCATTATTCAGAGATAGGGAGGTTGCCTTTTTGTTCTGCTGCTAAGCGTCTCCAGCTAGTCAGAATGCTGATGTCGATTACTGTTAACTGCTTATGCACTAGGGGTTGCTGTAACCTACCTGCATCTGCCACTTTAATCTTGCCATCATCTCTGTCTATCCTCTGGTGAGATCATCCCTTGCTTTGCCTTGGATTTTTCAATCTCAGTCTTACTTGCATCCTGCTCTGCTTGCCTAGACACGCCTGCTTAGCCAGTCCATGTAATTGGAGCCTAGTGATGCATACTGCCTCTCCATGTTATGTATGTTATGTTATGTTATGTTATGTTAGACAGTTTTATAAAGCGCAACTTGCACCCAAAGACATCATGGCGCTATAGAGATCCAGTAAGAAACAGGCAAGAATTAGAATACTCACAGTTACTGGAATAAAACGGTTTTAAGATGGCATCAGAAAGTCAGGTGATCTGTGATATTTCCACGTTTCAAAGGAAGCTTATTCCATATTTGTGCAGCTTCGACAGAGAAGGCTCTTCCTCCTAACCTAGCTCAGCGAACTCTTGGTACTACTATATGGAAATCAAAGGAGGAGCGAGTGGGCATGCAGGCACATAGCGACTGAATTTTTTTCTGTAAATAGTCAGGACCATGGCCATTGAGAAAGTGATGGACTAAATGTAAATGTGATCATTTTATGAGTGCTAATTTCTATATCTTTAATAAAAATATGTTTTAAGGTTCATGTATGAATTTGTGGGTATCAGATATACCATCTGTTTTTTTCTTTCTTGTGTTGGGGTTTAGACACCTGTTAATACATCATCTTTTTGTATAATATAGGACTAAACGCTGCACCTTGAACTCGACTCGCTGAGCCACCGGAAGCCAAAAGAAGGCTTTGCACTCCTGGCGTGACGTGGTCACGAGACGAGAGCCCAAGGACCGCCCGTGCTGCAGTGTTTTGCAGCACCTGTAGTCGATTCAAAAGGTACGCAAGTTAAGACAGATAGAGGGCATTGCAGTAGTCTAAAGCACTCAAATTCAGTGAAGCCACCAAAGGGGTCCCTAGTGGAGTAGGGAGAAGCAGGAGTGCTTTATGCAGGACTCAGAGTTTAAAATGGCCTTGCTGATAGACTGCACTAACCTGTTCCTCCATAGAGAGGAAAGTCAAGGGCCTCATTCCGAGTTGGGCGGTAAGGGTTAACAGTCACCGGTAAGGAGACCGGTGCCGTTAAACCCTTACCGCCCAATTCCGAGATCCCTTAGCGGGACACGCAAAGGCCGTGTGGTCTCACCACACGTCCTTTGCGGGTCCCACTAAGGGACCAGGGCGCTAATAACGCGCCTGTAATTTACGTGCCTGTAATTAGCGCCTTCCCCATTCCCATTGTCCCATTGAGCCCGATGGTGGCTCAAATGGGAATGGGGAATGGTTGGGTGAATGGAGATTTACCGGGTCCGCACAGGTCGGAATGTTCCGGTAAATCCCCATTCACCCAGACCAGACACGGACCCGGGTTTGGAGGCAGCCATGGCGCAAATAGCAAAACTCGGAATGAGGCCCAATATCTTTACACCAAAATTCTTTACAACTGACATAGGCTTTGGAATAGGGCCTAGGGACGGGGGTCAGCAAATCAGATGTCCAGAGGGAGACGACCATTGGCGGGCCGATAATTAAAACCTCTGTTTTATCTCCTTCAAGCCTAAACCCGCTGTACATACCTCAAAACATAGCTGGTTCCCTGCCTCTGTTTCTTCCCTACAGTTTCAGGACAACCCTCCCTAGTGCTCCAGGAACCCAGGAGCACTTCCCTATGTATTGTATTCCTACCCTTTGCTAATAGCATTTTAATGACACCTAAGGGAAACCAGCCTGCGCAGACCCCACCTGAATATGTTTGTCTGCAGCTACTCCTCCAAAAGGGGCAGGTCAACTTGTTATGAATACCCCGGTGTGAAGGTATATGCTCATTCTGCTGAAACATATGAATGTGATATTATGCTGTATGCCAAATATCTACCAAGGTATAATTATGATGAATGAAACGTGGAAAAATTGCCCCAGAGCTATTATATTTTCACTTACTGAAGGCACATTTTAAAATCACTATAAGCAAAATGAGAAAAACAAAGGATGAATGGTTCCACTTTTCAATGACTATCTCCCTCGTGGCTGTTTTGATCTGCTCTTATTTCAATGTATCAGTTGCCCATGTATAGGGACACCAGAATACCCTGCTTCTAGAAATTGAAGTCTCTATATCAGTGCATGGGAACTGATACAATAATTTTAGGAATTCCTTGACCCAACTTCGCTGCTTAAGTAAGCTGTGAGAAAAATTAAGTGATGGAAGAGGTGGGTAAAAGGCACATGTATGTCTTCAAGTGGCATGCACTAGAGTAAGGTTCTGTTTGCCAGTGACAAGCGATGAATGGAAAAGGCAGGGAAGACACAACAATTATCAGCTCTGAATGGCAGGCATGGACACGGGTAGGGGAGCAAAATAGAAGCTTATCGGGCCTGAATGAGATAGTTGCTCACATGTGTTGGTTACGAAACCATAACTTTTTTTTCTGCTTGGAGTCAATCCCACTAAGAACATTTTTTGAAATTCAGAGCCATACCATAATAAAATTCTCTAGATATGCGGCGAGTGCCAAGAAGAGAAGTGAAATTGGACCTCAGCACTGTAGCAAACTGGAGATTTGAAAAACGCGAGAGAATGAAGAAGACAAGAGCAAATTGAGGGGATGAGAAGGCATGACAGATGCTTGGCAGGAATGGTAGTCCCTTTGCCGTTAGGCGCTTCAGAGTAACCCTAAAGTATTCTTCTTTCTCAGGAAGGGTAGTTGGTAAGGAGGGTGTGGGATGTGAATTGCGGCAAGACAAATTCAATGAGATGTTACCCACACTGAGTGTCTGGATCAACAGATAGGACTGATTCCAATGGACGCACACACAGACCTCACAGCAATGCGCTACTGTTAAATTATGCCAGCCCATTGGCTGGCTACTCACACTCTGTACAGCGCTCCATGCTCTCGAGCTAGGTCCAGGCTTTAAACAATAAAATACAAACATAGAAATGGGTGCTATGATGTCATAGAAGAAGAAAAGATGATGCAGGTCAGTAATGACCAAAAGGAACGTCCAGAGATGAAAGGTGAGAGAGGGAAAGATGGTGAATGGAAACCCAGCAAGGCGAGAAAGAGAGAAGCAGAACAAAGAGAAAGAAGCAGAACAAAAATAAAGTTGATGGATGGGGAAACTAAGAAGTGGTGGAAGTGGGCGAAGGTTTGTTTTCGAGGCCCTGCTTTCTTCTTCCTACATAGCTCTCATTAATTACAGCAGTGAGCAAGCGCTGCCCTGGCTCCCTAGCACACTTCCACAGCATACTCTGGCAACATAGCAGATGCCATGCCATTTCATACCACACCAGAAGAGAATCAAACTGGCCGCTAAACGTATAGGAGAAGCCATAGAAACATTCTATGCAGAGCATGCATTCTCTGCCCTGGTAAATCACCTTAACCCTCGGAGATCCTGCCCACCCTGTAAACACAACACACTCACGGGTTCGCTCGATGAAGTGCCCAAACATGTGTCCTTGTCAGCATCGTGGAATGTAAGATTGGCACAAACACGCCGATCTCCCCCTGCTGAAAACACACACACACACATGCACAAACACTGCAAAACACATCCACCCTGCTCACTGCCATCCCTGAGACAGCGCAAACACATGGCAAGTTCTCTGAAAACCCGCCCACCTACCCATTCACTCACAGGCCTTGGTCCTATGCGCGCAGGCCGTGCCCTGTAAGCAGCACGGTACATGCGACTGGCCGCTTTGCATGTTACGCGAGCTGTGTCGCTTCCTCCAAAACCTGAATCTTGTGTGCACCACAACCCTCCCGACCACACATTTGAACTCAGTCTGCAAGTGCATATTAATTATGCGATCCGATCTCAGTGTGAGCGCAGTGTTCCATTCCAAAAAGCAATGAGGTCAGGGACATAGTGGCAGCCACACCGAGAAGCAGCGCATGTTCCTTATCGTTCCACATTTTCATCCGTGGTGTGTGCCCCTGGGCTTCTGCCTTTGGCCTTCCTCGGCACGTGGAGACAGTTGTAGCCTCTAGAGTTAAAGGAGGGAGGCAGCAGAGAGGGCAGCCAGGTGAGAAAGGCACTGTCCTTGTACTCCATCTGTCACAGCCTGAAGGGGAAACACAAAAATAGACGATCAAACAAGATCCAGACCACCGGCGACAAACAAAAGGGCAACAATTCATGTTTTACAATGTTATCTTTAACCAGTGATGAGGGAATGCCAGCCCGTTCATTGGCTTTTCGGGTAAAACTGGCGCGCCCTGGCCAAGCTGGCTTCCACACAGGTTGTTCCCACCCTTTAGTCTGCTGTATAGGGGCTCACAGGGGAACAAACACCACAGGGAAACAACAAACTCTGTCTATGCCTTAAGCATGTCCATTTATTTTTCAGTGACGTTCTAGTCACACACAGAAATTATATTCTAGCATTGCAAATCAGATACACAGAAAAAGGCCAGTCACCACAATCAGGCAATAAAAGAGCCCCCTTAAAAGAATTGGATACAACTATGGTCAAAGTATCAAGAGCAAAGAAAGAACATGCGATTGTTGGCGTTAGCTAACATTCGTGCGAGTTGCCGTCATTGGCCAGTCAGAATGCTTTTCTACTTCATCTGGCTCACAGAGTTGCACAGCTACTATGTTTCACTCCTCTACATGGCAGACAAACCATGGCATTCCCCTTTTCTATGTAAACTGCTAGCAATACATGTCAAACTATTGCTGCAGAGACTCATGTAACATGTCAACAGAAAACGTGTATCTTTCAGACTCTAACCAACCAGTGTGTCACATTAATAAACCCTAATTCCCTTACATTACAACCCCCCTCGTGCCCTTGCTCACTAATGGGGGTAGTCTTACCTCTTGACAAAATCGTTCTCAAATCTTCACTACGGGATCACATTCACACCCCTATGGCCTTTCCACGACCCACAGTACCACTGGTGGGTGAACATTCCGCTGGCGAAATGGAATTGGTGAAATTCACCAACAATTCCGTTCCGCCGGCTGGGCGATTTCCTTTTCTGCCACACTTGTGGCAGGTGTTTTTTCCAGGGGAAATTTCATTTTTCGCAGAAATGTGTTTATTGCGTGGCCCAAAACACACAAATAAATTACATTTTGGAGAAAATCAAAATTTAAAAGGGCGAAACATAGTATGACTTAATCATCATGTAATTTAAATGTTAGTGTTAAAAGGTTTAACCATATAAGACTTTAATTAAAAAACGGACAAAACACTCCTTTCTTGGCCAAAATGTCGTTTTCGTGTAATACATTTTTTTCAGAAAAACAACATTTTGGGTGAGAAAAAGCTACACTCAGAGGCAGAACTGCTGGATTGGATAACATTTGCCAGGAATCTGCCAATTTTACTGCAGAACAGACTTAGACCATTTGTGCCCACCCCTGGATACCACCAAAGGAGACGGAGGTATATCTTTTAACTGGGCCTGCTTTACCTTCATGATCGTGTTGGCTCTTGGTTTGTAGAGATGTAAGTGCTGAGTGGGCGCTTCAGCCTCTACTCATCCTTTCAGTCCTGCAGGGAGGAGGTCAACGCGTCGCATGGTGAAAGCGGATGTTGTAGTTACTAAGAGTCAGTCGGAGGGTTCAAAATATAGGTTGCAGAGAAGGGGGAATAGGGATGTGGCACTCTGTATTTCACTGAGGTGGGGTTTGGTCAATAGAGGGGCATGGAAACAAAGTGTGTCCTGTCAGTGATGAAGGAGGTAAAACAGTCAGGAACAGTGGCTACTCTTATCCAGTGGGATAGGGTGTTTAGGAGGATGGTGTGGTTGATAGTGTAAAAGGCTGCAGAGAGGTAAAGGAGGACTAGAAGGGATGTGTATCTATTGCCAATGATGTTGTGCAGGTTGTCCAGGATTTGAAGTTTGGCAGTCTCGGAGCTGTGTCCGGGCAGACAACTGATTGGAAGGGATTGAAGGTGGTGATGTGTTATTGGAGTGGGCTTGTGACTAAGCAGTCAATCATTCTGGCACATTATGGGGGGTTAGTAGTTTTCAGTGTGTGTGGAGGGAAGGGATAGTTTCTTGAAGAGGAGGGACATATGATCTGTTTTGACTGCAAAGGGGATGGTGCATTGTCGGAGGCATGATTTGATGATGTTGACCCGGCGTGGAGCCAGGGCCAGGGTGGCGATGTAGTTGGATGCAGCCATAGCTGGGCTGTGTCACCCAGAAAGTGTGCAGATTTAGTTTTGGCTTCGAGATTGACAATACTTGGTCGATGTGGGGAGGGACCTTGGAGGGGAGGTATTGTCTGATGTGTATTTTGGAGTTCAAATAGTCCAGGAGTGAGTCGCATATTGAGGTGGATGGTGATGTGGTGGTTGATTTGGAGAGTTAAAATATTTCTGTGTGCGTTTTGGGATGGATTGGAGCTCTTGGGCGTAGTGATCAGCGTTCGTACTACATATGCCATCTTGTATTTGGATATGCAGTATTTAAGGGGTGTTCTGGTGGACTCTTTTGTAGAACTCTTTCTAGGCATCTGGCTTCCTGTTTGATGGCGAGGAGGGAGTCATTGAACCATGGCAGGGGGTTTCTGGGTCTATGTATTTTGAGGGGGGCTATTTGGCTGAGTGGCTGGGTGATTGTGGTGTTGTAATTACTGAAAAGCGGGGTGTGGTGTATGTGGGGAGTGTAGGGAAAGCATGGTATCACAAGTATGACACTAGCACAATGAATACAATTTGTAAAACCTTTATTGAAAATGTTGGGGTCGGAGAAACTCCTAATTTGCCCTAAAACTAAGATTGGAGTAGTCTCGACCATCAAATGATAAACAAAACAGTCCTAGTGGTGTCACACAAATCAAAATGGCCTATGCTAACAAAACCTAATGCCTGCCCCATTTCTTATACAAAAAGTGTAAAAGGAGAAATGTATGTAAAAGGAAAAATCAGTGTTGAAAATAATAAAGGTAATTGAACCAGCTCTCCTCCTCACGTTACATCTCACAGAGTAAGGCTGTCCCTGTAGGCAGGATGACACACTCTGGCTCAGTTTCTAGCACTCTAAGCAGTTCCATACCATGGATTGCAGCTCGCCTGGCCTTCCACGTTTAAGTATTTTGCTTGACTTTCCAAAATTGTATTTCCAATGTAAAGTTCACAAAGGTCACCCTCTGCCAGGCTCAGACCTTACAGCACACAAGTCATGAAGTTCGCCCTGTGCCGGGCTCAGACCTCTCAAGTCACAGTTCAACACAAACTTGCAAAGGGCTCCCTTCCCCAAGTTTAATGTACTTTGGGTCACCCTCAATTGGGCTCGTACACAATTCACAAAGGTCCTCCTCTGCCGGGCTAAGACCTTACAGCACACAGTTCATGAAGGCCCCCCTCTGCCGGGCTCAGACCTCTCACGTCACAGTTCAACACAAACTTGCAAAGGGCTCCCTTCCCCAAGTTTAATGTACTTTGGGTCACCCTCAATTGGGCTCGGACCCCTTTCCAAGATTTTCATATGTGCATGGCACTTTTACCAGACCACTGCAGGATCACTTCAACTCAAAGTTCACAGTTACTTTTACTTAATGTGCTCTTGCTGTCTGTTTTAGAACTTCAAAACAACATACCTTTCATAGAGACTTTCGAATGGCTACTACCTTTTGCCGGACCATTCGGTTACTTAATATCGCTGATCTCACAGCTGCTTTTTACTTCAAAATGTACCTTTCACGGATCTACCTTTCTTTGCCTCGCATCCACACTTGTGCAGCCATCACTTGTGATATAATGTTGCTACTTCATTCGCTTTAACACACATCAGTCTCTCAGGTTGCTTGCCAAATCACCGGCTGTGTGCACTTCTTTCTTGTTTTGCTATTTTCAATTCTTGAGTCAAGGTTAGTACCACAGGCTTGGCCTCGCCTACCCAACTCAGCCTTTCACCCGGGAGGGTCGCTGGCATACTTGGAATACAATGGAATCTTCACTTATGGGATCTGGCCTTCTCCAAGTGTCTGCCGCGGTCTGTCTGAGGCAACAACCCCCAGTAGGTAACCCTTGGGGTTTTCTGGCCGCTGCTCTCGTCCCTTGGTCCGTTGCTCAGCTTCAGTAGGTGTCCCCTCATCCTGAAAGTTCTGCTTGTGCTTGTGTTCTGCCTTGTTCAGAGTGTGTCTTTAGGTGTTGCCTTTTATTTGTGTGAGGACAGCTAACTGGAATCAGGTGTATGCACTTAGTGTAAAGTGCCTAACTTAGCCTGACCCGTTTAACAGGACATGCCCAGTACGATGTGAGAGAGTAAGCCTGGTTGCTCTCAGTCATCAGCCCAGTGTTTGTAAAAAAAAAAGGGGGGTGTTGGGACTTTGGAAAATCCTATAAAACAGGATGGGGTAAACAAACAAAAATGGGGGGAACACCATGTCTCACCATTTGATGCCTCACCCCCACTTCCCAAAGACCCCTCACCCAGGTGATCCTCCCGCACAGGTCTACCACCAGTAACTGGATCCAAAAGAAATGGCTGTGTCCTGGCCACCTGGGTGAGGGGTCTTTGGGAAGTGGGGGTTTCTCACAGGAGGTAAGCACTGTATGTGTGGTGTGGGAACTGTGTTTGCGATGCATTCTATTTGTCTGGCTGGATTGCAGGGAGGTGTGTGACAGGTATGGAGATGCTGTGTGATAGAGTGAACCTGAAGGGAATGGCAAAGGGGTCTGACCATGGCACCCAAATTAGATATTGCACAGAAACCACATTTTTGCAGGAAATCTGAAGGTCAAATGTGTTGCCTGCTATGTGTGGGGTTAGGTGATGCGCTGGGTGGGGGTGTAGGAGAAGAGTGGAGTGATGACCATGTTCAATATGGAGTTGTCTGTGTGAGAAGCACTTAGGTTGAAATTGCCCAGGCGGATCCATGTTTGTGCAGGGGGAGCTGTTGTTTTTACTGAAGTCGGACAATTCAATGCAAAAATTTGATTTGTGAACTGTGGGTCAAAAATGAGGTGGATGAATGTGGGGTATGGGTTTAATGGAGGGGATCAAGCGAGTGAGAGGGCTTCAATGGATATGTATATTGGGTGCAAGAGACTGATACGTGTGAGTGAGTATTTGTAAATCTCCTCAATGGCACCACCTGTTTTGTGTGGGCACATCCAGAGGTGGAAGAGTTGGTGTGAGGTGAGCATGTGCGGGATGATGGGTGTCTGGTGGAGCTTTACTCGTGTCTATGCGAGAAAGAGCACGGCTGGGGAGTGTGTGGTCAAGGTCATTGAATTTCATGTGTGTGTTGTGAGAAACCCGAGGGTGTTCTCACTAGAAATTCCCCGGGATCCTTTGTTCAGGTGGCCAGGCAAGAGCCATTGCACTTGGATCCCAACCTTGCGGGCAGACAAGTGAGGGAGGATTACCTGGGCAGGGTGTCTTGGAGACTGCGGTAAGAACGCCCTTGGGCGAGACACAGTATCCTCTTATATTCAACACACCCCTACATACACCCCTACTGGACACCCCCTCCATGTTTGCGGGATCTTGTTATCAGAGTCCCGTCCTACTCCAACCTTTTCCCTTGCCGAAAAGAAGGCTAGACCATCAAGTATAACTAAGACCATCTCTAAAAATCAGTACAGACTTTATCTCGCCTTCAATAAAACCCATTTGTTAGCGACTGTATGTTTTCTGACAAAAGTCTACACCCTCTTTATTCCTCTTCTATCATTGCCCTATTGAAATACCCAAGGACTGAGATGAGGAAGAGAGGGACTAAGAGTATGAGGATTACCAAGGACAAACCCTTTGAGAGACAGAAAATAGATCACACCCTGACAGTAGGTCAGGCAGAACCAACCCTGACCCAACACCTGCAGCCTATTAACATCTCCCAAGTGTATAATGGAAGGCTTCTGAGCAAGAGGTGTCACTTGCTCTTGGGAGGCCAAGAAGGAGGCTGCAAGGCTGAGTCTGGCATAGGATCCCTGCCTGAATCCCAAGCACTTGGGGAGAACAGTGGGTCAGACTCAGCACAGGTACAGGGATGCTGTGTGCCCGAGACCAGCAGGGGATCCCTAAGTGTTGACAGTCTGCAAACCAGGAGAAGAAAGGGAGCCACAGAGGGGAGAGCAGAGGCAGAAGAGGAGAAGGCGAAGTGGGAAGGTTTCCAACCTCTTTACCTCAATACATTGTACAGGGCTGGTTCTCCTGCCATGGGTGCCTGGAGGCTTCCTGTTACCCTCTGAGTCAATGATGGTGCTGGGGACGAGCAAGGCTGGCAAGAAACAGAGTGGTCCGGCAAAAATTTTACTGCCTTATCAAAAGTCTTTGTTGAACTGTGAACTGAGACTCCCAGAGACAGGAGTCATCGTGATTGCAAGAAGCCAAAGTGCCGGAAAGGGCACGTGTGAACTATTGTACAGAAGTCGAAGTAGTTTGGCATAAGACTGAGAAGACAACTGTATGAGCGCCTAGGAAGTCGAGCCCGACTGAGGGAAGTTAACCAAAGGCACATGATGGCTCAAACCCGACTGAGGGAAGCCTGAAGATCAAGCCTGTGTATTGTTAAAAGGGGCTCAAACCCGGCAGAGGGAAGCCAGAAGAGAATGTTTGTTTCAATTGTTTAAAGCAGGTTTGAACCCGATGGAGGGAGCTGATGGTAAAATTGTGCTTAACAGTAAAGATTGGCCCAGAGACAGGGGAGAAGCCTGCCGGGCCTGGGGGACATTTGAATCCATTGTGTTGAAAGAAGCCCGGACTTGGGTGACCAATAATAAAAACTGTGTTGCGTTGAAACTGGGGAAGCAAGAGAAGGCTATCGATATTTTTACACTTGAAACCAGACCCAGGAGGGTCAGCCCTGAGTTGTAAACTGTTCCAACTCTACCCTAGTTGCTTGAAGATGTGCTTAAACAGGAGACTGTAACCACTGTGGGATGTTTTTACCCATGCATCCGAGCCCTACCTCAAAAACTGTGCAGTACTGGCATTGAAAACATCATGATGGCCAGAGCTTCCCAGAAAATGCACAGGGAAATGCATGAAGAATAGGCTGCCACTCATTTTTGCCAATGTTATGGCCACAGAAGGGCACTGCCTAAAACCACCATTGGACTACCCACACAGCAGTCTGAAACCATTGGGAATGGCAATGCTGATTGCCAAAAGCAACCTAGAATTTTGGGGAATTCATTTTCTTAAATCCCAAAAATGGGTGCATTACCAGTACTCACCACTATCAGAAAGCCGGCGTTTTAAAACAACACCAGACTTTTTTTTTTTTTTGTAAAACTGAATAAATGAACCCAAAGCAGGCCAAAGAAAGACTTACTGAGAGGTGGATACAATCTAAAGTTATATTCTGAAGTGACTTGAAGGTTTATAACAAGACTGGCTGAGCTGTGGATTTCAGCAGTTTAAGAAAATTTGGA
Organism: Ambystoma mexicanum; assembly: GCF_040938575.1. Taxonomy (NCBI): domain Eukaryota; kingdom Metazoa; phylum Chordata; class Amphibia; order Caudata; family Ambystomatidae; genus Ambystoma; species Ambystoma mexicanum. Next base: position 1,231,703,773 of record NC_090932.1, on the reverse strand, counting down.
CTGAAAGACACTAAAAACCTAAATGTTTAAAAGAAATGAGTGACCTACTTTTGAGTGTCACATAGGTTGCAATTGTTTAAATGTCATAGTTCTAAACTTAGAATCAGCATTCTAGCTGCATATGTAAAAATGGTTAGTTTTATTTGAATGCAGAAAACTGGGTAACTAAAAGTGACATTAGCTGGGGCCTGGCTTAAGGAACTGAATTCTGCCCACCAGCTACCCCCGACAGGAGTTGAGACTTGCACAACAGCTGTGTTCCCAGGCCTAGCTGCCTTTTGCTGTTCCCACCAAAAGGGATATGACACTTCTCTGATTGAATTACCAAGGGACTGCTAGAGACTAAACATAGGACCCAGGCAGAGGGTTTATTGAAGTGGCCATAAATGGCTTCCTCTTGAACAATGGGCCTTCCAGGGCCCAGGCAGATGGTTTATTGCAGGGGTCATAAAAATGGCTTCCTCTTGGCAGAAACTGGGAGGGGGAGAAACTGGAGACAGAGGCTGAGCTTGAAGAAAGTGGAAAGACTGGTTTCTGTACCATGTGACCTGAAAAGACACACCCCTGTAGCCAGAATATGGTCTTAGAAAAATATGAATAACTCATAGTACGGACTTGTCATAATTATTTAAATGATACCATAATTCTTGTGATTTTTCTGCCCACATTTTAAGAGGTTTTTAGAACCGGTGGCATGATCTGGGGGCAAACTAGCAGTTAAGAGGGTATTACTTAAAATGTATGCATGTTAAAAATCTGACACTTGATCACTTAATGTCCATACTCCTTGCGCACATGTGTGTAAATTTGGGTTAATGTCCGATATTGCGAAACCAGTTAAAAAGTGAAATATGTTGCCATTTCTCAATGCAAGCTCTCAGGAAGAGCAGATTTGAACAGGGTATATCTCATGTGATATGTGATGGGTGCATGTAATTTTAAACAAATGTGTACCTGTGCAAATATGTCTTTTGGGTCAAAATATAGATTGTGTGCAATTTGACAGGGGTGGGTTCTCTGTACCATAAACAGACCTCATCATGATGACACTTCATTTCATTCCCCCAATCAAGGGGAAGAGGATGAAGTGGCCAATGACAAGTGGAGAGGGGTAGGGCCTAGGAAGCTAGCCTTTCCACCCACTTTCAAAACACATAAAAGCAGACAGTCAGGACAGATAGGGACATTCAATTCCATCTGCTGCGGGACGCTCTGCCGGGAAAATCCATACTTTACCTCCATCAACCTCCAGAGAGCCAACATAGAGACTTCAATCTATCCACCTTCAGAGACCAAGACTTTACTTCAGAATTTGTAGCAGAGAGGTCAACTACAAGCTAAATCCCTCTTTAGCAGGCCTCAAATCATTGCCATTATCACAGCCAGGCGAGCTGTTTGAATTCTTTGCAAGAACTCTTGCCATTTGCCAGAGAGCAGTGTTGTATCCAGAGAGAGACCAGCTGAACCGGAGACCGCTGTATCCGGACCCACAGACCTGATCAGAACCAGAGACCCAGACCAGACCAGCAGAGTAGAGCTGACCCAGACCGCTGTTCGCAGAACCAGAGAGCTAACCCAGACGCTGTGCGCAGAGACCGTCCGTGGCGAGTGAAGAAAACCTGACCAGATCCGTGGCGAGGCCCATTTATTTCAAAAATATATTGTGAGTACCTAGCAGAACTGTGCAGAACCAATCCCTTAGTTAAAATAATCTAATCCAAGCTATTTTAATCTAAGTAGAACTGCCTCCTAACTGTCACCTGTCATTTTGCAAAACTGTCACCTGTCATTTTCTAGTTGCTAGCTGTCACTTGGCACTTTGAACTTTTAAAATTTCAAATCTGAAAAACGACCTTCACCATATCGCTCATATCTCCGTGACCGTTTGTCTTAGAGACTTGCAGTAACTTTCCTCTGAAAGCTGGGAATCGTGGCTTTTCAACGAACCTAGAACCGCATTCCTACCCCCTATACTTTTGCCGCAATCGCGAAAAACGGACTCGCGAATTTTACCGCGATTTGCAATTTCTCCACGTGTGAAAACAGCAGCTTCCTTGCTTTCCTTGCTAAAAATTTGTTTGCCTCTTAAGAACCATCCCTGAATCATTGCTAGAGTGAGCCTGGACTAACATTAACTTGATACCACTCACCCTGAACCTCTAGAGGGAATTAAAAGCATTTTAGCATATTTTTTACTTCATTGCTATCACATATAAAAGCATTTTGGGGCCTGTGTTTCAAACTTCTGTAGTCTAAGCTTGCTGGGGTGAACTGAATTACATTTGATTGCATTTCTGAGAACTGTGTGCTTTCCTTCCATTTCCTTGCATTGCATAAAGGGGGGAGGGGATTGCCAGAGAAAAGTGATTACATAGTTTTGTTGAAATCATATTGAGTATTTTCTGTATTGCATTTTCATTCAACATTACATCCATCTGAACTTATATAAAGCATTCTCTACCACCTTATTCTTCTGTTCCTATTCACAAGTGTGCTAGTGCCAGACTATCTATTATTGATTACTGCTCAGATTCAGTGTGATATTCAATTATTAATTTATTATAAAGCGTGATATATATATATATATATATTGTTTAAATTATCAAATAAACCTTTAAACTTGCAAAACAGAACTACTTCTTGGCTCAGTGGGGTCAGGGGGATTCCAAGAGAGGGGTGTTATATAGGGGTAGTCATCCAGAACGCATGAACTGGACATAAAGATATATCAATAAGGGTTTTCATTCAGTATTCTAGACTAGGCGTTGACTTAGCTGTAGTGTTGAATTGAATCCTCTTACAAATTGGGGGCTCGAGCGGGACGTTTGGGTTAGATCTACCATTTGTGCAGATTAATACAGCGTGCCAGCTGACCAGATACACATATCCGGTCGGATCACCACGCTGTGTTACGCTGTAAAGCACTCCTCAAAGGAACGCTCTAAGGAAAAGGTCTGTTTTGCAAAAATATAATACAAACTTCTGTAATTCAGGAAGGAACTCAAATCTCTAGAATGCCGACCTTAGTAGACATGAAAATAGCCAGAGAGCACTTCTTACATAAGTTATTTGTGAGAGGTGAGTGGACTCATCAGGACCAGACGGTCTGGTTGCAAGCAATCGCACCCCAGATCACGGAAACAGGGTCAGATATATGGAGAGAGCAGGGTCCCTTACATGTGGCCCTGAGTGAACTATATATGTCCTCTAAGGCCAAGGATGAGCACAACAAGATTGCCAGGGTAGCGGCATATTTATATTTACATATGGGAGCCATGCAGGAATGGCAGGGATGGCAGATTACTATCCAGCCAGAAGCATGGGGCTCATAGGCCAGTACCACCCAGGAATGGAGGGGCGGGCATCCGGGTATGGGCACCCAAGCACAGTGCAATTTGATGGGGAACCCCAGGAGAGTAGGCCCATTAAGGGCATCCTGAAAACCTCTGCCCAGTTAGGTCAGTGGGGGGGTGGGTACCCATCAAATCCTGGCAGCAAGGAGGGATCTGAAGACTCCTCTGAGCGGTACAGGACACAGGAGACCAGGTCCCCACATTCTGCCAGCCATTCCCAGGCTCGCAGAATCCGGGAAAACCTGGAAGAACAGACGGGAACCTCTGGGAGCAGTGCCTCTGAGTCAGAAGATGAATGGACCAGGGTTACCCGGACCAAAAGGGCCAATAAGACAAAAAGGGCCTTGCTTAAGGACCCCTTAAAGCAGATTAAGGCAATCAGGAGCGTCATCACGCCTTATCATAAGAACGCCAAGTATTCTGTTTGGGAGCCTTTAGAGTTGTTTGAGCAAATGATGGAGACTTTCCATTTGAAAGACAGCCAAAGCTGTATTCAATATGTAAAGTGGACCTTCTCCCCGGAATACTCCAGTTTCTTTGCGGGGCTGGAGGACCAAAATCATTTAAGATGGTCCGCCTATAAGGCGGCCATCTTGAAACATTTTTCTACTCATAGAAATCCTCAAGAGGCTCGCAAGGCAGCCTACAATTTACAATGTGGGGAGGATCAGGCCCCACAAGAATTTGTGCAGGAGTTAAAGCGTGCTTTTGCACAGACCACAAGAAGGGTGCGCACGGATAGCAGAGAATTTATTAATACGTTTTTCCATGCCTTGCCCAAATACATAATGACCCAGCTCGTGAGGGATTTTCACGAGAAAAGATCTTTAGACTGGGTCATTGAACAGGCGACCCGGATCTATGAGGTGCAGAAGCCAATAGAAAATAAAAACAATGCGCCCAAAAACCCCAAAACCAACAGCACCCCTGCTGCTGCCAAGGTGGCAGAGGTAAAGGTTGCCCCCGTTTTAGACTTGGAGATGGGGGGCCTAAAAACCTACCTGCACCTAATAATGCTAGGCCCAGAAGATCCTCGGGCCAGTCACAGACAGGGAGCCAAGGAGGCAGCCTAAAAAATGGGGTCCCTCGCTCTCCTGATTATGTAAGTCCCCGTTACAAGGGAAATCGACCCATCCTGGGTTATGTGTGGACTCCTCCAGCCCAAGGGGGAATATCCAGCCAAGAACCTAACCCAGGGAACTTTCCTCCTAACTTCCCACCGGAGGGCAGATAGTCTCAGAATCCTGGGCAGAACTTTTTCCCCAGGTATCCACCCAATTTCCAACCCCAAAGTCATCCATCCTTCTTTCCCCAATTCCCTGAGCCCAGACAACCTAATCCGGGAGAGGGGAGGCCAAGGGTGGAGGGGTATCCAAATCTTCCCAACCAGGGGTACTACCAAAGAAGGGATAGCTACCCTTCCCGGGATCAGCCCAGGGGAGAAAACAGGGCCCCGTATCAGCCTGAGCGGGTTTCCCAGTTAGAGCGCCAGGTTCAAAACATGGCGCGGGATCTGGGTCACATACTGAGGGCTCAGCAGAACCCTCAGATCGGCATGCCGGCGCAGCACGCACCCAACTCTGGACCTGGTGCCCCAGAACAATGACGGGGGCAGCACCCCGATAACTCACCGGTTCCCAGGGAGGAGACACAAAGGGAAGGGGGGTGTAAAGCCTTGGAGGAAGCTTCCTTCCTCACTTGTAAACAGCCCCTGGAAACCCAGGAACCGGAAAGAAAATCTCTTGCCCCTGAAAGTCTGCCTCCTAAGGAACAGAGGGGGGGTAGGAGAAACAAAAGACCCAAACAGACACAGTTTGAGGAGGAGGTACAGATCTTCCAATTTGAGGCAGAGGGATCCTCAGAGGATCCTGGGAAAAGGATCTTCTCCTTCAGAGAGGGGGGAACTCCTCCCAAAGAAAAATGGGTCCCTAGGGATGCAAATCCAGACTGGGGAGATGTGGAGACTGAGCTACCGCCGCCCACCATCTCATCCCAGAACCAACAGCAAGAAAATCCCCTGGTTCAAACCCATCCTGGTGACTGCCTCCAAAAAGGGGGGGGGCGGCCCGGAACCGGAGCCAGGGGAACCCACAATGGCTCTGATCTCCAGTTGCCAACTTTTTCTTTCAGATTCCCAAGGCTCTTCACAGAATTCTGCCCAAATTTCTTCTCTTGCAATGTCCAAAACCAGAAAGTTAGCCCACCAGTTGTCCAGAAATGTGCATTATCTGTGCCCCCTTGAGGAGAAGGAGGGAAGATATTATGCCCCGGCACAAGTACAGGGGCAGGGTACAATTTTGGCACTGTTGGACACTGGATCTCAAGCTACCCTTCTGTCCAGAAGGGCCTTTGACAAACTGAATGCAGGAAGGGGAGAGAATTACCAAATTCCTCTCACCTCTCTTCCTGGACAACTGCAGAACTTTGACGGGAAGGAAATCCCCGTTGAGGGGACTGCAGACTTGGACATTAAGATCGGGCGACACAAGGTGAAACACCCGGTCATAGTAGTGACTCCAGAGGGCACCCCTTGTTTACTGGGGAATGACCTCCTGAGGAGGTTGTCACCCTTAATAGATTGCGTAAACAAGGTCCTCTGGATCCAGACTAGCTGACCAATAAAATTAAAACAGAGTGTCAACCATGTTAGTTTAAACGGCACCTGCCACATGGTTGAACAAAAATCTGACCAAGTAGAATTTCACTTCCAGAATAGCCAAATTCCAGACGTGACGGTAATAGCAGTAGGACAACAGACTGGTGATCGAGGGTCCTCTCTATTTCTGAAAATCAACCTTCCTTCCAGTCTAAAGTGGTACTCCACGCTGGAAGGAAACACTCTGAGATTCTATACTAATCCACAATCAGAAACTCCCACTCCTATAGTCCAGAAAGATGTGAAATCAGCTCAGAGCCTGGCTGATATTCAGCAAATTGGAGAGCAGTTGTTCATCCCTGTCCAATTAAATGATGGGAAGGACTCTGTTCTCGCTCGAGTGTGTGTGAACAACGGTAAGAGCTTCATCAGCGAAGCCATGTTCCGCCAACTCCCAAAAGATCCAGCCATTCCCACATTCAAACTGATAGACAAATGGGAAATGGACCTGGAAGCGCCTAATTCCAAACATCTCCTGCCAAGCAGGTGTATGCTCAAAATCTCCATTGGCAACAAGAGCATAGTCCACAATTGTTGGGTCGTGCGAGACGTCACTGCCGCTTTTTACTTAGGCAGTGACATTCTCAATCGCTTTGCCATTAGTTTGGACCTAATAAACTTCAAAGCTTGGTCCCGATTAGCGGATAATCCCATGGGCTTTGATGATCCAGAAAAAGCATTTCGGTCAGCTCAATTGCTACCTTATGCAGTTGAAATTCAGATCAAAGAGGAAGTCACCATCCCAGAAAGGACCCAACCATTCTCCCTGGAAGTGAAAGCTAAAAGAGGACAACATTTGAAAAACCCTGATGCTTACATACATCTAAACGCTTCTCTCCAACAGCAAGGGTTGGGGGTAAACCCAACTCCATTAGTCAACATAGAACATGACACCATTCTAATAGAGGTGGATAACAGCGACTTAAAGAGTATTACTCTAGCCGCAGGCACCACTATTGGAATGGCGGTTGATGACCGTCATTTTTCCATCGATTTAGGTAATTAACTGTTAGGGCCAATCCCCAAGGACTGCTTTGACAGTGACAGTGATGACAATACAACACCAGACAGGATTTTTACCCGGCATGGGGGGAACTTCCTGGTGTACACTTCTTGCCCTTATGGTAAGGAAGATGTGACTTGTGACTTCAGGAGGGATGAGGTGATTTTCCAGGTCCATGAGGGCTGCCTTTCCCACCTGAAGCCTCCAGTCCAAATCAGCACTCTGACCAGGGACTTCTCCACCCAGCTGGAGGAGGCCGCTGAGATAGCCAAACCAGAAGTCTTTCCAGGCTTCAGGCAGATGGTGGAAGAGAGAGTCAACCTAGCTGATGCCTGTGTGACTCTGGAACAGAAGCAAAAATTGAAAGAAGTCTTCTTGGATTTCCAAGATCTCTTTGCGGTAGACTCATATGACTGTGGTCGCACCGACATCCACACAACAACAATCCCCACGGACCCTGGAATGACTCCAGTGTTTGTGAAGCAATATCGTTTGCCTCTCGCATCAATGGAGTCCCTTACTGAAATAATTAAGAACCTTGAGTCCCGGGGAATAATCCGTCCAGTCCACAGCACCTTCAATAATCCGGTGGTGGGAATATTGAAGCCAAACGGCCAGTGGAGACTCTGCGCCGACCTCAGGGAGCTCAACAAACGGGTACATACTTCCCGATGGCCTCTGCCCTACATTGACCAAGGGCTGGCCCAGATCCAGGGGTCACAGGTATTCACTGCAATAGACCTGACCAATGGATACTGGACTGTGCCTGTCAGCAGGGAGGACCAATACAAACTGGCTTTTACCTTTGGGGGCCAGCAGTATACATGGACCCGGACTCCCTTCGGATACCTTAACTCCGGTAATGAGTTCAATATTTTCCTACATAAGGCCATGCCCGACCTGGGTGCGAGGGGTAACCTGGCTTATGTAGATGATGTCCTCATCAAAAGTTCATCTGTGGAGGAACACATAGCGGAGATCCGTTATGTTCTGACGCAGTTGAGGGCCACCGGAGCAAAACTTTCCTTTCAGAAAGCACAGTGGTGTAGAACCCGTGTTAATTTCTTGGGGCATGAGATTACTCCTCAGGGTCTCTGTCCCCAGGAAAAGAAAGTGGAAGCACTTCAGAAACTGAAAGACCCCACAACTCTGCGGGAACTAAGGAGCCTCCTTGGACTGACTAATTACAGCAGAAAGTTCATTGAGGGCTACGCAGAGATCACCAGACCCCTGATTCATCTCCTGAAGGGGGGGCCAAGTGGGAATGGGGTCCAGAACAAGACGAGGCACAAGTATGCTAGTGCCAGACTATCCATTATTGATTACTACTCAGATTCAGTGTGATATTCAATTATTAATTTATTATAAAGTGCGATATATACATATATTGTTTAAATTATCAAATAAACCTTTAAACTTGCAAAACAGAACTACTTCTTGGCTCAGTGGGGTCAGGGGGATTCCAAGAGAGGGGTGTTATATAGGGGTAGTCATCCAGAACGCATGAACTGGACATAAAGATATATCAATAAGGGTTTTCATTCAGTATTCTAGACTAGGCGTTGACTTAGCTGTAGTGTTGAATTGAATCCTCTTACACCGCCAACCACCTTATAGAAGATCTCTAGACCCAGCAGTTTATTCATGGGGAAGGGAGTTGCTACGGAACCCCATTTGCCATCCTGACCTATTATGATGCACTTTTCTTTTGCTAATAGTACATGTCCCTGCACCCTGTTTTGTATAAGTTTTAGGGCAAGGTTAGGTTTATTAGTTTAGCCACTTATTGTTTCTTGACAAGACTGACTAGTGCTGTTTCTGTGTTATTTAATAGTCAATCTTACTCCAATTTAATCATAGGGCAAGTCAGGAAGTCTCCATCCCCTTTTCAAAAAAATAAAGGTTTTAAAAACGTGCTCTTTTGAGTTTGTGCTTTGATGCCATGGGTTCCTCACAGTGTGCAGGTACAGAGTAGCAGTTGACAATGCAGGACTATGGTATAGTTGTCTAAGTGGAATGCTGTGCTGGAGGTTAATTTGTTTGTTGTTTGAATACTTTGTGTTATGTTTGTGGCATCCAGTGGCAAACAGGAGCCAACAAGGATCACAGAAAGGATTGAGAAAGATAGTTACTCCTACCCTTGGCTCTGTCCACCCTTTGCTCATGATGCCCACAGAAGGTATCTTATATTCCCAAAGAAACTCAGAAGGAGTTCAATGAGAAACAGATACAAATGGGGAATAACACAGTAGACCTAATTTCAGTCTCCCAGAAGCAGAATCACAGGATGAAGATAATGGTAATGATTAGTCATTAAAAAGTCATAGTGAACATTATAAAGTCACAGTACAGGGTGCAACCTCGATTGTGGGCTCTGTGTTCAACACAGTGAATCATGGGTTCTTAAGATGTACATCAATATATGTGGTGTTGCATTTTTACTTGGTACAGCTGTTGTTTCCAAGGCATTGGGCCTCACTGGGAGGAAGCCATGCCGCTTTTAGCGGCATGGCTACCCCAAACCGGGTACCGGGTCCGAGTCTGGGTCCCGCAAAAGGAGACTTCCCAGGCCATTCCGACCTTGGAGGGCCCGGTAATTCCCTTTCACGGGACCCGGACCTGGTACATCCCCATTCCCATTTGAGCCCCCAAAGGCTTCCTGGTCTGCTGGCGGGTCCAGCTAAGGACGCCTGGTCTGAGCAGAGGTCCTTAGCGAGACCCGATGCAGACCTCATAATAAGGCAGCCCGGAATGAACATGCCGGTCCCTTATCGGCACCGTTCATTCCGTGGCTGCCTTCCTCGTAATGAGGCCCATTGACTTCTTTGTTATTGCCTCTATTCGTGAGAAAGGTCACAGGGAACAGGGCTGTTGGAAATACTAGCATTGCCTAAGGTAATTTCAATTACATAAACCCCCTTTCGCATCACCTTATTCACGCTGCAACAGTCGGAGACCCTGTTGGGCAATGACAGATCTATGGTGTGGGAAAAACAAAGATGGGTTAGGGGCAAGCAGCACTCTCATTGGTTTACCTCACGGGGAAGAAGCTGAGATGCGGCCACACTGGGTGCGGTTATGCCGTAGCTATACCTCCATTAGTGAAAAGACTGCAAGGGACTGGGTGTAGATAGTGGGAATTACCATATACAATGCTGGCATTTAGCAGCATACAAAACTCTGCCTCCAGAGGACTCTTGTGTGTTGTCAACTTCAGATAGTCAAATCATAATTTTTGAATGTTAGAGCTTGGAATGGATGGTCCAAGGATGGAAGGTTAATGGGCTGTGCACTGAGATTTTACAGAGAGCTGGGAAATAATAAACATGCCAACATTCCCCATTCTAATTGGCAGAAGCTCGGCCAGTCCTGGTTTTAACTTTGCATTCTGGGATTTGTAGTCTGGATTTCTGAGTCAATCCGAGACTACAAGCACCAGAATGCAAAGGTAAAACCAGGACAGGACTAAAATCTCCCATGTAGAATAACAGATGTTGGCATGTATGTGATTTATTAATGTTGTTCAGATCTCTTCTTAGTACAATTGATTTTGACAGAGAAAGTAGTCGAGGGACACAGAGAGGAAATCGCTTGCCCATGTTCACTGACTTCAGTCAAGTTGGGAAGCTGGGTTGAAGCAGAAGTCATCAAGTTTTACCGCAAACAACTTAACATAGGACCGCATTTCTTTCAGTGTATATAACGTACACCATGGATGTTTCAGCCGCAGAACATTTTAAGCATCGTACATATGCTGTGACTGGAGCAAATTCTATTACATAGTAAATATGACGATTTTTGCTACGTAGCTGCTAAGTTTCCCAGTTTCATGAGGGACTCTTCAAGACAGTCCTGTTTTTTTCCGCACTGCATGTTGGGACTTGTAGGCCCAGCCTTCCAATGGGAAAATGAAAGTACAAGTTCCAGCATGCAATTGGAAGCAAAAAACAGAACTGGGTCGAGGTGTTACGCATGGAACTGGGAAACCTGGCAGGTAGGGATGGGTGGCTCTCGCCACCACGTTGGCTACTACGCGCCCATGGCTGGGGAAGGGCACTGCAGTGTACAGGGATCCCTGAGGCTCTAGCCTCGAAGTGTTAAAGCTTAGGCCTTGGGGGAAGTCTCGGGCCCCTGCAGGGGAGTGCTGGGGAGTGCCACTGGGAAGGGTGGCGGCTGACTAGCATCTAGGGCTGGGGCCCGAGGGCAGGGGCAGCACCCCTGGCAGGCAGAGCTGCATTAGAGCTTTTCCCTCCAGAGAGGGTTGGGGCCACTGCCACGGTGTGCAGCGCACTCCACTGGGAAGAGGGGTCGCCGCCCAGTGCCAGGGGCTAGTGCCCAAGGGCAGGGGCAGCACCGCTGGCACCCGAGGCCACTGGCAAGGCAGTTTGGAGATTTTCCCTCTGGAGTGGGCTGGGTCCCCTCTCGTGGTGCCCGTGGAGTGCCGCCGGGCAGGTCGGCGGCCGACCCGAGTCCTAGGCTGGCGTCAAGGGCTGGGTGGCACCCATGGCGTTCCAGGGCTCTGGCCTCAATGCAATAGAGCTTTGCCACCTGGAGAGAGCCGGGGCACCCAACGGGGTGAGCAAATACCACTGCCATGGCTGAATGGGGTGGTGAGTTTTCGGGCTCAGTTCTTGTGGGGTGCAGAGCCAGAATGCCCCAGCTGCCTTGGGGAGCCCTGACACTGTATTTATTGTATTTATTTATTGGATATTTATAAGGCGCCTACACAAGACAGTGGGCCTCATTACAAGTTTAGCGGTAGCCTTGCCATTAAAACCGGCAGACTGCCGTCAAATTTCCACATTTTTCTGGCACCCAGGAATGGGCAATTACCAGGTCATTACGGCCTTGCCGGACCCGGTAATCGGCCATTCTCGGGCGCCGGAAAATATTCTTCCCCATTCCCAATGAGTCCCATAGGGCTCAATGAGAAGGGGGAAGCCGGATGCACCGGCACCATCAATCAATGCTGCCGGTGCATCCGTCATGCTGTGCTCCCGGGTGCTGGTCCGCCCGCCATGTCAGACCTGGCGAGCACAACTTGTAGTTTGCCAATCCGTTAGTAACAACGCTGGTAGCTTACTGGTGCCGTTACTACCAGACCAGTAAATTTGTAATGAGGCCCAGTGTTTCAAAGCGTCAAATTATAATTGCTCTTTTATAACACGCTTAATACCGGAGACAAGTTTCTAAGTGCAAGACTGGGATTCGAACCTGTGTTGCTATGCGTTGTCTTGCTGACAAGCCAAACGCGATGCCCCTGAGCTACCTGGGACTTGCCCTGACTGCCTTCCACAGACCCAGGTGTCCAGCTGCTGTGCTTCGTGGTACTCTTATTTTTGTCTGGCCCTCTGAGGCCAGTCGGTTAAGGCCTCATGCTTTGGGTTTCCAACCCAGGGGGTCTCGGACTGCCTCACAGAGCCCTGGCAGCACTCCAATGGGAGGCCTGCCAGACCACAGGTCCTTCCCGCCTAGGCCTCAGCTGCCAGGCTCCCTTAAGCCTCCCCCTGCGCTCAGCCCCATTGTCCTCACCTGCACTGGGGATCCCTGTCCACCTCAGGGGTTGGCTTTCCGCCTTCTTGGGGCATTAGTCCAGTTGTGGAGGCGGTGTCTGTCGAATGCACCACACAGCCACTCCACAGGAAGATACTTTCCATCAACTATGAAGCCTCCCACAAAGTGGTGTAGGGTGGGCCGTGACTCAGCCTATCAGGTCCAACAGCCCCCAACAGATGCCTAGTGGGGCCCTGCCGACAAACAAGATAACTGGGCCGGGCCTCCCACTGACCAGATGCACTCGTAGCCCGGAGGGCATCTCTGCTGCAGTCTAGGGCAGAGGCTTCCAAGGGCGTTGCCATCCGAGTACAGGGCTTAGGCCACTGTCCACAACCAAGGCACAGCCTCTATTAAACTGCCTACTGTTGCCTGGGTACCTTATGACTCCCCAGGCTGGGACCTGCCATTCTTTGATGCTGGCCTTCGGAGGGGAGGCCATCTCGTCTGTGAGGTTGGGCAGAAAGTGAGAGAAGAGTGCTCCTCGGTCACCTGCACCCCGCAGTGCATCCAAGGAAGGTAGGACGGTCACCTGTACCTCACGGCGCAAGAGGAAAGAGGGAGACCATTGCTCCGCTGTGGCAATTTTGACAAAAGCTTTGCTCAGAAGATATCTATCAATAGATCGCAGTGAAGTAGAAGCTCTGCTCCTTACAAAACCCTGACCCAGGTTGTCTATGGACGGTTTAGCACCAGGTTGCCCACAAATATATGATGCACTACGGGTGAACAAGGTGGCCCCCTTCTGTTCTCACTCGAGTACTGTGGCAAGCAGCCCAGGGGCTAGTTATTTTAGGCCAACCAAGGATCCAAAGTGCAGCCCGATTGACTCCTCAGCCAAGCACATACACCAATGTCATGCCTGCACCTGCCAGGTGTAGATGCTTTTGGTTTTCCTGGTGGGTGCTGGAGGGGGCCGGCGAAAAAAAAGAAAATATCCCATTGTAAGTACAGGGACTTTCACAAAATTGGCCTTTCCTGAGGACAGGGGGAGTGGGTGGGGGGATTTGCCCAGCCCCAGAGCAACCTGAGGTTGCTCTCATATTGAGATGGGTTACCCTATTAGTTGGTAAACAATCCAATGCTTGGTGGATTCTGCTTCACAATGATAGGAAGAGCCGACATCTAAGAATCTAAAAGTGACATTGCTATCAATGCTAGGCTGCTACAAGCCAATTATCCCAGTGGTAACTTTTCCGACACCTCCTGCTTGAAACCTAAAATGTCAGAAGGATCATGAGGCACACTTTCACAGAAAATCAAGATCAAGCAAGCTTTCGCCCTTTCTGCCCTCGCTGAGGTCGGCGTAGACACCTGCGTTATAGTTTGACGGATGTACCGCCCCTGTCAAAATCCCCACCTGCCACTGACCCCGGAGTGGGTCACATTCGCTTGACACAGAGCCAGAAGCGAGAGCCCCATGTGGCTCGCTCACTCCGTAAGTGAACAAAACTATAAGAAAAGTGGTATTTCGCTAGTGGCCCGAGAGCCTACCACTTATCCTACACCTCATGTCTCTTCAAAGTGCCAGACTAGAGTCATGCTCAACTGGGTTTTCTTCCCACACTGATTCTGCCAAGCCCATTTCCCTGGCTGTGGCTTCGCTAGATAGTAGGTAGGGACAGTGGGAATCTTGTTCATTCATTCATTCATTCATGCATTCATTCATTTGTGTAAGTAATTAGTTGAGGCAATCGGGTACTTTAAGAGAGTTATAGATACTCCTGCTGTTTACCCGCGCTTTATCAAATTTCTTTACTTTGATATTCAGAGCACTGGGCAGAAATAACATCATGACAACACCAGCTGCAGGCCTTCTCGATGCTTTGTTTTAATTGAACTGCTGGATTACCGTGGTTCGCACCAGTCCTAAATCAGTTGCTAAGCCTCAGCCGAGGCAGAACACTGGCCCGAACCATAAGAGGGGAACGGAGAGAGAGGCGACCACTGCAGCTGGTGTGATGCACAGGAAGGGCCAAGTGCAAGACTTGAGTTGGCACCACCCCTGAGGAGGGGAGATGCCTCATCCAGCTGTGCTATGCGCCCAGTTCTGCTTCGCGCCCTGCCTGACCAACCTACTCCTAAAGCCAATCTCTAGCCAAAGTTACTGATCTGACTTGCTGACTTCCCTTACCTACATCTTTCGAGCATGCCAGTGGCAGTTCTCCTTTGGGACCCGCTGTGGATATAGGTACGGCACGGTGCGAGATTTACACCATCTTCTCTGGATTTTCAAGGAACAGTGAGAGCTCACCATACGCTGCCGGAACGGTGATGATTTCCAAAGCTTGGGCCCCTATCTCGGGATAAACCAATGCTAGGGTGCCCTGTCCTTCACAAGGAAAAGAGAACTCTACCGGGGCTCCTGCTGGCTTCTCCGGGATCATTTGCATTACCACACTGAACGCTGCAAGAGCGCCCAGCTCCACCACTCCGTGTTGGGGGACCTGAACCCAACTCCCTTTCGATAAGCTGATGGCAACTGAGGCCATCGCCCATACTTTCTGACAGCACTCACCCATCTAGTGGATTCGGCAGGTGAGTTGTTACACACCTCTCAGTGAATTCCGACTTGTTGTCTATATCAACCAACACTTTTTCTGGAGTCTGAAGACCATCAGCATCAGGCTCCTTAATCCAGCATTCGGTTCATCCAGCAGCACCAGTTCTGCTTACCAAAAATGGCCCACTTGTCACTCGCATTTGATGACCGGCTCCACTCCACTGAGCGAAGCTTCTTACCCATTTAAAGTTTGAGAATAGGTTTAGATCGTTTCAACCCCAAGACCTCTAATCATTTGCTTTATAAAAAAACAACTGGTGTTTCCGAGTGACAGCTATCTGATAGTTATGTTATGTTAGGTGAATATGTAGCGCACACGTTTGCCATTGGCATATTGGCGTTAGGATACAGCATAGTACTGTGAGAGGCGGGAGGGACAGCAAAAACCTCAGCAAGCAACCCCTCAACAAGGTTGTAAACCTTAAATTTTAAACAGAAATGCTTGTGGGTGGACTAAGTTTTAGGAGGGTACAGGTCCCTATTTGTGGTAATTTCACTTGTGCTTGAGCTAAACATTCTTGTTTTCTAGCTTACTCTTACTAGTAGACAGCAGGTTTTCGTTATAAAAATACATATTTTATTTTTATACATTTCACATACAAAACTATCATTCCACGCAAATTTCCAAAAGACAGTCTTTGCAAGGGGTATTACTCTATATTATTAATTAATTGCATTGTACTGTGCAAAGATAATTTAAAGATTATCTTGCATCAACCATTCTTCTCCAACTCATTCACACTCATGAAAACCTATTAACTCATGCTAACACATACCAACATTTTTCATTCTGATTGAATTGACATTAAGGGAAATTCCTCAGGGGGCTAGCGGTCTTATTTGTGCAAATAACAATTTAAAAATACAAAACAAAATTCGTTTAGGGGGATTTCGCTCCACTTATTGTTAGTAACGACTGCACTCTGTAGTTTTGTCTGTGATGGCATCCACACTTCTGCAGGACACAATGTGCACACCTCTACGACTGAACAGGTTGCTTCAAAGGTATTGAAATGGGTGTTTAAACCTGAGTGAATGCTGCACTGTCATATGTATGCTTCTGCTTCGAGTCGGGGTGTGCTGTCCAAATCTATAACAGCAGTTGCGGTATAAGCACGTGCCTTTATATAGTTTTCGGGAGAGACGGAACACTGTTTTCAAATGGCTTCATCTCCTAAAGCAATTGGGTCAATTTTCTTTAACGTTGGCGGTTTCTCTTGCAGATGCATTTTGCTTCAAGTCGCCGGGTGCCGGCGTTACCTTGATCACTCATGATGCAGCATAACAAAGAAGCAGCCAATGAAGTTTAGAAAAGAAAGGTTTTGAGAAGGCGACGAAAGTGAAAGTTTTCACTGATACTTTTCAAGCTAGCAGGAAGGGAGTTACACAGTTTGTCAGCCTCCACAGAGAAGGCCCTTCCGCCAACCTTGCTCCGGAAAAAGTTGGGAACCGTGACCAGGCGGTCGTTCCCAGATCAAAGACATAAGTTACAAACTTGTCTTGGAAAAAGACAGCCCCAATCTTATAATAGGCCCGATGGACAATACAAAGATATTTAAAAGATATTCTCTTCTCTACAAGTAGCCAGTGAAGTGATCTCAAGACTGGACTGATGTGAGAACCATACAGGGTGGCCATCGCTACTCGAGCAGCCGGGTTTTGAAGAAACTGAAGGCGATGAATGAGGCCTTTAGGTTGGGCTAGATACAAGGCATTGCAGTAGTCTAGCCGACAATTTACAAGAGAAGAAACAACTACAGGGTGAAGGTGGGTGGGAAGAAACAGAAAAATTCTACAAAGCACTTTACAAAGTGAACAGATTTGCACACTGCACTAACCTGCAGAACCAGGAAAAGGGAGGAGGATAAGTACACCCCCAGACTTTTAACAACCATCAATGGAACAGGGGGAGCACCAAGTGAGGAAGGCCATGAAGAGGAAGACCAGCACTCAGGCCCGAAGGGAGGAGAAGAAGCACCCACCACCAGGACCTCCGTCTTATCCCCATTAAGTGTCAGCCCGTCGCCACTCATCCAATCTCTCACGACAGCAAGGCAGCCACGTAGCCGAGGCGACACTTCAGTCCGAGCGAGATCTAACCACACCAGGATTGTTGTGTCATCTGCGTATCTGTAGCACTTGAACCCGTGAGAGCCGATGAGCTCAACAAGGGGCCGAATATAAATGTTGAATAACATTGGGTTAAACCAGGCAAGCACATTACCGGATATGCTGGCGGAGGTAAGGTGGTTGAGGAAAATAGTATGGTCCACGGTGTCAAAGACGTCTGACAGATCTAACAATATAAAGGCCCGACACTGCCTCCATCGACTAAGTCCTGGGTGTAACTTCGGAGGGAACAAGCTACTAGATAGTTCAATTTGTCCTCTGCCTCTATATCCAGGTCGGATGATCTATTTGCATGTCTATGTCTGGATTGCTACGACTTATACCAGAGTTTCTTCTGGCTTCACACTGCCCAGTTATAATTCACCATCTTTCGTGCCCCATCACACATGCTCATGTGCCACATCCTGAACAGAGCAGGCAAGATGGGCCGGTAGTGGGCCCACCGCAATGGGATTCCACATCAGCTGGCAAGCACCACCCGCAACTTGATTGCACCTCAGGGCCTGCATGTGTAGACTCCTTGGCTCATGTTTCAAGATGGGTCAGGTAGGCAACCAACATCACTGCAGACTCCTGGCTCTTTATGTGGGCCTCTCTGCCTGGAGACACAATGAAGTCAGGTCGCACCAAGGACCGTCAACCCCAGTTAATAGTTGCAGCTGAAGCAGGGACCCATTCCCCTGTTGCCACCCTGTGGATCCCCAAGAGAGCATGAGACGATTGCTAGATGAGGAAGCGCCAGCAGTCTATCTCCATCGGCCCGTGGACACAGCAAAACTACTGTCAGGGGGCTGTAATCCCACCAGAGATGAGAGCCACCTCCTCCCCTGTAGCCTTCCCAGTCGACCCAGAGCCTGTCATTTTGCAACGCCATGGAGGAGGTGCACCATTCCAGGTGATCAACCTTCCTTTCTTCCTTCTTGAATCCCACGGGCTGACAGCATGGACTCCACCCGTTTGGCTCTCAATGGTTTCACGCCCTCTTGAACTATCTCTTCAAAGTTCTTTTCAGCTTTTATTTATGGTACTTGTTGGGTAACGGTCTCATGCCCACATTTAGCCTCAGATGGAGTTAACCAGCGCTTTGGGTTGCATTCCCAAGCAACCCGACTCTGGGAAGACTCGATCCCAGAGCACCGGGGGGCCACTACCGGCCTAACACTGTCCACAGGGTGTGATTTCATCAGAAGGACTTGGGCCAACTGAGCGATGCTGGGGAGCTTGTCTTCTGTAGCCCACATTACCTGCACCTGCATGCCAGATGTGGATTGGGCACTGGGCTCTTCCCTCTTCACTTGCTGTTAAACAGGGAATCCAGAGTGTGTGCTGTCCTACACATGGTTGCTCACTTTATCAATCACAGAGAAATGAAAGGTGAATCCAGATAGAACTAAAAACATACCTGTAGGTGTGTGCTGTACACAGTGTTAATAGTTAGATTTCTCATAATATAAACCTTCACAGCTCAGTGGCCAAAATCAGTAGATATTGAAACAGTAAGCTCACATTTTGTTGATACAAATGAGTTGCTAATGCAATAATGTTGAACATTTAATGTTACCTCGTAACGTATATTAACACATTTTACTGATGTCCCTTGCTATGAGTCACTATGAGTTCCCCTGATGCCCTTGCATCACAAATTGACGTCACTTCCAGTGATGTCAACTGTGACGATGCTGTCAAATGAGAGTTAGAGAATGACAGTTTGGGTTGACTTGTTTTATACAGTTTTCTTGGTACAGGGATCAGGGAAGAGAAACAGCTACAAGGGTTAGTTGGAAAATCACAAAATAATAGAGAATGACTCTGTAGAACAGAGTCAAGGATGGGGAAACACAAATAGAGCATTTACAGTTGCTCCCTGAACCTCAGGATTTTGGCTCCTTCCAAGACTTCCAAACTTAATCGTATAAGTCTCTGTCATTCCAAAGGCATCCTATTCTAATAAACAAAAGGTTCCAGGGTGATAGTCAACACAGAAGTCCAAACCTACTCTTAGCAAGCCCTTTAGCCTCCTGGATAACCCTATTCTTACAAATATATTTTCTTAATCCTTCACCAAGGAAAGTGCTCACAAACCTATCCTCTCAGTCTCTATCCCAAATCTAATACAAGGTGGCATCCTGGGTAACCTCCTCGAGGATACAGGCTTCTCCACGATTTCCTGTATCCTTCATAAATCAGGCCTATCTGCCTTCTCTATGTTTAGACCGCTCCAGTTGTCTCAGCACATGGACCTTTCCACAGCCCCTTGTTAGAATTCTTCAGGGTGTCTTGCCATTGAAATACAGGGACCTCTCCACAGTCTCTTGCTTGGACGTTTCCAGAGTCTTTGATATTGCCTCTTCATGGTCTCTGGACTTAACCTATCAGGGTATTTCATTTTCTCATCATATAGATTCACATTCTCTTATCTGAACTTCTCCAGGGCCTCTTGTCTTCTTGGCAGATAGACCTCATCACAGTCTCTTATCTAAACTTCTTTGTGCTCTTTCTTCTTAATATAAAGATCTTTTCCAGGGTCTCTTATCATCTTGGAAGCTAGACTTCCCCACATAAGTTGATCAAGGCTTTTCCAGGACATCTCGTCATTTAACACATTGACCTCTACATGGTTTTTGGTCTAGAACTCTCCAGGGTCTCTTATTTCTCAGTATATATACCTGCACTGGTCTCGGGGGTAGACCTTGCCTGGCTATCTTCTCAATTCTTTCGGTATTCAGGCTTCTTACGGAAAACCTAGGTCCTCCAGTCTTCCAACTTCATGCAGTTATCTGTGGCAGCAATCCACTGACTATACCATTTCCCTGATTTCTACCCTACAACTGACACAGCTTCTGCTTCAAGGCTACCAGCAATAGGGCTATCGCTATCCAAATATTGTTCTGCATGTTTCCCCAGAGGGTGGAGTGTAGATGTTTGCTTCCTCATGGCACCTGCCTCCTAATCGTTTTCCTCTGTCATTCTCATACACCAAATTCATGGGGGGATTTTGAAAAGGGGCTTGAATAGGTCTTTCTTAGGTTTGACTCATGTCTGGTCTTCTTTTTAGTCCTTTCCCCATTGGCTTCTTAATGGGTTATTAATATTATTACTGTTCCTCCTTTCAATGGCTAACCGCTAACATTTCATCTATAACTAATTACCTGTTCCAAGTCTTTAAATGTGTGTCAGGACCTTCGCACCATCTTGAAAATGCTTTGCACATCATTTCATGGCAATCAAACTTGACCAGATTGTATCCGTGTGGTCAGGCATCTGTCTTCCCTTGAAAATTCAGGGATCAGCTCCCAGGGACACGCTGGGACATGAAGTTATCTGTTAAAGATTTAGATGTCTGTGTTCTCCAACAGGAATTGTGCGTACCCTGTCTTAAATAGGAACTAGAGAAGGGAATTGCCCCCCCTGCCATCCATCCTCTGGAGATACATTGGGTAGCGTTCATACCACCCTAGTTCATCTGGCTCAGCTTCCTCAAAGGATGGAGAGTTCCTCAAACTCACTGCCCAAAACATATGCACATTTGAGAACATTGCAAAGCACCGCACAAAAGCTAAGACAGTGATCATTAAATCCTTTCCTTATGTGGTATACTCGCTGGTTCCACGTCAATCTATTGGCACATTTTCACATGGCAGTATTTGCTTCACACAGTGTCCCTCATTGCCTTCACATCACCGATATGCTTTATCACTAGTCTCACACATTGCTTGGGACAGGTATTTCCCCCTTCAACCCAGTGTTGATTTCTGCCTTACCCCTACCACCACAAGGGATTTCCTCTGGTTGGTGCTTCTGAATGGGGGGTGGCGGGGTCTCATCCTTAAACTTCATCTTGTTTTCTGCTTCCCCTTCCCTCTTGCCCCGACTGATACATAACGAGCCAGAGTTTGGTGACTAGCACCCGCAGGGCCCTTACTCAGCTTCTCAAGCAAGAATTCCTTGCCCTCATTTGTGACACTACTAAGGCCTAGTTCCTGAGCAGCAATTACTGTCACAGCTGCACAGCCTTCTGTTTATTTCCTAGTTCCTGCCAAAGCACCATGAGCTAGCAACTGCCTAAGTCAACCACACACTGCATTGAAAAAGCCATGTTAGTAGACTGCATGCATTCCAACATTATCCATTCCATTTGGAAGACATCAGTACAGACTTGGTTTTAACTTTGCATTTGTGTTTCTGGATTTCCCGATCCTAAACCCAGAACTACAAGTCCCAGAGTGCAAAGTTAAAAGCGGGAATACACTAATTTACTTTATTTTATTGTTTAAAGCACAAGCCTAGCTCGCGAGCAGGGGGCATGGCTCAACAGCCATGGAGCGAGGAACCTTCTCTGGGCTGCTCCGGACGATCCGAATTGAACCTGACCTACAGTGGTGGCCTCGGCGTGTGCTCACCCTCCAGAACATATCATCAGAAATGCAAGCACTGGGGGCACATTTACAAATATACTGAACACGGTTGCTGAGCTGCATGGCGACATATTGCCAATAGCAAAAGGTGTCAGGGACGGCAACACAACAGAAAGATGGGGGTAGCTGGGACCGGACTGAGGCATTAATGAACAAAGCATGAATGAGGAAAGGCGCAGCCGGTGTACAGTCGGTAGTTGCACGAAAATCGATCCACAGCGTGGCCTGAGTATCGAATAAAGAAGTGCCATGATGCTATTACAGTGACTCTTGACGGCGCGCAGCGGAGTCTGGGGACAAAGATGCATGTGCTGCAGCGGGGCGGTGTAGAAATGACTGCTGCCAGGTGGCAGAGCAGCAGCTTCGCGTGAAGTTAGAGGACGGTTGGGGGCTGATGCACGTAGTACCTTGTGGAGGAGGCAGCACGCCCAAGCGCACTGCAGGGGTGACATATTTCAGAGGATCCTGGTCCCCCACTCCCTACTCACATATGGTAATACGCGACTGGGCTGAATGAAGAGCAGGCATCTCACAATGAAAGGACTGCAGGTACGAGGCTGTATGGAGATTAGATACTGTTGCCTTCTGAGAAGGCGCACATCCATGGGAACGCAACGAGGGATACAAACTGATAAGATAGCAATTTGAACCACCAAGGGCAAAGCAGTGGTGGAAAGGAAAGCTGACAGCGCCGAGCTAGCAACAGTATTGCAGTGCTGCAAAATCCACGCCATCTACTGGATGGTAGCAGAGGAAACAGTGTGCTACGTTGAGCACGAACAGCAGAAACCCCGATTTGGATACTCTATGGAATAGCGCTATTAGGCATCCTGGTATAGCAGGGCACCGGATGGGATATATACCCTACGGACAGAACAGAAAAGGCATTGGTGCTTGCAGTGCTCCTATAGCCAAACAGGGCAGCCCAGTAAGGAGGAGGAACTGCAGGAAGCACCAGGGCAGCGGAAATTAAGTTCAAAGGCATGCTTACTGGCATATTTACTGGAGCAAATGTCTGACAGTATCAGGAGGGTCCGTGTCCTGGTAGTGCACGATGAGTGGCAAACTGGTGTATGCTCCCTCGTAGAGAGCGGCAACAGTCATCCCAGATAAGGAAATATGTGTGGAAGTGCATACCTGCAGACATACCAGGTGGAGGTGCTGCTGCCTGCAGTGCAGTCCACATCCAAGCAGAGACAGCCCAGGGAGGAACAGAAGTGTCTGTAGCGCCAGAGCTTGAAGAACACTACCTCACTGTCAGGGATTTAAGGCAAGCTGGGGGCGACAACAAACAAGCCTGAATGCCTCGAGGAGCACGGCGAGTGGCTAAGGAGTACTTGTTACCTCAGCTATGTAAAAGAGACAGCTGTGGCTTTGCGAGGAGCAGCCCGCAGAAAAGGGCTATCATGCAGCTCGAACACTATGGGGGCATACGAGAGGGAGTACAACCTTTGGATTCATTGGAGGTGGGCACCACAGACTGCTGGTAACCCTGGGTTACACAGATGCAGCCCAGTGAGGGCTGGCAGCACCGGAGATGGTAGATTAAACAAAGGGCAGCAACCAGGTGCATGGTCTCATCTAAGAAAAGTTAACAGCAGGATTACTGTATACCCCGAGGTGCTTCACAAGAAACGAGGCCGGACTAGTCACCTCACTAAGCAGTACCAACAGGCAGCCGTGGCACGGGTGAATACAGGAGTAGGCGCACATATGTTGAATACAACGGACTAAAGCACCGTCAATTACAGTGCAATCCACATTCACATAGAAACCGCCGGGCAGATACGTGGCAGTGCAGGAGGCGACTATGTGGCCATCCAACAGCAGAGACTACTTGAGGCAACTGTGAGGCATCTCAACTATCCTCTTAGTTAATGAACAGACCGCAACTAACATTAACCAGTGGTCTGCAACAAGACACAAGTAATCAAGATAGTGGAAGGGGGCAGACCTGCTGATCCAGTAAACTCACCAACGGCGTCCAAGTCACAGAAGAGCAAGTCCAAACAGCCGACATTGGACAGTTTCACCAAATCTACAAATGCAGTGGACAAAGCAGCGGCAGAGGTCCTAACCTTACAGGCAAAACAAAATTGCTCTGCAGGAGACCAACAGATCTTGGACGCCATAGAAGTGATGCAGAGTAGCTTGGAATCTAAAATAGGCGCCATAAGCCTGGATGTTAACCTGCTGAGTCAAGATGTCCGGCCACACTCGGAGTGCACAAGAAAACTGGAAAAGGAGGTAGCAGCGAGCGCAGCATGCCAGAAGGACACGTTCAGGGAGGTATCAATCTTCCAACAGCATGTGTGGAACCTGGAGGGTATAGTGGAAGAGACAAAAGAGAAAATGCTTTCCTATTTAGGAAAGCTTCTTCCCCTGCACACTATCTGCGAGGCCAAGGCCTAATGGTTGCTTAAGAATTAGGTGGAAAGAAACCTATTAAGAGCTCCCTAAACAATGGAAGCACACAAAACAGGTTACCACCCTTGGTTAATGGAAATAGAAGACATTTTTTAGGCATTTTCAAAAATATTTGTTCTCGGATAAAGATCTTCCCCAATACATTCTATTTGACAACTTATAGATCAATTCAAAACAATACAGTTTATTATTTATACAAAATAATGGGAGTTGACCCAACGCGTTTCGAGTTCAAAAAGACTCTTCATCAGGGGCATCTTTTCATTTTCAATTACATTTCTATAAAGTAAAGAAACATTTTAAATTTAAACAATACGAATGAATGTCTGTACATATATACAGCACCAAAGACAATTTTCAAAACAAATTGAGTGTGAACAACATCTCAGAATTATATAGATAGTGTGCAGGGGACGAAGCTTTCCTAAATAGGAAAGCATTTTCTCTTTTGTCTCTCCCCTCCGTCCTAGATACCAAGGCCGAGTACCTCTCCCCCGCACCTGTACTTAACATAACACTAATCTCAAGTGCCAAACAAATCCGTATGGCTAAAACTAAACCACTTTATTCAGAAGAAGATGTGCTCAGTGTATTGATCACTTTTCGGGTATAGTGGAAGATGCAGAAGGCTGGACCAGACATAATAATGTGAGAATGATTGGCCTGCCTGAAGAAGAGGAGGGCACAAACCCCGCTAACTTTATTGAGAATATGCTTTTACAGGAAAGTGGCCCAGGAACCCTCACCCAAGGCTTTACAGTGGAAAGAGCTCACAGGGCCCCGATGAAGAAACCACCTCCAGGTGCCCCACCAAGGGCCATAATAGCCAGGATTCTCAACTATAAGGATAAAGAAAGGATTCTCGAGCATTTTCAGAAATGCAGCACAATACAATGAGCATCAGCAAGCATAACTGCATTCCCAGACTACACCCTCATGTACAGAAACAAAGGATGCATTTCACATCCGTCAAAATGAGGATGCTGGGAGCAAACCTGAAGTACATGTTACTGTACCCAGCAAGATTGAAAGTGTTCGATAAGGGCAAGACCCCTTTTTTCACAATCCAGAGGACGCTCATGCATGGATGGATAGGGAGAACTTGCCAATGGAGGAGGTACAACAAGTGACAGGAGAAGGGGAGACATGTCAAGAATCCTGAGAAAGACCACTGGGACGACACAGATGTACCGGCGCATGGAAAGAGACAAGAACCACGTGTATTGAATGTAGGCAATATTGCTTATGCATAACAGGAGCAACAGTACACACACCGCCAGAAGCGTACAGCGGAGAAGTGACCTCCCCCGAGTGTGGATTTTTATTTTTAGCATAGCAGTTGTAAAATATCCACCTGCCACACCCCAGCCCCCAGGACAAGGAACAGGGGCAGAGGAGAGACGCAGGGATGACTAAGCGCAAGGTATTGAGCTGGGCAATTGTTGGGCGGGGTTAGGAGTAGTTAGACGGGAAGTAGCCTATAGTTCCACACAAGGGATATGTGATTGAAGCATCGGACTGTTTAGGTATACGAAATTGTTTATATGGGAAGGGGGGACCTTAACATAGCCACATTAAATGTTAGGGGGCTCAATAGTTATATTAAACCAAACAGAATCATGTCATATTTGAGGTGCCAGGAGATTGATATAGCGATCCTGCAAGAGACACACCTCACAAAGGACAAACAAGCCGCATTGGCCAGGAAATGTAGTGGCACAACCCTGGGCTTGACGTATTCAGCATTTGCAAGAGGAGTTCTGATATGGGTGATGCTGTCCGTACCATTAAAAATACTTAAGACTTTTGGGGACGAGGGGGACAGGATGATCATTATCCAAGGCTGGTGGAACAGAGGGAGTTTTGTATTATCCACCTATGCACCAAATCACGATACCGTGGACTATTTTCGATCTTTGTACCCCCAGATAAGGAGATACAGGGATGGTGATTTGGGGGGAGATTTCAATTGCACATTGAATCCCAAAGTAGACAGATCGGTGATAAACACACACATGCATGCCTCCCTGCTAAAGCCTTGATCGGGATGTTACAAACATTCAAGCTGTTGTATCTGCAACACCCAGAAACCAACCTACAGTACATTCTGGATGTGTTAGAGCGGTACGCAGATCTATCGGGTATTACGATAAATTCACAGAAATCAAGTCTGTTCCCCTTAGCAGCGTACAGAAGGACTACTCCTAGTGCACCTTCTACGCTTCCGGTGAAATGGGAGGTTGACTCATTCAGATACTTGGGTGTGGATATATTTCACAACCCCAAGGCATAGTTTTCACAGAACACACTAAAAGCGGTAGATAAGGTAGAAATGTTCATGGATTTCTGGGTGGGATTGCCGCTCTCACTGATAGGAAGGGCAGCGTTACTAAAATTGGTAGTACTCCCAAGGCTCCTTGATTTCTTCACCAATTTCCCGCACAATATACCGAAGGACTTTTCTAACAAGCTCAAAGGTATTTGTCATAGCTTCCTATGGCATGCCACAAGGTGTAGAGTAGCATTAGCTACATTGCAAAGACCGCACCAGCAGTGAGGCAAAAAGGTGCCAAATTTTGAGGCATACTATCTGGCGAGTCAGCTGCAGTTTGTCACAAGATGGTTGTCAGACGAGCAATCCCAAGACACGGAGATGCTGCAGCCTTCATGCACCCTATTTTATTTGAAGGAGGTGATTTGGTTGGTAACACCGGGGAATCCAAAGGCCCAACTGCTTTTGAAGCTAGGTGGCATGATTTGGCTCAGGGCATGTTGCTTTTTAGATAAACGGTCACCTTATACCCCCCACGTCCCGCGAGTGACACTGAAGGCGGAAGACTCACAATTCAGATTAAATGAGAGGAAGTACTGGGAACCTATGGGGGTGGCGATGGTGGATGATTTATTACAGAAAGGCAAACCAATGGACTTCAGCGTACTAACCTCAGAAGTAGGCATACATGCAGGACAATATATGACACACATTTCACTCCTCACTTGGTTAAAGCAGAAGTAGCCGAGCACGGATGGGGTGTGGCAAGAAAATAGGACTACTGAAAAGCTTTATGATGGAGGGCGGACATGCTGTGTCTAGGTTGTATGAGTTATTAATGTCACGCATTGCAAACTAGGTGCAGTTGGGAGGCAGATTTGCAAGAGCAACTAACGGATGCAGTTTGGGGCAGAGCACTAGTCTATCAAAAAAAAGGTGTCCAGGAATGTGAAGCTCCAATTAATACAACTGTAATGTAAATAACTCATAGGTCATATCTAACCTTGAAAAGGATAGCTAGCTTTAGTAAGGCAACAGAACAAACTTGCCCCAAATGTGGATTGATTAACGCGGACCTGGTGCTCATGTTTTGGGCCGGAGATACTGCGAAGAAATAGCACAGGCTTTGGCCAGGGCAGGTATAACTCTGGAAACAAGCACCCTGGTAGCTTGTATGCTAGGTATTTTTGTGAAACCGATACAGGCAAGCATGTTAGTAAGCTGAAAGATTTAGCATATATCCTGGCGATATGAAGAATTCCAATGGGGTGGAAAGCGCGTAAGAGACCAGAGGTGCGCCTTTGGTGAGGCGATCTCCATCAATGGATGCTTGTGGAAACCTCAGTGTGGCAGGATGCGGCCTGTCGGGGCCAAGATGAACCCAGTGTTGACCTCTCCTCCTGGAAAAGTATGGTGCAGGAGTTGGGGGCATTATCGCATGCTGATACCGACAAAGGGATAACTGCCCCATTGAGCCAAGTGCAAAAGCAAACAAATTGACCCTAAATCGATGTAAGATGTGGGCACAATGGTAGTGGAATAGGCTGGTCTGAGGAGGTATTGGGGTGTGTGGTAGATACAGACAAAATGGAATGGTCAATGCTATGCTATGTAAGTAAAGTCTGTAAGTTATGTTGTTGTTTAAAAATCAATAAAGTTTTTTTTTTTAAACTAGCTTGAGAGCAGTGGAGTACTGTACAAGGTTTGGGTAGCCAGCATTTGGGCTGGCACCTTTTAACAGTAGTGCAGTACTGTGAGTTGAGTTCTGTGCATCCATTGGGATTAGTCTATGGTCAGGTTATGTTGAAAAAGCCATGTTTTAAGATATTTGCAAAATTGGAGAATTGTGGGGGCATTCCGAGCCGATACTGGGATTGAGTTAGAGAGGGTGACTGTGTGACAAGAGAAGGATTGTTTGTAGGTCCTCCTTTGCCGACTGGTTGTGATCGGAGCCGGTTGGTCAATTTGCTGTAAAAGGAGAGTGTGCTACTTGTGACTGCTTTGTAGATGATACATGCAGTCTTCAACATTATACTGGCCTGGAGAGGAAGCCAATGTAGTTTGCGTAGGACAGGAGTAATTCGGTCAACCTTTCACACACCCATACAAATATGTGTTGCAGCAAGGTGGGCTGCTTTCAGGGGAACTAAGTGAACAGATGGGAGACTTGTCAGGGGGAATTTCCTGCATCAACATGCAAGACCACAAGGGCTTGCATTACGGTCCGCAATTCCAAGTGGTGTAAAGGGTTTGATTTTGCAAAGAGTGGAGATTTGGAGCTAGGCTGTTTGGGCCTTCTTGGCTCTGTGTTTCTGAAAGGAAAGACTGCCGTAAATGGTGAACCCTAAGGATTTTGCTGAATATGAAAGTTGCATATTAAATCCTTTTAGGCGCATATCATGTAGCTATTGTTGGACAAGTTGTTGTTTAGCAGGGGGACTGATGAGGACACATTCATTCTTGGCTGGGTTAAGTTTGAGGTAGGCAGCCGACATCCAGGAGACATCACAGAGGCGACTGATGTCCTGTGGGCTTTTTATTCTCATGTACAACTGAGTATAATCTGCATATTGGTGGTGGCTACATCAGGGTTTTTGAGGAGTGTACCCAGAGGCTCTATGTAGTTAAACAGGATTGTTGAGAGGGTGGAGCCTTGGGGGACTCTGCAGGACACTGGAAGTTGGTTAGGACACAATGTGTTCATCTGGATGGCCTGGTATCTGCCTGAGAGGTAGGAGGCAAACCAATTCAGGGCAGTTCCAGAGAATCCCATCCTGTCAGCAGCAAGGAGGGAGAGGAGGATATGGTGCTCGACTGTGTCAAATGCTGTCGAATGGTCCAGGAAGACCAGGAGGCATGAGTTGGCATCATCCACCACCTGGATGCCGGCTTTTCTTTATGCTACACTTGGGATGGGACCGAGACTGTTAGCCGTTAGGACGTGTTGTTGATTGGTTCTGGTGAGTAGTTGTGTAGCCACTACTTTTTCCAACATTTTGTCAATAAAAGAAGGTTCGTAATGGGCCAGGTCATCTGGGTCTTAAGTCGCTTTTTTCAAAAGAGTTTGTTTGAGACCTGTCTTGAGGGTGCCTGGGATAACCATTCTCTGAGGGAGGCATTCATTATGCTGTGTACTGCATTGAGCCCGGGCCCATCAATTATTTAATGATGGAAGTCTGAATGATATAATCAGAGTAGTAAGTAGGTTTGAGAGAGGCAATTATTTTTAGGTGGTTTGGGGGACAGAGGGGAGATAATTCAGTCCAGAGAACCAGTGTGCATGCTAGAGCGTAGGAGGTGAGGGGGCTAATGCTCTAGGAGGTTGATTCGATGATCTATCGAATTTTATTGATTTTTCAATAAAATAGTTAATTCCATTGCATTTTTTCTGAGTTGCTTGAGTGTTTGGTACAGATCTTTACTACTTCAAAGAGGGCTTTGCTAATGTTAGAGGCTGCAGCAATGGAGGTGAGTAGTAAGCAGCTTTGGCCTCAGTAACCAGAATCCTCCAATTGGCGCTGGAGATTTGAGGTTGATAAAGTCACCAGGGTTACAACTTTTGCACCGCCGTTTCTCTAGGGCTCTGATTGAGCATTTGTTCGAGGCGAGCTCTGGGTTGTACCAAGACGTGGATTGTTTGGGTTTTGCCCAGGTTGTTTTTAGGGGGGTATGAGTGTCCACCAGATTCATTGCTGAGTCGTTGAATAATTCTAGTAGGACCAATGCATTCCCTGTCATGGGAAGGTCTGTGAAGTTTACTTCTAGTTCATTGACCGGTAAGGTTTCAAATGAATGGTGCTGATCGAGGGGGCATTTAGCCTGAACTTTGTGGACTATGGTCGAATATGTGATCGACAGTGGGATGACGGCATGGACAGACCAGTCAAGTGGCTGAAGGTCTGTGCAGGTGATTAGGGGAATGTTGTAAAGTCTTTGTTGTGTGTGGGGGAGAGCACAATTTGCTTACAGTCAATGGATCCAGTAAGTGTAAAAAGCATGCTTCGAGCGTGGTTGTCACTGTGCAACTCAGGGACGTAAAAAGATCTCAGAGAAAGACATTATTAGTATGTGCCGGTTGGGCAGAGGAGACTAAGTTGGAGATGTCATTAGCGAAAGAGTCCCTCCTGTGAGGTGTTCTTAAGATGTGGTTAAATGTGATGGATTCCTTGTAAGATAAAGGGACCCTTCCTGCAAGTGATTCTAATGAGCTTGTTCTGGGAGAAGGGATGATAGAGCATGGCCAATTGCTTCTATGGATGATTGTCACTGCGCCACCTACCATTCCTGGCTGGTCTGCATGTTGGATGCAGTAGCGTGGGGGGAGAAGGACATCAAACACATGGGAGATGGATGGTGCATGTGTCCGTGTGGGTTGAGGGTGTTGGATGGGGGTAAGGGTGGCATTGAGGAGGATTGCTAGGTTAGATTCCCAGGCCTGCCCAGGGAGCTTGGCCATTCAATCCCTAGCGAGAGTGGAGATAGGGTATGGAGGGAGGAGACATATGGTGATGTATTATGGTGAGTAGTAGCAGTATTGACTTCTTTGTAGGTTATATACAGGGTAGAGTGCCTGGCCCATAGCGCTATCAGGCCCGAACAGGCACAAACAGGTGAGGTCCTTGTCTTCGTCTGTCGTTTGCTGAGGATGCCTCACGAGGACTGGTTAAGTACGTGGTGGCTAGAGCAACTGAGTGTTAGGGCATGGACCAGCAGACTCCTCAATGAAGACTGCCTGTAGTCCTGAACTAATATTTAGCAAATTTAATGGATAATGTTGGCATGCATGAGACTGGCGGTTACCAATAAAAATGTACACTCTGAAGCATATTTTCAAAGAGTAGAGGAAATGAAAGTAGGGCAGAAAATACTATCATTTCATTTGCACTACTTTTAGAAATGCACAAGTCACCTTATTCTCAATGGAGACCTGCACATTACAGGATACGCTGGGCAGCAGTGCCAAGATGCGTTGTCCAGCTTACTTGCATCTGGCACTAATGTATGTCTGGCCTGGCTCCCAGCAGCCACTTGGTGGTTGGGAGTTCACTTAACAGAGACAGGCCATTGAAGGGCATTGTTTGTGGTGGGATTTGTGGCGAAGGGTTGTTCCTTATACAATTCCACACTGGTTCACCAATCTGCACCACATTTTGCACAGTTGCCTGTTAAGACCCTCCAGACATTGCTGGCTGCATGA
The DNA here is from genome assembly GCF_040938575.1 of Ambystoma mexicanum. NCBI lineage: Eukaryota > Metazoa > Chordata > Amphibia > Caudata > Ambystomatidae > Ambystoma > Ambystoma mexicanum. The sequence goes on along the minus strand of NC_090932.1, from coordinate 1,231,672,204 downwards.
CATTTGGACACCCCATCCCTTTCCCCGGATTTCAGCAAAGGTCCAAATTTGTTTGTGGCAAAGTGCTGGTCTTTATACAATTCCACACTTTTTCACCAATCTGCACCAACCTTTGAATAGTTTCTTGTTAGGACCCTCTGGACATTACTGGCTACATAACATTTGGAAATCCCACCCTGTTCCCCAATTCTCAGCACAAGTAAAAATTTGTTTATGGTTTTGTGGCTTGGCGACGCATTGATCCTTATACAATTGCACACCGTTTCACCAATCTGCATCAACATTTACATAGTTACCTGTTAGGACCGCCCTCTGGACATTACTGGCTGCATGACAATTGGACACCCTATCCCTTTCCCCGGATTTCAGCAAAAGTCTGAATTTGTTTGTGGCAAAGTGTTGTTCCTCGTACAATTCCACAACGTTTCACCAATCTGCACCAAATTTTGCAGAGTTACTTGCTAGGACCCTCTGGACATTACTGGCTACATAACATTTGGACACCCTACCCCGTTCCCCAGGTTTCAGCACAAGTCAAAATTTGTTTGTGGGTTTGTGATTTGGCAAAGCATTAATCCTTATACAATTGCACACCGTTTCACCGATCTGCACCATATTTTGCATAGTTACCTGTTAGGACGCTCCGCCTCCCGCGCCTCTCAGACATTACTGGCTACATGAAATGTGGACAACCCATGGCTTTCCCCAGATTTCAGCACCTGCACACATGAGACGGTTGCCTGAAATCTGTGAAATATCAATGTGGTCGTAGAAGGACCAGTCCCGAAACAAGGAACAAAACTGAAGGTCGAGGCCCTGGGATCAGATTCAGGATATGCTTCCAGACACAGTTACTGAGTACAACTCAATGGATACGGTGGTGGATGCTGACGAAGCCATAAACTATCCAACAGAATTCCTCAACTTACGCGAACTCCCCGGAATGCCACCACATCACCTTCGACTGAAAGTTGGGTCACTCATCATGCTGCTGCGCAATCTCAACCCACGTAGGCTGTGTAATGGCACAAGGCTATTTGTAAAAAAAACTGCTGCCCAACCCATGAGGGGACAGTGTTCACCGGGAAGGGAAACAAAACATGTTTTAAATAAAGAAGTCTTACAATGAACATGTACTTCGGTAATATTGAACCTTAGTTCCATAATTGTTGGCACCGTCAGCGTCACGTCAGCATCATGCCACCCATCATGCTGCTCAGGAATCTCCATGTTATTATCACGTACAGTTATACGTTTCAGAATGACTTTTTAAGAAGAACAATAAATTGTGTTGGCTAATGTTTATAAGAAAAAAATGTTTAAATGATAAACTGATAAAATCTTTCTTATGGAACCTTTGCGAAAAACGTAAAGCTACCTTAAGGTATTTCTAACAAATAGTACCTATAAGAAAATAAAATCCCGGGCAAGGCTGGCTATATCCGCTAGTACTCTGAATAAAAGCATTGCAATCCCTGATTGGGGGGTTGAAATGTAAGTGTGACAGCAAGTGCATCTCATCACATGCGCCAAAAAGGTTTGGAGAATCTGCACTGCCTGTAATCCTATCCTGTTTTGGACAAAGACACTGGACTAACATGCATTAATGTCCTGCTAATTTGACACCACTTTCCGCAAACCTTTCTTGGGAGTGTGTGAACGCCAATGGGGGCCCACGCAAGAAGGCTTTTTATGCCAGATACATTTTCTAAAGGTGGCCCTTCCCCAGCCATTACTGAAAGTGCTAGCTCCGCCCTCCCGACCTCCCACACGATTCCCCCTAGTTGTGGCCTGGTCTCATAGGCTGAATGAGCTATTTAAGTGGTATGCAACTGATCTTATATGGGTCAGTGCTTATCAGTATTTTGACCGCGGTTATCGTTTCTGCTCTCCGCCTTCCCAGTGAGCAGAAAAGCAATGAGATAAGCTCATCTGATAAAGGTAAACCAAATTGTGTGGTGGGTAAAGCATTTTTTGTTTAACAAAAATATTGTAATCATTTGCTCGTCAGACTTTTTCTCCACATGGCTTGTCATTAAAATTGCAGGGAGCACCAGCCCTAATGACAGTAATTCACGAGGCCTTCCATCGGCACATAGAGCAGACTGCGCACTGCGCGGGGAGGGAAACAAGCACTTGTTTGAACTGTCAGAGGCGTCTCCAGAGCTCTCTCATTACGGGTGGCTCTGCATCCCACACTCTCCCTGCTTCTGTCCTTGGCTGGGAGTCAGACTGTATAATAAGACCCAAACCCTGGTGCTTTCCAGCACGATAATTCATCAGACGCAATGCAAGAAAAGGAAAAGTTGAAAAGGTGACTTAAACAATTAATGACTAGAGATTCGCGCTAAACATGTAATGAAGCACTTCCCAGGCTATAGGTCTGGGCGGAGCCTGTTTTCGTGTCAGTGAATTGGGAACACGTGAATAGTGTCACCGTGTCAGGCATTTATTGCGCGCCTGGAATGTAGGAAGCTGCTACATGGTGGCCTTTCATCTTGGGTGGAGGGGGAATAGGAGGGTGGGAGGGATTATCGATTCCGTGCATGAAATTGAAGAACAATTTGTATAGTAAAGGGGAGGCCTCTAAATTAAACTTAATTACCAGAGAGTGTTCATGTTAGTATATGTGCAATAATAACCTGTAAAAGACCAGGGGAAAGCCCTTGGATCTAGATGGCACCCAGAATGAACTACGAAGAGATTTTGCCAACCTCAATTTTACCATATATAGCAGACCCAAATAACACACGTTGAATGCTAGAAGGCGGCACCCACTACTCTCCCCTTTGCCACATTTGTTATTGGTTTCTGTAGAGCATTGGTATTCAAACTGTTTTATACTTAGCCCCCCCACCCCCCTTGAGCAAAATTATTGTTGCTGGGCCCCATAAAATGCCACTACTGCATATCCTTCCAATTAAAATCAGTCCCCATATTCCCTTTTTAATGGAACCTCGCACCCTCTTTGAAAATGCTTCGGGTCCCCCTAATGGGGACAGTCGCACAGTTTGAAGCCCACTGCGGCTTAGAGGGATATATATTTCAGAACCCAATGCACTGAGTTTATCTGAAGTTAGGCAGGTCATGCAGCCAGGCACTGAACGTCAGTTATTGAAAGATATCGTCCCCCAACAAGATGTCTATGAATAGAAAGCAAAACGACCCCAGGGAAGGAGAACATTCGAAAACGAATAAGGTGCAAGGTCAAAAATTTGCAATGCAGATTCCAGCTCACACATGTAGGCATAAACATGACGTAAACATGGACCTATCCCCAATTGGCAGAGGGAAAATGCTGAATAGTATTTCACCTGGTAAATCATCACCGTGGGATTTGGTAGGTGTTGCAAAAGAGTATGGAAAATATGCCCTTCATTGGGTCATCACTCAATTCCCAATGGGAAAGTGCCAGTGGGGACCCTACAGTGGTCTCACTACTTGATCGTAAATTGTTCAACATCAGGAAAGTGTCTTAGATAGCCTTTGGCAAAATGTACGGGTGCCACCTCTTCTTACTGCCTTCTCGGAAACCTCTACATTTTTTTACCCCTTTCAGTCGGGATTCCGCCCTGGCCGGGCCACAGCGAGCATCCTGGTCTTGGTTATGTATGATCTTACCATGTTGGTTGACAAGGGGAGAGTGGGAGCACTGATTATATTCGATCTATCTGCTGCTTTTGACACGGTCAACCACTCCCTCTTGATGGAACGCCTGGTTTCGGCAGGTCTATCTGGACCAGTGCTGTCTTGGTTTGACTCATTCCTGGCTCCCTGAGCTTCTGCTATTATTCCTATAATGATGACATGAAGATTTTTTTATGGCTTAATCTCACCCGGTCTCATACGTCGTCTCAGTTTAGGGAGTGTCTGTGGCTGTGGGATGTTGGATGAGCAACTATTGGCTTAAACTGAAAGAAGACAAGACAGAGGTACTGGTGGTGGGTCCCCCTTCCTCTTCTTCTCTGTGGATACCTTCTTGTTGGCCTTCTGCTCTCAGTTCCTTTCCTACCCAACGGTGTCTGTTGTTAAATATTTGGGCTTTAAGATTTCTGCCCCTCTTTCTATGTAGGCCCAGGCCAGCGCTATTTGTCAGGCTGGCCATTTCCATTTAAAGGTCCTCCGTAAGGTTTTACCCTTTCTTCCTTCACATCTTCATGCTCTGGTCATTGCCTCCCTTATTTTAAGTTGCAGAATATCTGCAGGACAAGTTTGTACCCTATATCCCTGGGCATTCTCTTTCCTCTCAGGATGCCGGTCTTATTTTTGTCCCCCATTTTCGGTTAACTAGGACTGGGGTGCAGTCTTTCTCTATTGCAGCATCTAAACTTTGGAATTCTTTGCTGCCTTCTCTTAGGGCTATTGAGAATCATCTCCAATTTAGGCCTTTTTTTAAAACCTTTCTATTTTATGTTTTAGGGTCTCAGGCTGTATATGTTGTGGTTTTGTGCCAAGATACCTTTTTGTGTGCATGCGCTATATAAATGTATGTAACATAACAGTACACTATCTGATACAGTCACTGGCCTCAGCACTTTGTAATTAATCGTGCACAAGAATCACAAACAGTTACTCTATCCAGGACACATGCCATCTCAGTTGAAAAATCTCATGAACAGGGGCACTAGAGAGCAGCGCACAAGATGGCCACCTTGCTGTGTGGTGACGGCCTATACCGGCAGGAATCTGGAAAATATATTGGTCTCTGAGCAGAGGGTGCATGATTACGACGATGGAGGTGAGAGCAGATCCCTTGGGTAAAAGAACATATGAAAATAAGAAAAGGAAAACGGTTGTGCAACGGTCACAGGGTACAACAATATACACGCCTGCAAGAGCAATGAGAGAGGAGGAGGACTAGGAGGGAAGGAGAAGACCACTCCCCTCGGTGCACAGAGCCACAAAGGTGCTCTGCTCCAACAGAAGAGGAGGCAAGCCAGGTGAGGCTAAGGGAGACCTGACAGCACTGAAGGAACGGTGTCCGGTGGCACAGTGAGAAGCAGCCAAGTGAGCTGGCGGGTCGCAACGAAGACTCTGAGCAGCGGTCGCTGTGCACATAGATCCGCATGACTGTAAGAGTAGCAGGAGGGGGAAGGCCTCTCCTGTCGGCACATGTAGCTCCACGGTAGGACTCCGAAGGGCGAGCTTGGATGGCCACTAAGAGGTCGGGAGAGCCAACAAGCATTGACAGATGTGTTGGAGGATAACAGCCTGAGGACCTGCAAAGTGGGGTGAGCGTGTGGCAAGAGTTGGAATGGAGGGTATAGACCTCAGTGAAAGACCTTGCCCTGCAAAGGGAGGGAGAGCTTCTGGAGAGCAGTCGCCCTGGGGCGGCATAGGGCACCTGGTGAACATGAGGAAGTAGCAAGTGCCCGTCCACATTTGGAGTGGTAATTCACAGCTGGCAGTGATAAGGAGAGGAGTGATCATAGAAGAGGCCTCTGCGGAAAGATAGTGTGGGCTGCCCAACCTGAGCTACACTCCACAGTTTACAGGATATGGATTTCAGTGGAATTGCTGGCAGTGGAGGGTAGAGGAAGGGGTAGAGATTTAATTTTGCTCACTGGCGCAGGCAGCAATATGGTCAAGGAAAAGATGGAGAAGACGTTGCAGAGGAAAATGGGCAAATATGCATTTGACTGCATAGAGAAGAAGACATCTCATGGTGGACTGATCACTGGGAGAAGAGGCAAAAACAGGCAAAACTACAGATGTAGAACCAGCTTGTTGGGTGTCCTGACCCACGTTTGATCTATCATGCTACAACATTTGGTGCTGTGGGCTTAGGAAATCCAAGATGGCCGAAAAAGCCCACGTGCGCCAGAATCCACGAAAACCGCGCAGCTTGTGTGCACACCAAAATGGTCGCCTGACTTGCCACCCCAGGTGCGGGTGTGCTGGGTCAGAAGAGCCATGAGTGAAATGGAGTGCCAAAGAGAAGAACAGCAGTGCCTGTTCGCTAGAAAGCACTTTAAAAATCACCTTTTGTTTCTCTGAATGCCAGCTCAAAATGCCTATTTTCAAACATTGCAACACATCCAAAAATCTCACTGAACACCAGCGGACATCTGGCAGAATGAAGTATGTGTGCATACTAAATCTGGGAAGATGAAGAGCCCAAAACAATGTTTATAACAAGACTGGCTGAGCTGTGGATTTCAGCAGTTTAAGTAAATGTGGACTGAAAGACACTAAAAATCTAAATGTTTAAAAGAAATGAGTGACCTATTTCTGAGTGTCACATAGGTTGCAATTGTTTAAATGTCATAGTTTTAAACTTAGAATCAGCATTCTAGCTGCATATGTAGAAATGTTTAGTTTTATTTGAATGCAGAAAACTGGGGAACAAAAAGTGACATTTTATCTGAAACCTGGCTTGAGAAACTGAATTCTGCCTGACATCTACCCCCATCAGGAGTGAAATTTGAGTCACATTCGTTCCCAGGCCTATCTGCCTTTTGCTGGCCACACTAAGGATATGCCATCTCTCTGATAATTGAATTAAGGGGAGCCCCACAGAATACAGGAGCTCTGAACAAAGCCCTGTCCTGACTCAGGCAAATGTTTTATTGGCGGGAGTCGTAAATGGAGCTTCCTCCTGGAAGGACAGGGGAGGGGCACTGCCTGTCAGAGCAAGCTGGCTTGGCAGAACTGGAAAAACCAGAAATTCAACCTTGTGCTGGGGGGGAAACCACACCCTTTGGGGCCAGAACATAACTCTAAAAAGATGGATCATTCATAGAGCGGACATGTGAAAATTTTATAAATGATACCATAATTCTTGTGATTTTTCTGCCCACATTTTAAGACGTGTTAGGACCCGGTGGTATGTTCAGGGGGGTTTTAGCGGAAAAGAGGATATTACTCAAAATGTGTGCATGTGAAAAATCTGACACTTCATCAACTAATGTCCATACTCCTTGCGCACATGTGTGTAAATTTGGGTTAATGTCCGGTATTGCAAACCAGTTAAAAAGTGCAAAATATTGCCATTTCTGAAAGCAAGCTCCCAGGAAGGGCAGATTTGGACAGGGTATACCTCCTGTAATGCATGATGGGTGCATGTAATTTCAAACCACTGTGTAGCTATGAAATATGTCTTTTGGGTCAAAATATAGATTGTGTGCAATTTGACAGGGGAGGATCCTCTGACCCATAAAACCTACAGCATCACTCTGACTCACAGTTCCTTCCCCAATCATGGGAGAGGGGAGAATTGGGCCAATGGGCAGTTGAAAGAGGGGCTGGCTAGTGATGCTGCACACACACCAATTTTCAAAACACATAAAAGCAGACAGACAGGACAGATAGGGACTTCAAATCCATTTGCAGCTGGAAGCTCTGCCGGGAAAATCCATACTTTACCTCCATCAACCTTCAGAGAGCTAACATAGAGACTTCAATCTATCCACCTTCAGAGAGACCCAGACCAGACCGCTGTTAGCAGAATCAGAGGGATGAACCGGAGTCCAGTCCAAAACCTGACCAGATCCGTGGCGAGGCCCATTTAATTCAAGAATATATTGTGAGTACCCAGCAGAACTGTGTAGAACCAATCTCTTAGTTAAAATAATATAATTCAATCTATTTTAATCTAAGTAGAACTGCCTCCTAACTGTCACCTGTCATTTTCTAGTTGCTAGCTGCCACTTGTCTTTTTGAACTTTAAAATTTCAAATCTGAAAAACGACCTTCACAAAATTGCTCAGATCTCCGCGACCGTTTGTCCTAGAGACTTGCAGTAACTTTCATCTGGAAGCTGAGATCCTAGGCTGTCCTAGGACCCCAAAACGATAGTGCTAGTCCTTGTAGATCCTCTGTAATCGCGCCTGGCGCACTCGGAAAAATCTGCCGCGATTTTCAAATTCCTCCACGTGTAAAAAATCTGCTGCTGCTTGCCTTCCGTTAAAGAAAAAATTCGTTTAACCTGCTAGTTACTCCTAGATCCTTGCTAAAGTGAGTCTGGACTAATATTAACTAGATACCACTCACCCTGAACCTCTAGAGGGAATTAAAAGCATTTTAGCATATTTTTCACTTCATTGCCAGCACATATAAAAGCATTTTGGGCCTGTGTTCCAACTTCTGTAGTCTAAGCTTGCTAGGGTGAATTGAATTACATTTGATTGCATTTCTGAGAACTGTGTGCTTTCCTTCCATTTCCTTGCATTGCATAAAAGGGGAGAGGGAATTGCCAGAGAAAAGTGATTACATTGTTTTGTTGAAATCATATTGAGTATTTTCTGTATTGCATTTTCATTCAACATTACATCCATCTGAACTTATCTAAAGCATTCTCTACCACCTTATTCTTCTGTTCCTATTCACAAGTGTGCTAGTGCCAGATTCTCCGTTGTTAATCTTTATCATATCAGATTAAGTGTGATATCCAATTATTAATTTATTATAAAGTGTGATATATATATCTATTGTTTAAATTATCAAATAAACCTTTTAAACTTGCAAAACAGAACTACTTCTTGGCTCAGTGGGGTCAGGAGGATTCCAAGAGAGGGGTGTTATATAGGGGTAGTCATCCAGAACGCATGAACTGGACATAAAGATATATCAATAAGGGTTTCCATTCAGTATCCCAGACTAGGCATTGACTTAGCTGTAGTGTTGAATTGAATCCTCTTACAAATTGGGGGCTCGGGCCGGACGTTTGGGTTAGATCTATCACTTGTGCAGATCAATACAGTGTGCCAGCTGACCAGATACACATATCCGGTCGGATCACCACACTGTGTTACGCTGTAAAGCACTCCTCAAAGGAACGCTCTTAGGAAAAGGTCTGTTTTGCAAAAATAAAATACAAACTTCTGTAAGTCAGGAAGGAACTCAAATTCCAGAATGACGACCTTGGTAGATATGAAAATAGCCAGAGAGCACTTCTTACACAAGTTATTTGTGAGAGGTGAGTGGACTCACCAGGACCGCATGGTCTGGTTGCAGGCCATCACGCAACAGGTCACGGAAACAGGGTCAGATATATGAAGAGATCAGGGTCCCTTACATGTGGCCCTGAGTGAACTATACATGGCTCCTAAAGCTAAGGATGAACAAGACAAGATGGTTAGGATAGCGGCGTACCTGTACCTATATATGGGAGACATGCAGGATAAATGTACTGAAAGCCAAGATCTGGCGAATAAGCGACAGATGGCGTTAGAGAAGGTCCAATCTGACCTGGTCTCTTCTGAGCAGAGGCTGCAGGGGAGCCAGGAGTCAGAAAATGAGAGTAGACAGCACATCATTAAAATAAAGAAGGACATGGATATACTGCAACAGGAAAAGACAGACCAGGATGCCAGAATTCTGGCTTTGCAGAAGGAACGCCAAGACAGTTTGGACTCCCTACTGCAGAGCCAGAAAAAGCTGGAGCAACAGATCAATTTCAACAGGGCATGCACAGAGCAGGTAGCCACCCTGCAAATCCAACTAGACAGAGAGAAAGAGGAGAGCAATAAACTGATCCTGAAAGACCTGGATACCCAGGCAGAGTTTGATCAGGAGCGCCAGAAAGCTGGTGCCTTCCAAAGGCAAAGGGATGACCTGGCGTCACAAATTCAAGCTCTTGGTCAGGAAAGGGACACCTTAGGCCAGGAAGTCTGCCACTTAAGAAGAAAAATGGAAGAAAATCACCTGGCCCACCAGGGACTAGGTGACCTCCAAAAAGAACACAAGGACTTGCTAGAGCACACCAGGAGGGTGGAGGAGGCTCTGGCAAGAAAGGAACAGGCCAATAGGGACACAGCTCAGGAGGTAACCCTCCTGCAGCAAAGACTGGCCCAGTGCTCCAGGACCAATCAGGAAACACAGAGAGAGAATGAGGCCCTCTGCCAGCACAATGATAGGCTCCAGCAACAGGTAGCGATGCAGGAGAGACTGATAGAGTCGAGTAAGGCCTTAACTGAGGAACTGAAAGCGCAGGCTCTTGCATTGCAACAGGGAGCAGGGGCGGATAGAGACCAGGTTCGCTGGGAGAGGGAGACTCATGAGCATAACCTCAGGAGCCCTAGTACCAGAGGCCTTTATCTCTCGCAGTCCCTGGACTCTGCCACCCCCATGTCCCCTGGCGCACATGAGCACCGGGCCACAGGGATGGCAGACTACTATCCAGCCAGAAGCATGGGGCTCATAGGCCAGTACCTCCCAGGAATGGATGGGCGGGCATCCGGGTATGGGCACCCAAGCACAGTGCAATTTGATGGGGAACCCCAGGAGAGTAGGCCCATTAAGGGCATCCTGAAAAGCTCTGCCCAGTTAGGTCAGTGGGGGGGGGGACCCAGCAAATCCGGGCCGCAAGGAGGGATCTGAAGACTCCTCTGAGCACCACAGGAAACAGGAGACCAGGTCCCCACATTCTGCCAGCCATTCCCAGGCTCGCAGAATCCGGGAAAACCTGGAAGATCTGACGGGAACCTCTGGGAGCAGTGCCTCTGAGTCAGAAGATGAATGGACCAGGGTTACCCGAACCAAAAGGGCCAGTAAGGCAAAAAGGGCCTTGCTTAAGGACCCCTTAAAGCAGATTAAGGCGATCAGGAGCGTCATCACGCCTTATCATAAGAACGCTAAGTATTCTGTTTGGGAGCACTTAGAGTTGTTTGAGCAAATGATGGAGACTTTCCATTTGAAGGACAGCCAAAGCTGTATTCAATATGTAAAGTGGACCTTCTCCCCGGAATACTCTAGTTTCTTTGCGGGGCTGGAGGACCAAAATCATTTAAGATGGTCCACCTATAAGGCGGCCATCTTGAAACATTTTTCTGTTCACAGAAATCCTCAAGAGGCTCGCAAGGCAGCCTACAATTTGCAATGTGGGGAGGATCAGGCCCCACAAGAATTTGTGCAAGAACTGAAACGTGCTTTTGCGCAGACCACCAGAAGGGTGCGCACAGACAGTAGAGAATTCATTAATACATTTTTTCATGCCTTGCCCAAATACATAATGGCCCAGCTCGTGAGGGATTTTCACGAGAAAAGATCTTTAGACTGGGTCATTGAACAGGCTACCCGGATCTATGAGGTGCAAAAACCGGTAGATAGCAAAAGTAATGCCCAGAAAAACCCCAAAGCCAACAGCACCCCTGCTGCTGCCAAGGTGGCAGAGGTAAAGGTCACCCCCGTTTTGGATTGGGAGATGGGGGGGCCTAAAAACCTACCTGCACCTAATAATCCTAAACCCAGAAATCCCTCGGGACAGTCACAGGCAGGGAGTGAAAGAGGTAGTCCCCCCAATGGGGTCCCTCGCTCTCCTGACTATGTAAGTCCTCGCTACAAAGGTAACAGTCCAATCCTGGGTTATGTGTGGACTCCCCCAGCCCAAGGGGGGGGATCCAACCGAGCACCGAACCCAGGGAACTTCCCTCCAAACTTCTCACAGGAGGGCAGAAACTCACCAAACCCTGGGCAGAACTTCTTCCCCAGGTATCCACCCAACTTCCAACCCCAAAATCCTCCACCCTTCTTTCCCCAATTCCCTGAGCCCAGACAATCGAATCCGGGAGAGGGGAGGCCAAGGGTGGAGGGGTATCCAAATCTTCCCAACCAGGGGTACTACCAAAGAAGGGATAGCTACCCTTCCCGGGATCAGCCCAGGGGAGAAAACAGGGCCCCGTATCAGCCTGAGCGGGTTTCCCAGTTAGAGCGCCAGGTTCAAAACATGGCGCGGGATCTGGGTCACATACTGAGGGCTCAGCAGAACCCTCAGATCGGCATGCCGGCGCAGAACGCACCCAACTCTGGACCTGGTGCTCCAGAACAATGACGGGGGCAGCACCCCGATAACTCACCGGTTCCCAGGGAGGAGGCACAAGGGGAAGGGGGGTGTAAAGCCTTGGAGGAAGCTTCCTTCCTCACTTGTAAACAGCCCCTGGAAACCCAGGAACCGGAAACAAAATCTCTTGCCCCTGAAAATCTGCCTCCTAAGGAGCAGAGGTGGGGTAGGAGAAACAAAAGACCCAAACAGACTCAGTTTGAGGAGGAGGTACAGATCTTCCAATTTGAGGGAGAGGGATAGTCAGAGGATCCTGGGAAAAGGATCTTCTCCTTCAGAGAGGGGGGAACTCCTCCCAAAGAAAAATGGGTCCCTAGGGATGCAAATCCAGACTGGGGAGATATGGAGGCTGAGCTACCGCCGCCCATCATCTCATCCCAGAACCCACAATACCAAAATCCACTGGTTCAAACCCATCCTGAGGACTGCCTCCAAAAAGGGGGGGGCGGCCCAGAACCGGAGCCAGGGGAACCCACAATGGCTCTGATCTCCAGTTGCCAACTTTTTCTTTCAGATTCCCAAGGCTCTCCACAGAATTCTGCCCAAATCTCTTCGCTAGCGATGTCCAAAACCAGAAAGTTAGCCCACCAGTTGTCCAAAAATGTGCATTATCTGTGCCCCCTTGAGGAGAAGGAGCGAAGATACTATGCCCCGGTACAAGTACAGGGGCAGGGTACAATCTTGGCACTGGTGGACACTGGATCTCAAGCTACCCTTCTGTCCAGAAGGGCCTTTGACAAACTGAATGCAGGAAGGGGAGAGAATTACCAAATTCCTCTCACCTCTCTTCCTGGACAACTCCAGAACTTTGACGGGAAGGAAATTCCCGTCGAGGGGACGGCAGACTTGGACATTAAGATCGGGCGACACAAGGTGAAACACCCGGTCATAGTTGTGACTCCAGAGGGCACCCCTTGTTTACTAGGGAATGACCTCCTGAGAAGGTTGTCACCCCTAATAGATTGTGTAAACAAGGTCCTCTGGACCCAGACTAGCCGACCAATAAAATTAAAACAGAGTGTCAACCATGTTAGTTTAAACGGCACCTGCCACATGGTTGAACAAAAATCTGACCAAGTAGAATTTCACTTCCAGAATAGCCAAATTCCAGACGTGACAGTAATAGCAGTAGGACAACAGACTGGTGATGGGGGGTCCTCTCTATTTCTGAAAATCAACCTTCCTTCCAGTCTAAAGTGGTACTCCACGCTGGAAGGAAACACTCTGAGATTCTATACTAATCCACAATCCGAAACTCCCACTCCTATAGTCCAGAAAGATGTGGAATCAGCTCAGAGCCTGGCTGATATTCAGCAAATTGGAGAGCAGTTGTTCATCCCTGTCCAATTAAATGATGGGAAGGACTCTGTTCTCGCTCGAGTGTGCGTGAACAATGGTAAGAGCTTCATCAGCGAAGCCATGTTTCGCCAACTCCCAAAAGATCCAGCCATTCCCACATTCAAACTGATAGACAAATGGGAAATGGACCTGGAAGCACCCAATTCCAAACATCTCCTGCCAAGCAGGTGTATGCTCAAAATCTCCATTGGCAACAAGAGCATAGTCCATAATTGTTGGGTCGTGCGAGACGTCACTGCCGCCTTTTACTTAGGCAGTGACATTCTCAATCGCTTTGCCATTAGTTTGGACCTAATAAACTTCAAAGCTTGGTCCCGATTAGCGGATAATCCCATGGGCTTTGATGATCCAGAAAAAGCATTTAGGTCAGCTCAATTGCTACCTTATGCAGTTGAAATTCAGGTTAAAGAGGAAGTCACCATCCCAGAAAGGACCCGACAATTCTCCCTGGAAGTGAAAGTTAAAAGAGGACAATATCTGCAAAACCCTGATGCTTACATACATCTAAACGCTTCTCTCCAACAGCAAGGGTTGGGGGTAAACCCAACTCCATTAGTCAACATAGAACATGACACCATTCCAATAGAGGTGGATAACAGCGACTTAAAGAGTATTACTCTAGCCGCAGGCACCATTATTGGAGTGGCGGTTGATGACCGACATTTCTCCATTGATCTTGGAAATGAACTGTTAGGACCAATCCCCAAGGACTGTTTTGACAGTGACAGTGATGACAACGCAACACCAGACAGGATCTTTACCCGGCATGGGGGGAACTTCCTGGTGTACACCTCTTGCCCTTATGGTAAGGAAGATGTGACTTGTGACTTCAGGAGGGATGAGGTGATTTTCCAGGTCCATGAGGGCTGCCTTTCCCACCTGAAGCCTCCAGTTGAAATCAGCACTCTGACCAGGGACTTCTCCACCCAGCTGGAGGAGGCCGCTGAGATAGCCAAACCAGAAGTCTTTCCGGGCTTCAGGCAGATGGTGGAAGAGAGAGTCAACCTAGCTGATGCCTGTGTGACTCTGGAACAAAAGCAAAAGTTGAAACAAGTTTTCTTGGATTTCCAAGATCTCTTTGCGGTAGACTCATATGACTGTGGCCGTACCGACATCCACACAACAACAATCCCCACGGACCCTGGCATGACTCCAGTGTTTGTGAAGCAATATCGTTTGCCTCTCGCATCCATGGAGTCCCTTACTGAAATAATTAAGAACCTTGAGTCCAGGGGAATAATCCGTCCCGTCCACAGCACCTTCAATAATACGGTGCTGGGAATATTGAAGCCAAACGGCCAGTGGAGACTCTGTGCTGACCTTAGGGAGCTCAACAAACGGGTCCATACTTCCCGATGGCCTCTTCCCTACATTGACCAAGGGCTGGCCCAGATCCAGGGGTCACAGGTATTCACTGCAATAGACCTGACCAATGGGTACTGGACTGTGCCTGTCAGTAGGGAGGACCAATACAAACTGGCTTTTACCTTTGGGGGCCAGCAGTATACATGGACCCGGACTCCCTTCGGATACCTTAACTCCGGTAATGAGTTCAACATTTTCCTACATAAGGCCATACCGACCTGGGTGCGAGGGGTAACCTGGCTTATGTAGATGATGTCCTCATCAAAAGTTCATCTGTGGAGGAACATATAGCGGAGATCCGTTATGTTCTGACGCAGTTGAGGGCCGCCGGAGCAAAACTTTTCTTTCAGAAAGCACAGTGGTGTAGAACCCGTGTTAATTTCTTGGGGCATGAGATTACTCCTCAGGGTCTCTGTCCCCAGGAAAAGAAAGTGGAAGCACTTCAAAAACTGAAAGACCCCACAACTCTGCGGGAACTAAGGAGCCTCCTTGGACTGACTAATTACAGCAGAAAGTTCATTGAGGGCTACGCAGAGATCACCAGACCCCTGATTCATCTCCTGAAGGGGGGGGTCAAGTGGGAATGGGGTCCAGAACAAGCAGAGGCAGTAAAACGACTTAAAAGAAGCCTCTCACAAGCGCCTTGCCTGGCTTACCCTGTCAGAAACAAGGAGTTCTTCCTGGAGACGGGGTTCTCTAATACGTGCTTGACAGCAGTATTATACCAAAAGCATGACAAGGTCAATAAAGTAATCTCCTATGCGAGCAAAACTTTATCCTCTGTGGAGGAAAAATTCAACGATTGTGAGAAGGCACTGCTGGCGACGGTGTGGGCATTGAAGAATTACCGCCCGTTTATCCATGGGGAACACATCATAGTGGAGACTCCACACCAGCCTCTGCAATATCTCCAAAGTGACAGAATCCGGGCCGGAAATGTGAGTAATTCCCGAATTACTTCCTGGATTCTATTAATGCAAGGCTTTCCTGTGGAGGTCAGATATGGCCAAAACAAGAAGAGTCCCCTCGCGCAAGGTCTGGCTGACTTGCATGATTGTGCCAGAGAAAACTGTCTTGAGGACGAAAGTCTAAAAATCAAGGACAACATGGAGGCATACCTTAATTCCCCACACAAAGTCTTTGAAGAAGACAAGTGTGAGGGAATGCCCACTGTGTATGTGGATGGATGCTCTTACCATGTTGACAACGACCGGGAGAAAGAACTGGTGGCCGGCGTAGGGAATGCATGGGTGAATGAGTCCCCAGAACCCTCCTCTGGATGCAAAATTGGTCCCCGAAGTAGTCAGGTGGCAGAATTGATGGCTGTGCATCAGGCCATCCTCACTGCTGTCCAGCATCAACTCCACGAACTGGTCATAATCACAGATTCGGATTATGTACGGAACGGGTTCGTGGAGCACCTGGTTAATTGGAAAACCAGAGGCATGTTATGTGCTAACAACAAACCCTTGAAACATGGGAAGTTGATCCAAAACATTGATGATCTGGTCACCTCGAATGAGATGACCATCTATTGGAAAAAGATCAAGGGTCATTCCAAAGTAGAGGGACCAGACAAAACTGGAAATGACTTAGCTGATCAGTTGGCCAAAACCGGGGCCATCCAAGGGGATCTAATTGAGATTGAGTCCCTGTTGGGGGAAATCCAGGTCACTGCTATCACTAGGTCCCAGACAAATGCTCACAACGACCTTTCAATTGCACAATGGAGTAAGGAGACCCCTGATGCTGATTTGATTGCAGCTCAGAAGGGGGATCCAATAATTGGTAAATTTTACCAGCACATTGAGGACCCTGAGAACTTTCCCCTGACGGATACCGATTACACTGGGAAAGAGGACCTAAGAGTGTTGATGAAATGTCCAAAAATGTTCCGAATCCAAGACGGTTTGCTGGTAAGGAACTCCAAAGCTGGCCACGATCAGTGGGTGGTTCCTACCTCATTCCGAAGCCTGATGTTAAGTCACGCCCATGATGCGGCCACCGCCGGTCATAGGGGGTTTCACACAACATTGGAAATTTTAAGAGAGGTTGCATACTGGCCACACATGGGGCAGGACCTCGACCAATACTTGAAGGGGTGTCTTGTGTGTGCACAATTTCAGCCACCATCCCTCACGCACCGTGCGCCTCTCCAAAAGAGGGGGATGACACTGCCATGCTCAGATTTACAAATCGACTTTGTAGGCCCTGTGATTCGCTCTGCTAGGGGGAATAAGTACATGTTGACTGTGACATGCTTGTTTACCAAGTGGGTGGAATGTCTCCCAGCCCCAAATTGCAAGGCAGAAACTGCAGCTGCCTTGATGATTAACCACATCTTTTCCCGTTTTGGTCTACCTCAAAGGATTGAGTCAGACAGGGGTAGCCACTTCACCAGTGAAGTAATGACAAAGATGTGGGAGATACTGGGGGTCAAAAGGAAGTTGCATATTGCTTATAGACCAGCTTCTTCTGGAGCAGTGGAACGCTACAACCGGACAATTGTGAGCATATTAAAAAAATTTGTGGCAGATTCTGGGCCAAGTTGGGATATCCGATTACCTCTGGTCCTAATGGCCATCAGATCTACCCCTTCATCTGCAACCAAAATGTCACCATTTGAGTTGATGACTGGGCGCAAAATGGTGCTTCCGCAGCATTTGCTCTATAGGACCCAAGAGCAGACACTGATAAATGCCTCCACTACTCATGAGTATGTGGAGAATTTAAGGAAACACCTCCAACATGCTTTTGCTTATGCTCAGCGGAATCTAGAAAGATCGGCTGATAGCATGAAGACCCATTATGACCTGAAAACTTCCAGGAAGGAATATCAGGTGGGAGACCGGGTCTATCTATACAATTTCCAAAGGAACCAGGCCAAGCAGCGCAAATTTTTGCCTACATGGAAGGGACCCTTTGAGATCATCGACAAGATCTCCCCTGTGGCCTACAAAATCCACATCCCCAAAGGTCCTTTGGCAGCGGGGGAAGACAAGTGGGTCCACATTAACCAGTTGAAGTGTTGCCATCCCAGGCACACTCTGCAACAACTGGAGGAATCCTCTGGAATCCTAGCGGGTACTGTCTCAGACTAATTCAGTTCCAACCATAAAACATACCACATCTAGTCTCTAAAATATTGTGATTGCATGAAACTGTCTTAGTTATACTGTTTTTTTTTTCAAAATAAGAATGTAATGTTTCGTTATGATGAAATTTATATGCCACCCCACTATATCAATGGTGGTGGAAAAATGTCTATGAATAGGTATTGCCGCTCTTCCTTTGTCGTCCTAGGAGAAAGAAAAGCTGGAGACGGGCCAAGGAGGACGATCCGGAGATCGGGAGCAGAGACGCAAGGGGCCAAGCGTACCGCCCAATATTCCCATCAGGACCGGCGAGGAGAACCGATCGATCAATACCGGATGGAGGAAAAGATGCTGAACTGTGCCATTTGCAGAATTGGAAGAAGATTATGTGGACATACCAGTGCGTGGGTCAAAACCCTTGTGCACCCGACTCCCGATCGACTCAAATTCAAAGGGCAGTCACGTGGGGGGATGTGTTGGGTGTCCTGACCCACGTTTGAGCTATCATGCTACAACATTTGGTGCTGTGGGCTTAGGAAATCCAAGATGGCCGAAAAAGCCCACATGTGCGCCAGAATCCACGAAAACCGCGCAGCTTGTGTGCACACCAAAATGGTCGCCTGACTTGCCACACCAGGTGCGGGTGTGCTGGGTCAGAAGAGCCATGAGTGAAATGGAGTGCCAAAGAGAAGAACAGCAGTGCCTGTTCGCTAGAAAGCACTTTAAAAATCACCTTTTTAACCTCTGAATGCCAGCTCAAAATGCCTATTTTCAAACATTGCAACACATCCAAAAATCTCACTGAACACCAGCGGACATCTGGCAGAATGAAGTATGTGTGCATACTAAATCTGGGAAGATGAAGAGCCCAAAACAATGTTTATAACAAGACTGGCTGAGCTGTGGATTTCAGCAGTTTAAGTAAATGTGGACTGAAAGACACTAAAAATCTAAATGTTTAAAAGAAATGAGTGACCTATTTCTGAGTGTCACATAGGTTGCAATTGTTTAAATGTCATAGTTTTAAACTTAGAATCAGCATTCTAGCTGCATATGTAGAAATGTTTAGTTTTATTTGAATGCAGAAAACTGGGGAACAAAAAGTGACATTTTATCTGAAACCTGGCTTAAGAAACTGAATTCTGCCTGACATCTACCCCCATCAGGAGTGAAATTTGAGTCACATTCGTTCCCAGGCCTATCTGCCTTTTGCTGGCCACACTAAGGATATGCCATCTCTCTGATAATTGAATTAAGGGGAGCCCCACAGAATACAGGAGCTCTGAACAAAGCCCTGTCCTGACTCAGGCAAATGTTTTATTGGCGGGAGTCGTAAATGGAGCTTCCTCCTGGAAGGACAGGGGAGGGGCACTGCCTGTGAGAGCAAGCTGGCTTGGCAGAACTGGAAAAACCAGAAATTCAACCTTGTGCTGGGGGGAAACCACACCCCTTTGGGGCCAGAACATAACTCTAAAAAGATGGATCATTCATAGAGCGAACATGTGAAAATTTTATAAATGATACCATAATTCTTGTGATTTTTCTGCCCACATTTTAAGACGTGTTAGGACCCGGTGGTATGTTCAGGGGGGTTTTAGCGGAAAAGAGGATATTACTCAAAATGTGTGCATGTGAAAAATCTGACACTTCATCAACTAATGTCCATACTCCTTGCGCACATGTGTGTAAATTTGGGTTAATGTCCGGTATTGCAAACCAGTTAAAAAGTGCAAAATATTGCCATTTCTGAATGCAAGCTCCCAGGAAGGGCAGATTTGGACAGGGTATACCTCCTGTAATGCATGATGGGTGCATGTAATTTCAAACCACTGTGTAGCTATGAAATATGTCTTTTGGGTCAAAATATAGATTGTGTGCAATTTGACAGGGGAGGATCCTCTGACCCATAAAACCTACAGCATCACTCTGACTCACAGTTCCTTCCCCAATCATGGGAGAGGGGAGAATTGGGCCAATGGGCAGTTGAAAGAGGGGCTGGCTAGTGATGCTGCACACACACCCATTTTCAAAACACATAAAAGCAGACAGACAGGACGGATAGGGACCTTCAAATCCATTTGGAGCTGGAAGCTCTGCCGGGAAAATCCATACTTTACCTCCATCAACCTTCAGAGAGCTAACATAGAGACTTCAATCTATCCACCTTCAGAGAGACCCAGACCAGACCGCTGTTAGCAGAATCAGAGGGCTGAACCGGAGTCCAGTCCAAAACCTGACCAGATCCGTGGCGAGGCCCATTTAATTCAAGAATATATTGTGAGTACCCAGCAGAACTGTGTAGAACCAATCTCTTAGTTAAAATAATATAATTCAATCTATTTTAATCTAAGTAGAACTGCCTCCTAACTGTCACCTGTCATTTTCTAGTTGCTAGCTGCCACTTGTCTTTTTGAACTTTAAAATTTCAAATCTGAAAAACGACCTTCACAAAACTGCTCATATCTCCGCGACCGTTTGTCCTAGAGACTTGCAGTAACTTTCATCTGGAAGCTGAGATCCTAGGCTGTCCTAGGACCCCAAAACGATAGTGCTACTCCTTGTAGATCCTCTGTAATCGCGCCCGGCGCACTCGGAAAAATCTGCCGCGATTTGCAAATTCCGCCACGTGTAAAAAATCTGCTGCTGCTTGCCTTCCGTTAAAGAAAAAAATCGTTTAACCTGCTAGTTACTCCTAGATCCTTGCTAAAGTGAGTCTGGACTAATATTAACTAGATACCACTCACCCTGAACCTCTAGAGGGAATTAAAAGCATTTTAGCATATTTTTCACTTCATTGCCAGCACATATAAAAGCATTTTGGGCCTGTGTTCCAACTTCTGTAGTCTAAGCTTGCTGGGGTGAATTGAATTACATTTGATTGCATTTCTGAGAACTGTGTGCTTTCCTTCCATTTCCTTGCATTGCATAAAAGGGGGGAGGGAATTGCCAGAGAAAAGTGATTACATTGTTTTGTTGAAATCATATTGAGTATTTTCTGTATTGCATTTTCATTCAACATTACATCCATCTGAACTTATCTAAAGCATTCTCTACCACCTTATTCTTCTGTTCCTATTCACAAGTGTGCTAGTGCAAGATTCTCCGTTGTTAATCTTTATCATATCAGATTAAGTGTGATATCCAATTATTAATTTATTATAAAGTGTGATATATATATCTATTGTTTAAATTATCAAATAAACCTTTTAAACTTGCAAAACAGAACTACTTCTTGGCTCAGTGGGGTCAGGAGGATTCCAAGAGAGGGGTGTTATATAGGGTAGTCATCCAGAACGCATGAACTGGACATAAAGATATATCAATAAGGGTTTCCATTCAGTATCCCAGACTAGGCATTGACTTAGCTGTAGTGTTGAATTGAATCCTCTTACAAGCTTTAACATTGAATCTCAATGCAGTGCAAGAGTCCAGGACAATCCTAGAGGATAAGATTGGACACATGGACACGTGGGATCAGACAGCTCTCTACTAAGACATGACCTGAGGACCATAGCATCAACAGTGGAGGAAAGTGAAGAAAGGATTGGTTTGCTAAAGGATACAGTACAGACAGTTCAAAAGGGTAAAGGGTAAAGGGTTTGACGTGCAAGAGGCTTATGCTGGAGAAAACGGCTGAAGATGCAGAGGGTAGGTCAAAATGGTCAAACATTAAAGTGATTGGACTACCTGAAAGGATGGAGGAACTAGCAATGGATTTATTGCTGGAAAAACGGATCACAGAAACCCTCCAGCCCAAAGGTCTGACCAACTTCTTTTAGATTGAAAGGGCACACAGACGCCTCCTCCACCAGGAGTGCCACCAAGGCCAGTAATAGCCAAGCTCTTCAGGGAAAGGGACATAATCCTACAGATAGACCGGAGCAGGGGACTGATCCGAGTTGATCAAGCCTTGGGTCATGATATTTCTGGACTATACTCTACAGGCCCAGAAAGTGAAAAGATCATTTGAGGAGTTGAAGCAGCAACAACCTCCAGTATATGCTTCTTTGTCTAGGCAAATTGAGAGTGATACTGGGTGGCTGCTCCTGTGTCTTCCAAGAGCCAGCAGAAGTTTGGGACTGGATGGAGAGTAGAGGGCTCAAAGTAAGAAGAGGATTGGATCTGAGGAGATTTCCGTCCAGCAGAGGTGGTCGGAAGTGGGCAAGAGAAAAGCCATGAAGATTTGTGAACCGCATAAGGAATAGAGATTTTCAGTCAACTCTGCAGGGATGATAGAAAGGACAGAAGCATTTCGGTCATCAGGGATTGGGACACGAGACTTGAATTCGCAACAGGGGCGGGGGGTGCTAACTCTGTTACCTGAGAGTACAAGGGATGGGAAAAGGGGGGGGCATGGGTGGTGTAGTGCCCTGAAACGGGGAAAGAGCAGGGATGGTAGTGAGATGGCCGTTTGAAGCATGTGGATGGGGAAGGGAGGATTCATGGTTAAATAACTCAAGAGGGAGTATGAGGCAAAGGGATGGATCGGTGGCTTAGTATACACTGAGGGGTTACTAACCGGAGAGTAAAGGGAGGGCTCAGGGGTAGTTAACATGAGTTTTGGCAGAGATGACATATACTTCAAGGTAGGGGGAGAAGTATGGGGAGCGGGGTGGGAGGGCAGAGGAGTTGAGTTGTTCAAATGTTGATTGGGCGCAGGGAAGTTGGGAACTGCAATGCAGTCAGGGTAAAGGGGGATAGCAGGGGTGGGAGCGGGCAAAGAGGGAACACCAAGAGAGACACACACTGACTAGGGTGAGGAGGTGATTAAATGCATATAGTGGATTGTAAATAGTCTACATTACAAGATTAAAAGAAGTGCAGCATTTCATTACATAAAAAGACATAAACCGGAGGTAATGTTGCTTCAGGAGACACACCTTCTGAGGGACTCTGGCACCCTATTAGGAAGGGCACCATATTAATGTGTGCCACATGCTGGGTTTTCAAGCGGATTGGCAGGGGTTGCTATTTAGATAAAATGCTCACTGAGTCTTGAAGTTACTAGAGTGATGAGAGATCTCAAGGGCAGATTGATGGGGATTATGGGAAAATGGGACAGGAAACATATACTTTCATTAGTGCGTATTCTGACAAATTGAGGGAATTCGTACCTTCTCCCCAAGGGGAGCCCCCCTGTGAGACTAGGTAGGTGAGTTAGCTCCGCAATTCTCTCATTAGGGGTAGAGGCAAGTGAGACCTCACCAGGAGAGACTGCCCCTTAGGGGACAAGGACTCCTGTTCCAGTGAGGAACTCCCTAAAATAGACATACTCAGGCCTACAAGGGATGCTAAAAAATACCAGAAAATATGAAATACCAAGACTGGATCAAAAACACACCCATTTTATGTCATTATCTCATGGAAGAGGAACATGTCCCTTTAAATCAATATCTGCAATCCACTAAGACCAGTACATTTATGAATGAGCCCTTAGAGAGAAGACAGCGTGAATAGAGAGCGAAACATGCACGGAGGCTTTGGAAGCTCCCAAGCTGTCAAGGACATGGGAAGACAAGAAACCAGGAAGCCTACGAGTTTCAAACTCACTCGATATCGCAGAGCGGTACGCCAGAGCTATAGCAAACCCATGGAGACACAAACCGGCGGGGAAGGAGAATCCATGGTGGACAGCTGGTCCACAAACCATCGGAGAGACAACCGCAAGAAAACGAGTGAATGCAAGGAGAGTATTGTCAGCAAACAGAAGGTGACGATCTATGACCCGAGAGGATGCCTCAGAGGAACAAAGTTCTCGAAGATATTCTCCTTCAAAAAGGAAGCTAACGGAGAGAAGGAGAAGCACTGTAGGCCCCGAGGGGATTATTATGCCGCACCAGCAACCTGTCTCAGTACAGGCTATGAAACAGTTAAGTTAACCTGGAAATGAATGAACTCAAAACCTGATTATATAAGAGAAAGAATTATTGAAAAACTGTGTTAAGAGAGAGAAGAACAATGGATAATAATACCCTGGGAAAGTGGGGAAAGTAACTCAATATCTTATACAAGAAGAATATAATACCAAAGAGAAAGAAAGATATGACTCAGAGTTTAGAGGAAATTGACAACTGAACCACCTACCAAGTCAAGTAGACCAAAAGAAGCTGAAATATAATTGTCCAGGAGGGATATCCTATCAAAGCAATAATACCTTGAAAGGATACATTGAGACCAACAGTCATGAGAATAGATCTTATAAGAAAACCCCAAAACGGATTACCAAAGAGGGGGAAAACTCAATAACCCTCTTGAAGAAGTAAAGAAACTTATCCAAGAAGTCATGAGAGACTATTTGGGGATTGTTTACAAAAGAAAATCCTACAGATTGGTACTAGTAGTGCCCTCAGGAGAAGGCAGTCATTCTCCTTTCCCAAAATCTTATAAGGCAGTGATGAGGGGAAAAGCAATGGCACTAATCACCACGAAGGAGACCAATCGGAAGAGACCACATGAGGAAGTGGAAGAGGAAATGGCGAGAGACGAAAGATGAGGGCGTGTTAAGGGATTTTAACAAAGTAACAGAGGCAGTTAAAATTAAGGAATTAGACAGGGAAATGCTAGGCTGGTGGCATAAGTGCACACAGATGTACAAATGGGACCCTTTTGGCATGGTTGGTGAACAGGGAGGAACAAGATAACGTGGTCAGGGAAATACAGATGAAGGATGGGGACGAAGAGGTGAGGGATGCTCAAGGGACAGCAAAAGTCTTTTTTACATTCTATAAACAACTGTTGTAGGACGGAGCAAGAAAGAAATGCAGGAGTACTTGGAGGACCTTCCCATCAAAAGATTGTCTGAGGCTCATCGGGAAGTGCTGGAAGGGGAAATAACACTTGAGGAACTGGGGGAGGCAATGGGACAACTTGCAAGGGTTAAGACAGCTGGGTCAATCAGTTTCTGCTGATTAAAAGAGGAATCCCTCAGCGCAATGAGGGATATGTTGATGGAGAGTAGGGAAAATGTTTTTCTCCCCACTGGACTTGAACAAGGCTGTCATTGTCGTTATTCCAAACCTTGGAAGCCACTGAACCAATGCAGGTCCTACAGGACCATGTCACTTCTCAATATAGAAACTAAAATCCTGGCCAAAGCATTGGCGAATAGACTCCAAGTGATAATTTCAGACATAGTATATAAGGATCAGTGTGTGTGTATCCCGAATAGATCACCAAGGCTGAACCTGCAGAGACTTCACCTGGTGATGGCTAGGGTGAAAAGCTCCCAAACCATAGTGGATATCCCATTATTGGATGCCCACAAAGCATTTGATACAATCAAATGGAATTATATGTTTGGCCTACTGTCCAAAATGTGATTTGGGAATGGCTTCACAAGTTGGGTGAAGCTATAAAAAACAAGCCCAGAGCAAGGATAAAAGTGAACAGGTGCATCTCGGAGGGATTCCTATTAGAGAGGGGGACTAGGCAGGGATGCCCGCCCTGCCCCCTCTTGTTAGCAATAGCGCTAGAACCGCTTGCAGATAGGTTCTGTAACGAGCAGAGGCTAAGGGGTTTTGGCGGGTCAAGGAAGGAGGTGAACAGGGGGTTCTCGTCCCATCCCATTAAGTATCTGGCATCTATGAACACTTTTCAGAGAAAGAGACAGGAGAAAATCGGGCGCCCAGCAATTTTTCTTCTCAGCAGTCTTTGTTATTAGGTGCAGTTAACAAGATACAATCTGGAGAAAAAAAAACACTCAGCCTATATAAGCAAGTTGAAGGCAACATGTGCTATTTGTATGATGCAACATCCTTATGCCAATGACTACTTTGGTTATATTATGCGCTGATAGGTCCTCTTTGCCAGAGGAAAAAACTCACTTCTCTATGATAGGATGGCTTATCTTGGTGCCCTTCAATCCACAAAATTTATGAGCTTATTTTAGACCTGGCTGGACACATTTATGACATTCTTCAACTCCTGCCAGAAATTTTTTTATCACATCACTGTCAATTCTTTCTCTGTTTTTCGAGGTCCTGCTAAGTTAGTTAGTGCCTTATACTGTGGAGAAATGAATAACCTCTACTATATGATGCCAAATACTGCAGCTGGTCCGTGAAATTGGTCTACATAAAGCAGAGTATGCCCTTCTTATAAATGTATCCAAGTTTCATCATTAATCTTGTCTGCTTTGCCTGACAAGTTCCATGTTTAACCTTCCAGACCTAATTATCTCACTGCGAGATGGTGCCAAAGACTATCTCTAATGTATCAGCCCCTGTTTCTTGTCAGCATGGGTCAGGGTGTTCCACACCTGCCTTAAACATGGACACAATTTTCTAGTCATCCATTTTGAAATATATCTCTGTCTGGCACTGTATTTATTCTACACAGAGCTATTATTTCTTTATTTATTTAAGCATTTCTCACTTTGTATCCCTTATTCATGATATAGCTTCATACACCCATGGTAGGTGTGTGATATTTACAGCACCCTTCAATTCCTTGGTCATTCTAACCCAAATATGTGCTGTGCCATGTGCACTTTTTACCTTAAATAAAAGCACAACAATCCTGATTTGTGCAATAATAGAACCATTTGATTCTGCCTATCATATTATCTATACTCAGTTGAGGGGGGGGTTGGCATCTCCTACGCAGAGGATAGGATATTGCTCTATGCGGATTATATCCATCTTTACCTGATGCAACCAGAGATCATGATCCCAAGGGCAATGGACATACTAGAAGAATTTGGGAGATGTGGGGCTTGGAATGAACTGGAAAAGTCCATCCACTATCCCATCGAGTGGGGGGGGGGCGGGGTGTGGTGAGTAGGCCGCCTCTAAAAAGTGCAACAGTGGAGGCAGGATTTAGATATTTGGGCATGTTTATTCCAAAGGAGGATTCCCTAAACAAAGACTCAAATTTGAACCCAGCAATAGGAAGGTCTGAAGCATGTATTCATTATTGCAGCTTATGTATACCTCTTCATATCCATCTACATTCTATTTAAATTCTGATGCCAGTAGTTTTGCCACGCTAAGGGCCTGATTAAGAAACAAGTTTTCAATGAGACTTTCCTATGTTAAAACATTTTTGTGAATCAGCTCCTAAGTGTCCAAAATGAATTACCTTATTTTAAGAGCTAGGATTCAGAAATTGCTAATCCACACATAAGGAATGTAGTATGGCTCAACAGGAACAGTAGATGTGGATAGGTGGACTTTTCATACCGGATATATCTATTTTTGTGTTGCACAAATGTGCAGCAAAATCGAGAAAATGGCTGGAAACCACCAGCAATATATTTGCACTTGCTTTTTGGGATACCGTATCTCACTGACCAAATGTTCTAATTTTAAATGCAAAGGTTAAGGTTTTTCCAACTGGGAATTCTAGAAGATATCTCAAGAAAAGCACAGTTATTCGTTTGTTTCTGACAACCCTGCGCATAAGGACTTCCTTCACAACTAAGGCAGCTTTAATATCTGGGGCTCCCTAAGGTTATCCTAAAAAAGGGAAATGTCTAAGGATAGCGCTAACCGTTCATTTCAGAGCCAGAATATTAATGCTGTGTCCCGTAAAGTGTCTCACAGTCTGCTGGAGGACT